>NC_084736.1:8922990-8962990 GCF_033978785.1 Entelurus aequoreus | reverse complement strand
CAGATGCTGGTTTTTCAAATTTGCGCCTATAACAGTCCGGATTGGTCCTTTTCCTCTTTGTTCCGAAGGACACAACGTCTACAGTTTCCAAAAACAATTTGAAATGTGGACTCATTAGACCACAGAACACTTTTCCACTTTGCATCAGTCCATCTTAGATGAGCTCGGGCCCGGCGAAGCCGGCGGCGTTTCTGGGTGTTGTTGATAAACGGCTTTCGCTTTGCATAGGAGAGTTTTAACTTGCACTTACAGATGTTGCGACCAACTGTAGTTACTGACAGTGGGTTTTCTGAAGTGTTCCTGAGCCCACGTGGTGATATCCTTTACACACTGATGTTGCTTTTTGATGCAGTACCGCCTGAGGGATCGAAGGTCCGTAATATCATCATCATTTCTCCAGATTCTCTGAACCTTTTGATGATATTACGGACCGTAGATGGTGAAATCCCTAAATTCCTTGCAATAGCTGGTTGAGAAATGTTGTTCTTAAACTGTCCCTCACGTATTTGTTGACAAAGTGGTGACCCTCGCCCCATCTTTGTTGGTGAATGACTGAGCATTTCATGGAAGATGCTTTTATACCCAACCATGGCACCCACCTGTTCCCAATTAGCCTGTTCACCTGTGGGATGTTCCAAATAAGTGTTTGGTGAGCATACCTCAACTTTCTCAGTCTTTTTTGCCATTAAAATCTAAGTTAATGATTATTTGCAAAAAAAAATTACGTTTCTCAGTTCGAACATTAAGTATCTTGTCTTTGCAGTCTATTTAATTGAATATAAGTAGAAAAGGATTTGCAAATCATTGTATTCTGTTTTTATTTACCATTTACACAACGTGCCAACTTCACTGGTTCTGGGTTTTGCAGCGTCGGGCAGCAAAATATGAAAAAAGGTGTGAGAGGTTAAGGTCCAGGTTGACGGACAAATCCGAAACAACTTCGTTTGGCTGCGAATCGAGGACAGGAACTGGTACACAGTTGACAAGGTCGTCACCTTAAGCCACAAAATGTCCAGATCGGTCCAAAAGTGTTCAATGCAATACGTGTCAAAGTAAATTTGTTTAGGCGTTTGACAGAATCCTCTAAAACAGGGGTCACCAACGTGGTGCCCGCGGGCACCAGGTAGCCCGTAAGGACCAGATGAGTAGCCCGCTGGCCTGTTCTAAAAATAGCTCAAATAGCAGCACTTACCAGTGAGCTGCCTCTATTTTTTAAATTGTATTTATTTACTAGCAAGCTGGTCTCGCTTTGCCCGACATTTTTAATTCTAAGAGAGACAAAACTCAAATAGAATTTAAAAATCCAAGAAAATATTTTAAAGACTTGGTCTTCACTTGTTTAAATTCATACATTTTTTTACTTTGCTTCTTATAACTTTCAGAAAGACAATTTTAGAGAAAAAATACAACCTTAAAAATGATTTTAGGATTTTTAAACACATATACCTTTTTACCTTTTAAATTTCTTCCTCTTCTTCCCTGACAATTTAAATCAATGTTAAAGTATTTTATTTTATTTTATTGTAAAGAATAATAAATACATTTTAATTTAATTCTTCATTTTAGCATCTGTTTTTTAGACGAAGAATATTTGTGAAATATTTCTTCAAACTTATTATGATTAAAATTTTTAAAAAAATATTCTGGCAAATCTAGAAAATCAGTAGAATCAAATTTAAATCTCATTTTAAAATCTTTTGAATTTATTTTAAAATTTTTGTTCTGGAAAATCTAGAAGAAATAATGATTTGTCTTTGTTAGAAATATAGCTTGGTCCAATTTGTTATATATTCTAACAAAGTGTAGATTGGATTTTAACCTATTGAAAACATGTCATCAAAATTCTAAAATGAATCTTAATCAGGAAAAATTACTAATGATGTTCCATAAATTCTTTTTTAAATTTTTTCAAAAAGATTCGATTTTGCTAGTTTTTCTCTTCTTTTTTTCGGTTGCATTTTGAATTTTAAAGAGTCGAAATTGAAGATAAACTATGTTTCAAAATTTAATTGTCATTTTTTTTGTGTTTTCTCCTCTTTTAAACCGTTCAATTAAGTGTAAATATCATTAATTATTAATAATAACATACAGTTAAAGGTAAATTGAGCAAATTAGCTATTTCTGGCAATTTATTGAAGTGTGTATCAAACTGGTAGCCCTTCGCATTAATCAGTACCCAAGAAGTAGCTCTTGGTTTCAAAAAGGTTGGTGACCCCTGCTCTAAAATATACAACAAATGTCTCACTACCAAGTGCAACCGTTAGTGAGTGTGATAGTTTGTGTCCGTGTGTGTAAGAGAGAGCGTCTGTGCGAGGGTGTGTGTAACCATGTGTATGAGGGGCCGTCATCATTCAGAATTACCTCTCACACATACTACTGAAACGCTCTCACATCAACAACTGAAAAGTTATTCACTCACACATACTACTGAATTGCTCTTATAGACACTACTCTCATGCACTCACCACATTTTGAATAAACTACCCTGAACAAAAGTATAAACGAAACACTTTTGTTTCTGCTCCCATTTTTCATGAGGGTTGAACTCAAAGATCTAAAACTTTTACTACATACACAAACATCTGTCTAAATCTGGGTTAGTGAGCATTTCTTCTTTGCCAAGATAATACATTCCACCTCACAGGTGTGGCATATCAAGATGCGGTCCCTGACACAAAGGCTGAAGCTTAGAGGTGACAGAGCTTTCGCCGCTGCTGCTCCCAAGCTCTGGAACGACCTACCTCTGTTAGACAAGCCTCCTCTCTTCCTGTTTTTAAATCTCTCTTAAAAACATACTTTTATTCCATGGCTTTTAACGCTGAGTGATATCCATCCTGCAATGGCGCCCCATAATACACCTGCTGTGAACCTGTTTTTATGTTTTATATATTTATTATTTATCGTGTTCTGTTTGTGTTGTGTCGTGTTTGCTCGGTACTCGTATTATCTTCTAACCTGCCCATTGTACAGCACTTTGGCTACCCATGTGGTCAATTTTAAATGTGCTTTATAAATAAAGTTGATTTGATGCTGAATAAACAGCATGATTATTGCACCGCCATAAAAGGCCACTCTAAAATGTGCATTTTTATCACACCGCACAATGCCAAAGATGTTGCAGGTTTTGAGGCAGTGTGCAGTTGGCATGCTGACTGAAGGAATGTCCACCAGAGCTGTTGCCCGTCAATTGAATGTTCATTTCTCCGACATAAAGGCGTTTCAAAGAATTTGGCAGTACATCCAACCGGCCTCACACGTTTACTTAACCACACCAGCCCAGGATCTCCAAATAAGTGTTTGATGACCATTCCTCAAATTTCTCAGTCTTTCTTTGCCACTTGTGGCAGCTTTTTTGAAACATGTTGCAGGCATCAAATTCCAAGTGAGCTAATATTTGCAAAATATAACAAAGTTTACCAGTTCGAACGTTAAATATGTTGTCTTTGCAGTCGATTCAATTGAATATAAGTTGAAAATGATTTGAAAATCATTGTATTCTTTTTTTATTTACCATTTACACAAAGTGCCAACTTCACTGGTTTTGGGGTTTTGTACTTTATGACAGTGGCCCCCAACCTTTTTGTAGCTGCGGACCGGTCAACGCTTGAAAATGTGTGGGGGGGGGGGGGGTGTTGTATTTAAATTTTTATTTTTTTTTATTTTTATTTTTTACATAAATAAATACAATCATGTGTGCTTACGGACTGTATCCCTGCATGACTGTATTGATCTATATCAGGGGTCACCAACGTGGTGCCCGCGGGCACCAGGTAGCCCGTAAGGACCAGATGAGTAGCCCGCAGGCCTGTTCTAAAACTACCTCAAATATCAGCACTTACCAGTGAGCTGCCTCTATTTTTTAAATTGTATTTATTTACTAGCAAGCTGGTCTCGCTTTGCCTGAAATTTTTAAATCTAAGAGAGACAAAACTCAAATAGAATTTGAAAGTCCAAGAAAATATTTGAAAGACTTGGTCTTCACTTGTTTAAATAAATTCATACATTTTTTTACTTTGCTTCTTATAACTTTCAGAAAGACAATTTTAGAGAAAAAATACAACCTTAAAAATGATTTTAGGATTTTTAAACACATATACCTTTTTACATTTTAAATTCCTTCCTTTTCTTTCCTGACAATTTAAATCAATGTTCAAGTTTTTTTTTTTTTTGTATTGTAAAGAATAATAAATCAATTTTTATTTAATTCTTCATTTTAGCTTCTGTTTTTTCGACGAAGAATATTTGTGAAATATTATATATAAAAAATTCTGGCAAATCTAGAAAATCTGTAGAATCAAGCTTAAATCTTATTTCAAGGTCTTTTGAATTTCTTTTAAAATTTTTGTTCTGGAAAATCTAGAAGAAATAATGATTTGTCTTGGTTAGAAATATAGCTTGGTCCAATTTGTTATATATTCTAACAAAGTGTAGATTGGATTTTAACCTATTTAAAACATGTCATCAAAATTCTAAAGTTAATCTTAATCAGGAAAAATTACTAATGATGTTCCATAAATTATTTTTTTAATTTTTTCAAAAAGATTCAAATTAGCTAGTTTTTGTCTTCTTTTTTTCGGTTGAATTTTGAATTTTAAAGAGTCGAAATTGAAGATAAACTATGTTTCAAAATGTAATTGTCATTTTTTTCATGTTTTCTCCTCTTTTAAACCGTTCAATTAGGTGTAAATATCATTAATTATTAATAATAGCATAGAGTTAAAGGTAAATTGAGCAAATTGGCTATTTCCGGCAATTTATTTAAGTGTGTATCAAACTGGTAGCCCTTCGCATTAATCAGTACCCAAGAAGTAGCTCTTGCTTTCAAAAAGGTTGGTGACCCCTGATCTATATTGATATATAATGTATATATTGTGTTTTTTATGTTGATTTCATAAAAAAAAAAAAAAAAAAAAATTTTTTTTTTTTTTTTTTTTTTTTTTTTAAATTTCTTGTGCGGCCCGGTCCGCGGCCCGGTAGTTGGGGACCACTGCTTTATGACACATTTTTACGACTCGTTCTGCACACCGGGTATCTTTTTCTTCTTCGTACCGAACATACTTTTTCGTGTGTTCCTGCTCTAATTGCATCCAACTTCCCGTCATGGATTCCGCCAAGCTATTTGGCAGTTTTGTGCCGTACCGGCAGCGGGCGGCCCAGCGTGGGCTAACTCGCCCGCCACTCAGCGAGGGACGACCCGGCCTCCTCCGCCGCGCCCCCGCGCGACGGTGGCCGTCTGAGCCAGGATAAACACACCACCTACGCTAAAAGCCTCACAAAAGAGACGCGCGTCCCTCTAAGCCGCCACGACGCTATACCGCCGGAATGCACGTCGCTTTATTTCTAGCTTCCGCTGAAAATAAAAAGCATGTCGGTGCTTTCAACGCTCGCAGCCCAAGCCACTCCGCTTTGGGGTCGGTCCTCCCCACCCGCCTATAAATAGCACCTATTGATACATGTGCACGGATTACGCACCGGATGGATTTGGGTGAGGGACGCCGTATGTATAATTAAAACAATCTAAGTGGATGTTTGTATGACTTTTTTTTTTTTTGTAAAGGTAGTACTACGACTCACTCCATTAGAGGCGGAGAATGGATGTACCTATATACTTTACACGCCGCCTCGGAAAAAAAATGCATAATTCACAAGCTCGTACGTCCTGGTCGTATGAGCGATCCATCGGGGAGCGTCGTTGAAGGGCATGCGAGCGTCCGTCTTTTAAAAGCAACATGTGACGTCAACCACTTTTTCATGCACTCCGAATCATTATTAAAGATTTAAAATGACGTTGTTATACAGTACAGGCCAAAAGTTTGGACACACCTTCTCCTCATTCAATGCGTTTTCTTTATTTTCATGACTATTTACATTGTAGATTGTCACATCAAAACTATGAGTGAACACATGTGGAGTTATGTAAGTGAATGTGGGGGGGGGCGTGGCCTGCGGGCCTGCAGCGAAGCGGGGTGTGCCAGGATCGGCCTCGAAGTCCGCGACAGGTGCGTAGGTGGCCCCACCTGGGCCTTGTTATCTAATCACCTGTCACTCTGTATAAGCAGCGAACCGCGAGGAGAGAGGCGGTTGGAGCTGGATCAATTGCGCGAGCCGGAGCGAGAGACGAACAGACTAATGCTGAAAAGCAACCTGAGAACATTATTGGAAAAATTTAACTGTATTTAAACCATGAAACGGGCTCGCCTGGAGATGCTTGGTGGTCAAGAGCAGTGGTCCCCAAACACCGGGCCGCGGACCGGTACCGGGCCGCACAAGGATTAAAAAAATAAAATAAAAAAAACATTTTTTTTTTTTTTTTTTTTTTTTAATGAAATCAACATAAAAAACACAATATATACATTCTATATCAATATAGATCAATACAGTCTGCAGGGATACAGTCCGTAAGCACACATGATTGTATTTATTTATGTCAAAAAAAAAAAAAAAAAAAAAAAAAAAAAAAATTAAATACACCCCACACAGATGCGCGATGTTATTTCATGTATAACCGTGTTGATTTACCTTCCAGGCTCACATACATGCAGGCTTCTCGGGTTTATCTCCCAAGTTGTATGAAGGTAAACACACATTTAGGACATTATCATAGAGCAGGGGTCACCAACCTTTTTGAAACCAAGAGCTACTTCTTGGGTAGTGATTAATGCGAAGGGCTACCAGTTTGATACACACTTAAATAAATTGCCAGAAATAGCCAATTTGCTCAATTTACCTTTAACTCTATGTCATTATTAATAATTAATGATATTTACACTTAATTGAACGGTTTAAAAGAGGAAAAAACACGAAAAAAATGACAATTACATTTTGAAACATAGTTTATCTTCAATTTCGATTCTTTAAAATTCAAAATTCAACCGAAAAAAAGAAGAGAAAAACGAGCTAATTCGAATCTTTTTGAAAAAATTAAAAAAAGAATTTATGGAACATCATTAGTAATTTTTCCTGATTAAGATTACTTTTAGAATTTTGGTGACATATTTTAAATAGGTTAAAATCCAATCTGCACTTTGTTAGAATATATAACAAATTGGACCAAGCTATATTTCTAACAAAGACAAATCATTATTTCTTCTACATTTTCCAAAACAAAAATTTTAAAATAAATTCAAAAGACTTTGAAATAAGATTTAAATTTGATTCTACAGATTTTCTAGATTTGCCAGAATATTTTTTTTGAATTTTAATCATAATAAGTGTAAAGAAATATTTCACAAATATTCTTTGTCGAAAAAACAGAAGCTAAAATGAAGAATTAAATTAAAATGTATTTATTATTCTTTACAATAAAAAAAAAAAAATACTTGAACATTGATTTAAATTGTCAGTAAGGAAGAGGAAGGAATTTAAAAGGTAAAAAGGTATATGTGTTTAAAAACCTAAAATCATTTTTAAGGTTGTATTTTTTCTCTAAAATTGTCTTTCTATAAGTTATAAGAATCAAAGTAAAACAATTAATGAATTTATTTAAACAAGTGAAGACCAAGTCTTTAAAATATTTTCTTGGATTTTCAAATTCTATTTGAGTTTTGTCTCTCTTAGAATTAAAAATGTCGGGCAAAGCGAGACCAGTTTGCTAGTAAATAAATACAATTTAAAAAATAGAGGCACCTCACTGGTAAGTGCTGCTATTTGAGCTATTTTTAGAACAGGCCAGCGGGCTACTCATCTGGTCCTTACGGGCTACCTGGTGCCCGCGGGCACCGCGTTGGTGACCCCTGTCATAGAGTATATGTATATGCTCCATTTTGCGCACCTGACACGAAGGTTTCCCATTTAGTATGCAGGGGACATCATCAAGGGGAGCTTCCTTCCGTTCCTTCATTCGGCCGAGTCGACCCCCCTCGTCCTCATGCAGCAAAAATGGATCCACTGCACATCATTGACAGCAGATATTCCATTAAATCACCCGGCCCTCGCTCGCCACACACACACACACACACACACACACACACGCGCACACACGCACACACACACACACGCACACACACACTCCCACTACCAAATTGGCTTAGGCACTAAATGAAGGATTTAAATAATTCAGTCCGCCTATACGCCTCCTTTTCTTCCTCCCTCGGATTTCATTTGGTGGCGTTATCATCTTTTCATTGGAATGGGCGTGTCCAACGAGTCAGACCGCCAGATTGCATTTTTGATTTCATCCCATTTCATATTTCACCGCTCTTGGACATTTGCTGGACATTTCAATAGGTACACCTGCACATTATACCCAGTACAAGAGAAGCGGTGCCCGTCCTGGGATGTAACCAATTTTATTTTATTTTAGGAAAAAAATAGGACGGTATTTGTCAGGTTCAAACACTGATGACATCTATTAAACAGACAAGAAGCAAGGAATTGAACAGAGGCATAATTCAATTTAGCTCATTGAGGAGTAACGTCTGGGCTGTACTCTTTGTACAGTCTTCCACCACGCTCTGGCAAGAGAATTATACGCCTCCTCTTTTATTTGGACTTTCCCTGATTACATGGCAACAGCTGTTTCTAAGGGGAGGGGGTCGTAAACAGCCGTCACCCTTGGTCACAAAACAGTTCAAAGAAAAGATGCCTGCGTCGGGTCCTGCTTCCTCTCCGCTTTGTAGATCTCGGGTCAAGACGAAATCTTCCTGTGGATTACATTAGCTCATAGAAACCGACACCTTCATGTCGCTTCCCATCCTACACAGTGGAGTTTTACAAGTCTTTTTGATTAGTAAGATCAAAGACAGCTTTTGTCTGCTCGCCGGGAACTCATTGAAACACGTTTTGTGATAACTTAGATACAATTATTCTGAAAGGAAGACTCTTAGTTAATAGCTTACAGGTTGGTATAATAAGGCCATGCAGAATACGGCATTAATAAGTACTTAATAATGACTAATTAAGAGCCAATATGTTACTAATTTGCATGTTAATAAACAACGCATTAATGGTGAATATGTTCCCCATACTAAAGTGTTACCAAGAATTGGCAACCAGAACGTAAACAAAGGACGGAGCGCTGAAACAGAAACAGACAAAAAAAATGTTCTCTGTCTACACTCTGTGTCTGCTTGTAAGTACTCCTGATTGTGCGCTGCCGAACATGCTTGTCTGCATGACACGACCTGGGGGACCGGCACTTTTTAGAGGCGGTATACTACCGAATATGATTCATTAGTACAGTGATTCATTAGTATTGCGGTACTATACTAATACCGGTACACCGTACAACCCTAGTCTCCTGATTGTCAATCAGGAGCAGGTGAGGGAAACCGCATTACAGCCCGAGGATAAAGCATTGGTAAAAGGAGGCAAAAGAGAAAGTGGAACGAAAATAAGAGGAAAAGGTCATGATAAGGTAACACCAATCATGACTAACAGCTTAATCATCGATGCCATCTATTAATCAGACAAGAAGCAAGGAATCATGCAGAGACAGAGTTCAATTTAGCTCATGAGGAGAACACATGGAGCTGCACACTTAGTCACAGTCTCGCCCTACGCTCTAAGGTACAGCTCCCGCGTCCCTCTATTTATTCAGGAGTTCCCCAGTCAACATCACTGAGGGCGCCTCTAAAAGGAGTGGCCACACATATCATGCAAAGCAGGTCCAGTACGCACAATACGTGACGGAATGTGCTGGGGGCCTCGTGATTGCCTTGTTTCTGCTTCGTCTGCGTGCCGTCATCTTATCTTCGTTGAGGTCCTTGAAGTCTTTGGCTGAGGCCACCCCTCAGACAAGAAGTTTTGTCCTTGCACAGATAGAAAAAAATGCAGCTTGAGCACAACAGCTAATAATTATAGCAACGGACTTTAAGCATACTAAAGTTTTGTGATAATATATATATATATATATATATATATATATATATATATATATATATATATATATATATATATATATATATATATATATATATATATATACATGATTATTCTAACAAATAACAACAAAAGCATGACAAGACATGACATCGATAATTGATCAATTTTTCCTTTCGCACATTTCTGCTTCTTGTGTTTCTACCATTTTTTTTTTTTATTTTTTAGAATTTGTGGATCAGGTGCACCGTATCCGGCCGACGCGCCCCAGGTTGCCCACCGGTGGAATGTGCAGCCGCGTTGCCTAGTGACCACAATGCCAGACGCCCGCAGCCTTCGTCCCTATTGTAAATATTTCATCTCCGGGCTGGAAGAGACATATTATTATATCCGTTCTTCCTTGTTTAAGACCTTCGCCGCCCGCCATGCCTGAGTTTGTGTCGTAATGTGGCGTTCGGTCCTGAGAGACGGGCGGCAGACGTGGCGAGGATATTACAGAGCGTCTGTCTTCCTCGGAGCTGCAGAGCGTCCCTGTCCGCGTTTCACACTGAAACACTTGCCCACACACACACACACACACACATGCACACACACACACACATGCACACACTGTATCCACCCACCTCATAGAGGAGCATTCAGATCTGCCGGGGTCATCCCTCAGACTTTGTCATTACGGAGGACATCAGCTTGCACTCTCTGGAAATTAAAACAGAGGGTGGGTGTCTGAGGTTTAACCCCTCAGACACACATGCCACATCCTCAAATATAAGACTCCAGTAGTTTATGACATGAAAACATTTAATGGTTTGTGCATTATATACAAAGCCCGTTTCCATATGAGTTGGGAAATTGTGTTAGATGTAAATATAAACGGAATACAATGATTTGCAAATCATTTTCAACCCATATTCAGTTGAATATGCTACAAAGACAACATATTTGATGTTCAAACTGATAAACATTTTTTTTTTTGTGTGCAAATAATCATTAACTTTAGAATTTGATGCCAGCAACACGTGACAAAGAAGTTGGGAAAGGTGGCAATAAATACTGATAAAGTTGAGGAATGCTCATCAAACACTTATTTGGAACATCCCACAGGTGAACAGGCTAATTGGGAACAGGTGGGTGCCATGATTGGTATAAAAGCAGCTTCCATGAGAGCGAGGGTCGCTACTTTGTCAACAAACGCGCGAGCAAATTGTCCAACAGTTTAAGAGCAACATTTATCAACCAGCTATTGCAAGGAATTTAGGGATTTCACCATCTACGGTCCGTAATATCATCAAAAGGGTCAGAGAATCTGCAGAAATCACTGCACGTAAGCAATTATATTACGGACCTTCAAACCCTCAGGCAGTGCTGCATCAAAACCGACATCGGTGTGTAAAGGATATCACCACATGGGCTCGGGAACACTTCAGAAAACCACTGTCAGTAACTACAGTTTGTCGCTACATCTGTAAGTGCAAGTTAAAACTGTACTTCGCAAAGCGAAAGCCATTTATCAACAACACCCGGAAACGCCGCCGGCTTCGCTGGGCCCGAGATCCTCTAAGATGGACTGATGCAAAGTGTAAAAAGTGTTCTGTGGTCTGACGAGTCCACATTTCAAATTGTTTTTTTGGAAACTGTGGACGTCGTGTCCTCCGGACCAAAGAGGAAAAGAACCATCCGGATTGTTTTAGGTTGAAAAGCCAGCATCTGTGATGGTATGGGGGTGTATTAGTGCCCAAGGCATGGGTAACTCACACATCTGTGGAGGCACCATTAATGCTGAAAGGTACATACAGGTTTTGGAGCAACATATGTTGCCATCCAAGCAACGTTATCATGGACGCCCCTGCTTATTTCAGCAAGACAATGCCAAACTACGTGTTACAACAGCGTGGCTTCGTAGTAAAAGAGTGCGGGTACTAGACTGGCCTGCCCGTAGTCCAGACCTGTCTCCCATTGAAAATGTGTGGCACATTATGAAGGCTGAAAATATCAGAAGGGAGACCCCCGGACTGTTGAACAACTTAAGCTGTACATCAAGCAAGAATGGGAACGAATTCCACCTGAGAAGCTTCAAAAATGTGTCTCCTCAGTTCCCAAACGTTTACTGAGTGTTGTTAAAAGGAAAGGCCATGTAACACTCTACATCTCGTGATACCTCAACATAAGAGTGTTTTGAGATAAGAGCTGTCTCTTGACTGTTACGAGTCGCAGTGAACCCCGTAAAATCCGGCCAAAACATCTGGTCTTACTATAGCGAACATTAGCCAGCGATGGACATAACTTAGTTTTCCAACACTGAGAAGGAAGGAAGCGAGTGCAAAGGACGGTGCTGAGAAGATTGAATGAAAGAAAATAACACGACTGAATGTGAAGCAATTGAAGCGTATCACCGCGAGTCTGCACCAGACTGAAACAGAGCGAGTGGATAATGCCAGCCAAGGATGATGAAATAATATCTAAAGGGCAGATATTTAACCATTAAAATATGCAAACACTGGTGATGGTGTGTTTGACGGAGAAGCAGCCAGAAGGAGACACCGTAGAAGTGCACCCTCCAAGGTAAACACTGTGCAATGTTATTACAAAACCCAAAACCAGTGAAGTTGGCACGTTGTGTAAACTTCTTTTTTTTGTTGTTGCAAATAATCATTAATTTAGAATTTAATGACAGCAACACATTGCAAAAAAGTTGTCACAGGGGCATGTTCACCACTGTGTTACATGGCCTTTCCTTTTAACAACACTCAGTAAACGTTTGGGAACTGAGGAGACCCATTTTTTAAGCTTCTCAGGTGGAATTATTTCCCATTCTTGCTTGATGTACAGCTTAAGTTGTGCTATTTTAGGCTTTATAATGTGCCACACTGATGACATCTATTAAACAGACAAGAAGCAAGGAATCATGCAGAGACAGAGTCCAATTTCGCTCATGAGGAGAACGCATGGAGCTGCACACTTAGTCACAGTCTCGCCCTTACGCTCTAAGGTACAGCTCCCGCGTCCCTCTATTTATTCAGGAGTTCCACAGTCAACATCACTGAGGCCGCCTCTAAAAGGAGTGGTCACATATATCATGCAGAGCAGGTCCAGTACGCACAATACGTGACGGAATGTGCTGGGGGCCTTGTCTCTGTCTGCGTGCTGTCATCTTATCTTCGTTAAGGTCCTTGAAGTCCTTGGCTGTTAGCGGGCTAAAACAAAGATAACATCTGCGGCTGAGGCCACCCCTCAGACAAGAAGTAGTTTTGTCCTTGCACAGATAGAAAAAATGCAGCTTGAGCATAATAGCTAATGACTAGAGCAACAGACTTTAAGCATACTAAAGTTGCGTGATAATAGATACACATGATTATTCTAACACACACATTTTCAATGGGAGACAGGTCTGGACTACAGGCAGGCCAGTCTAGTGCCAGCACTCTTTTACTATGAAGCCACGCTGTTGTAACACGTGGCTTGGCATCGTCTTGCTGAAATAAGCAGGGGCGGCCATGGTAACGTTGCTTGGATGGCAACATATGTTGCTCCAAAACCTGTATGTACCTTTTCAGCATTAATGGTGCCTTCACAGATGTGTAAGTTACCCATGCCTTGGGCACTAATACACCCCCATACCATCACAAATGCTGGCTTTTCAACTTTGCGCCTAGATGGTTCTTTTGGACGTCCACAGTTTCCAAAAACAATTTAAAATGTGGATTCCTCAGACCACAGAACACTTTTCCACTTTGCATCAGTCCATCTTAGATGAGCTCGGGCCCAGCGAAGCCGGCGGCGTTTCCGGGTGTTGTTGATAAAGGGCTTTCTTGCACTTACAGATGAAGCGACTAACTGTAGTTACTGACAGTGATTCTCTGAAGTGTCCCTGAGCCCACGTGGTGATACCCTTTACGCACTGATGTCGGTTTTTGATGCAGTACAATATGAGGGATCGAAGGTCACGGGCATTCAATGTTGTTTTTCAGCCTTGCCGCTCACGTGCAGTGATTTCTTCTTCTTTATTCTGTTTTTATTTACAATTTACACGAGGTTGCCAACTTCACTGGTTTTGGGTTTTGGACATTACTTCATAAAACTACTGTAGTTGTTTGCAGTACATTGTTGTTTTTTACAATATGTTTTATTTTTATTTCTGAAAAAGGCATGTTACATGTTACATGGTGCTGTTTTGGTAGGCAGGCACCAATTAAATAAATAAATAATAATAATAAATAAATAAATTACATTTATTTCAATTCATATTGATTTAAGATGCAAGTGTTTTGAGTTAAGAGCTCTGTCACAGAACCAATTAAGCTTGTGAGTTGAAATACTACTGTTGAATTATTTACTGTTGTATACATTAGGATGCAATTACAGAGCACAGCAAGGAAAAGGTATACTAATACTTCTACTTGTTTATTTGTCACATACTGAAGAAAATAACAGTTAAAAATATGTATACGATTAGCAATGTATTATTTTGAATATTAAAAAATTATGAATAATAGTATTTATCCATACACTGTAAAAAAAATTCCTATTTTTATGGTTAATTTACTCTAAATTTCTACTGTAATTTTTCTATTTTTTTAAAAATAGTTTATAAAACTGTAGAATTGAAGACATTATCTGTAAATAAATAATCTGCCTGTTATTTTAGGTAATACCGTATTTCCTTGAATTGCCGCCGGGAATATAGTATTCGCCTGCCTAGAATTACAGCCGGGTCAAACTCGTTTCGCAAAATAATTAGCGCATGCTTGGCACTTCCGCCGGGTCAAATATGAGTCATTAAAGGACTCCCGCCTCCTGGTGGTAGAGGGCGCTAGAGATCCTTCTTGCGACTACCAGTACTGCAGAAGACAGGTGCTGCAGAAGAAGACAACAAGCAGCAAGCGTGAGCAGCGATCGTTTGCTTGCACAGTTTTCTAAACTGGACTTTCAATCGAAGCAGGAGGTAATAATTACAGGAATTTCTCCAGAGACTTTTAAAACTGAAGAAAGATAAGGAAGACTGCCTTTGATCAGAAGCAGCTGCACATGGACATCATTTATAAGTAAAGGTAAGACCATAATAACGTTTTATTTTTATTAAATGTGCTTTTCATGATAAGGTAAGCGCCGGACTGAGAAGAGGTTTTAAAATAATTAGCGCATGCTTGCCCATCCCGCATGCTTTTGGTAAGCGCAGGAGTGAGAAGAGGTTTTAAATTAATTAGCGCCCCGGCGGCTATTCAAGGAAATACGGTATGCCAGTAATGAAAAACTATTGGGGCTGGGAATCTTTGGGTGTCCCACGATTTGATTCAAAATCGATTCTTGGGGTCATGATTCGATTCAGAATCGATTTTTTTTCAATTCAACACGATTCTCGATTCAAAAACGCTTTTTTTTTTTTTTTAATTTTTAAATTTTTTATTTTTTTTTTAATGAAAACAATGCACAACAATACCATAATAATGCAATACAATTTCAAAACAAAACCAGACCCAGCAACATTCAGAATAGCAATAAACAGAGCAATTGAGAGCAATTGAGGACACAAAAACATGACACGGAACAATCTAAAAGTAGTGAGACAAAAATGAATATTATCAACAACAGTATCAATATTAGTAACAATTTCAACATAGCAGTGATTAAAAATCCCTCATTGATATTATCATTACAAACATTAATAAAAAAAAAAATACAAAAAATGAACAATAGTGTCACAGTGGCTTACACTTGCATCGCATCTCATAAACTAAATGTCTAATGATAATGTCAATGAGGGATTTTTAATCACTGCTATGTTGAAATTGTAACTAATATTGATACTGTTGTTGATAATATTCATTTTTGTTTCACTACTTTTAGATTGTTCCGTGTCATGTGTGTGTCTCCTCTCAATTGCTCTGTTTATTGCAGTTCTGAGTGTTGCTGGGTTGGGTTTGGATTTGGAATTGGATTGCATTGTTATGGTATTGCTGTGTATTGTTTTGTTGGATTGATAAATTTAAAAAATTATTTAAAAAAAAAATCAAAAAAAAATAAAATCGATTTTTTAAAAATCAGAATCGATTCTGAATCGCACAACGTGAGAATCGGGATTCGAATTCGAATCGATTTTTTCCCACACCCCTACAAACTATGTATATTTCTTTTTTTTTTTTTTTTTACAGAAAAATACCAAATTAATTATACATAGAATTTTCTGTTTTCTTAAATTACTTTCAAATTCATGTAATATTACGATATTTTTCCATAAAACGTTTCATGAAAATGTCTGCAATTATAATGTTTTTGATCATTATTTGGTTCACAATGTTTTACTTTGATTTTATGGTTTTCGTTTGGCAGCCGTAGATGCCAGTAGATGACCGTTTTTTTACAGATTTTTTTTTTACAGTGTATACCATACTAATAATATTATTCAAAAGCTAATGCAAAACTGTATATCTAAGTGTGCTGAATTGTGTTTTTATGTCCCCCCTCAAAAAAAATCCCTTTTCTTTGCACTATTGCAGCTTGCGCATGCAGCAGCTTCGCGGTATTCGATCATTTATCATTGATATGTATTGATTTAGCTTCACGTCCAAACCAGAACTGACCTCTGCGGTGAAGTATGGTCTACTTTACTGCCCTCGCCCCTTCGCTTTCTGGTTAAGCCCTGAAAATTATGGGCCGCCTGCCATCGCCAGGGTGACAGTTTATTAAATTATTTTGCTCATTTCTCTAAGGGGACTCCTTTTGTACTGTGCATGTTGCAAGACCCACAAGAGAATTGGCCAATCCAGCACATAAATACACAAATGATCTTACATTCACGTATTTAAGTGGCCTCATTTTGCAGAAATATATTAATTTGGGGCTATAACACTTTAAATAAATCACAGTATATCATAGCAAACCCCATAAAGAGTATCATTTGGGAAAATATGCCCTCTAGTGGCTGTGACAAGCTTAGCATGTCCAGTTATGATTAAGCCTGAAAGGAAGTCTACCGAGCAATAAATTAATCTCAAGCACTTGTTAGTGTCAGCTAAATTTTGGAATTGCTCGCTTACTGGTTTTATATGGTAAGTAAACTACATCAGGAAGTTACCTACAGCCACAGTTGTACATTACCCCTGTATACTTGAGGAATATTACGGCAAAATAAATACAAAAGTTATAATGTGAGGAGGAAAAAAAAGTGGCTAATGTTACAAGAAAAACATTGCACTGTGAGAGTTCTGACATTTATGTTGTTAAAAATACATGCATTATTCTCATAAACTTCATATTGAAGGATAATGGCCGTATATTAAGATAAAAAAATAAAAATCCTATAAATAATCTACTTCATTACTATACATATATTTACATAAGTTTTGATATATATATCAGAATGTATAATAATATAATTACTCAAGGGGGAATATATATATATATATATATATATATATATATATATATATATATATATATATATATATATATATATATATATATATATATATATATATATATATATATATATATATATATATATATATATATATATATATATATATATATATATATATATATTCCCCCTTGAGTAATTATATATATATAGATATATATATCAGAATGTACAATAATATAATTACTCAAGGGGGAATATATATATATATATATATATATATATATATATATATATATATATATGTATATATATATATATATATATATATGTATATATATATATATATATATATATATTCCCCCTTGAGTAACTATATTATTATAAATGCTGAGATATATATGTATATGTATCTCAGAATTTATAATCTATAATTATATATATACAGTATATGAATTTATAATAATATAATTACTCAAGGGGAAATATATATATATATATATATATATATATATATATATATATATATATATATATATATATATATATATATATATATATATATACTATATATATATATATATATATATATATATATATATATATATATATAATTATAAATTCTGAATATATATATATATATATATATATATATATATATATATATATATATATATATATATATATATATATATATATATATATATATATATATATATATATATATATATCAATCAGAATTTATAATAATATATATATTCCCCTTGAGTAATTATATTATTATAAAGAATTTATAAGAATTTAATTACTCAATATATATATATATATATATATATATATATATATATATATATATATATATATATATATATATATATATATATATATATATATATATATATATATATATATATATATATATATATATATATATATATATATATATATAAATATATAACTTCATTCCTGTATATTCCCCTTGAGTAATTATATTATGAAACATTTATAATAATTTAATTACTCAATATATATATATATATATATATATATATATATATATATATATATATATAACTTCATTCCTATATATTCCCCCTTGAGTAATTATATTATTATAAATTGTGATATATATATATATAATAATTCATAATAACATAATTATTCAAGGGGGAAAAATATACAGGAATGAAGTAGACTATTTCAAAAATAGGATTGTATCCTTCAATATGAAAATCATGAGAATAATGCAGCATGTATTTTTAACAACATACATGTCAGATTTCTCACAGTGCAATGTTTTTCTTGCAACATTAGCCACCTTTTTTCCTGTAGAAAATGAGATTTCCTCCTTACATACAACTTTTGTATTTATTTTGCCGTAATATTCCTTAAGTATACAGGGGTAATGTACAACTGTGGCTGTAGGCAACTTCCTGACCATATAAAACTAGTAAGCGAGCGATTATACTATATACTAAACTGTAATAATAAATCAAATTATTCGTTTTCATTTGTTTCCTTTTTCATTTTAAATCCCATTTATCGACAAGAATCGTACATGTTTACATTTTGCTCAATTATTTACTATTCAAAGGCAGACTCCCTTCTTAACATACACCTTTTGCAGACTACATCATGGTGAGCGTGGTAATTGGTGGGTGGGGCAGTAGGGGTGGAGCTAGCGCACCTACTATGCCTTTTTTAAACATTTTTACAGCCGGTTTATCTGTGTAGGAGCTTTACAACTTTGCGGAGTTGATCAAAAAAAAAAAACATAAATAGAGAGAAGACAAACGCACGTCTCTCCTGGCAGCGTGTGAGCTGGAGCTGACAGTCGCCCCCACCCACTCACACACACAAACACGCACACACTCTCTCTCACACTCACACACACACGCACACACACACACTTCCTCCCCTCCTCTCTCCCTCTCCGGTGTCTCGGCGGATAGAAAGAAGAAGCCCGAGCAGGTTCGCCGCTCAGCTGAAGCGATGGAGCCTCAGCGGCACAGGCAGCGCTGTTATTAAACACGGATCTTCCAGCGACGCCTTGACCCAACCGGGGAACACTTGGGAAGATTCTTTCCTGACAATTCGAGCATCCCCTGCCTTTATCACACAGGTAAGAACATGCTCTAATTGGACTTTGCAATGCAACAAGCGTGGCTTTTTGTTGTTGTTGTTGTTTAAAATGTGTTTTTGCCCTTAAATTGTTGCTTTTCTGTGAGTGAGCCAGATGTGTGCTGTACAAACTGGGGAAAGAAATGTGTTTTTTGGTGTGTACAGCTGGTGCACATATTGAAATACAGCATCTTACAGGGGCAACAGATAGCATTCAGCACCATGGACAGCTCCTCGCCATGGACAGCTCCTCACATGTTAAATACTACATTTTCAATTAAAAATGCTTTAAATGTCATAAAAATAAGTTATTTTGGTACTAAAAAAATTTAAATAAACAGAGTTAATTCAAATTAAAAAAATAGAAATAAATAAAATATGAGTTAAACTTTAAAAAACCCAAAAAGGGCTATTTTTTCCCATTTTTCCCCTGAGTGTTGCCTCATTAAAAGTGGGTACATTGTGATAGTTTGTAGAGAACAAGTAGAACATGATTAGCCATTGCCTGGCCTTAATCTATTCTATTAGACTGTGCGGTCATTACAGTTGGCCGTGCAGGCTCACTAAGATAAGCTGAGGATTTTGCAGCCTCTGTGCCATCTGTCTTGGAAATGCACACTCGGCCCGCACGCTACAGCCGCCGCTGACTTATGGGATGCGAAAGCCTTGAGATGGATTGATTTTCATTTCATTTTTTTTTTTTTTTTATGTATTTTTTTGGGGGCCAAAGCACATCCTGCTCAGCTCTGAGGTTAAATCTCCTTGAATGTGCCAGTCTGGAGATGAGGGGGAACAAAAAAAAAAAAAAAAAAAAGCTGACAGGATGCCAAGTTAAATACAAGCTGCACCTGCTGGTGGCTCACAAGAGCCAAAGATGTGACAAGTTTTTCTGTTTTTTTTCCAAAGCATCAATGCTAGTGCAACTTTTTGATTTATTAACAGCTGAGAGCCAAACGGGCGTTTAGAGTAGAAACTTTTGCCTCCATCTCATCGTCAATGTTGCCAAAGCCTTCTCCACACTTCCTGTCGCCCCGTCTCCCTTATCTTGATTATGCAGCTGGATGATTGAGTCAGCTATTTTGTATGCAATTTGCCTTTTGTGGAGGAGAGAGGGAGGGGAGAGATCGTGCCGAGGATACCGAGAGAGAATTACAGCTTCTCGTGAGGGTTAAGAAGAAGGGGAAAAAAAAAAAAAAAAAGAAGCCAAGGCTGCCCGGCTCGATAAATTGCTGTTTGACGGAGACGGGTACCCTGAGGGGACAGTGGTGGGTTGGGGAAACATGGCCGACCTTATTAAGTGGGAATGGCATGACACTTTTCTATGGGTGACCTGGACGGAAGTGTCGGAAACTCTTTATTTCTACATTAGAGGAACATTTTTCGGGTCCTCTGAGGGTGCACAGATAACGGGAGGGAAAAAAAGGAGTAATGCCGTTCCCTCTTCAGGAGTGAAGTGGAACTTGCCTTTCAAAGCGCTGTGCTAAATATAAATCCAGCATAATTGGTTCGCTAAAAAGCTTAAGAGAAATAATTTTTGACAGACAGCGCAGCGCGTATCAACCTAGTCACTGTAAAAAAAAACGTTTAATCAGCGCCTCTAATCAATTAACCAGGGCCTTTAATCACACGGCCAGGCCTGAAAAAGATGGAAATTAACAGCAGTGGCTGTAGGCGCCCTCCTAAATGTGTATAAGCGCCACAAGATGGCAGTATGCGTGATATATTTGACATACAGTACTGTTTACAATGTAAAAATGCTGACTGAGCACTGGCCAAAAAAAAAGATGGAAATTTGTACGAACGCCACAAGATGGCAGTATGCGTGATACACTTGACATACAGTACTGTTTACAACAGACCTGGGCAAATTAAGGCCCGGGGGCCGCATGTGGCCCGTTATGCTTTTCAATCTGGCCCAAATAAAATTTTTTTATCTTTAAGATCGAAACTGCAGCCGCCATTATGATGTGCAATGATGTTTTCTAATGACTGTAAGTCTCGAACTATATAAAGTATTTCATTGGTTGGAATCTGCGCTTTTGCATGATATACTAGTTACTATGGTCATCTAATTAGTTAGTATGGTCATCTAATTAGTTACTATGGTCATCTAAGTCAGTGGTCCCCAACCTTTTTGTACTTGCGGACCGGTCAACGCTTGAAAATGTGTCCCACGGACCGGTGGGAGGGCAAGAAATTAAAAAAAAAAAAAAAATTAAAAAAAAAAAAATTAAATCAACATAAAAACACAATAAAAACACAATTATGCTGATTTAAATAAAAATAAAAAATAATAATAATAAAAAAAAAAAATTTCTTGTGCGGCCGCGGCCTGGTACCAATCGGTCCACGGACCGGGGGTTGGGGGCCACTGATCTAAGTCACAGCAGCTCAGGGAGCGTTTCCACAGAGTGGTTCCAGAGTCATCTAATTAGTTAGTATGGTCATCTAATTAGTTACTATGGTCATCTAAGTCAGTGGTCCCCAACCTTTTTGTACTTGCGGACCGGTCAACGCTTGAAAATGTGTCCCACGGACCGGTGGGAGGGCAAGAAATTAAAAAAAAAAAAAAATTAAATCAACATAAAAACACAATAAAAACACAATTATGCTGATTTAATTTAAAAAAAAAAAAAAAAAAAAAAAATTAATTTCTTGTGCGGCCGCGGCCTGGTACCAATCGGTCCACGGCCCGGGGGTTGGGGACCACTGATCTAAGTCACAGCAGCTCAGGGAGCGTTTCCACAGAGTGGTTCCAGAGTCATCTAATTAGTTAGTATGGTCATCTAATTAGTTACTATGGTCATCTAAGTCAGTGGTCCCCAACCTTTTTGTACTTGCGGACCGGTCAACGCTTGAAAATGTGTCCCACGGACCGGTGGGAGGGCAAGAAATTAAAAAATAAAAAATAAAAATAAAAATAAAAATTATTTTTTTATTAAAAAAAAAAAATTAAATCAACATAAAAACACAATAAAAACACAAGTATGTTGATTTAATTTAAAAAAAAAAAAAAAAAAAAAAATTCTTGTGCGGCCGCGGCCTGGTACCAATCGGTCCACGGACCGGTTGGGGACCACTGATCTAAGTCACAGCAGCTCAGGGAGCATTTCCACAGAGTGGTTCCAGAGTGGCCAGCCTATAATGCAGGTGTCAGGGACAGACGCGGAAGGAGATTTTTACAACAAAGTTCTAAAACGTAGGGATGTATTAGATATATCAGATTGTAGATGTTTTTTTTTTACCCCTTCGCGTTCATATTTCGTTGTGTTTTTTGCATTTTTGTTGCGTTTCGCTTGATTGTAAGGGTTAGGGTTAAGTAGTGGGACGTTCATATGTTGTCAATATTCCGTGTTTTATCGTTCATAGTTAATATTGTAAATCCCACATTCTTTATTTTCATGTACATTCTGGGTGTCTCATTCAGTAAAAAAATGTAAAATTCCATTACGTTTAAGGCGGTCTGTCATAACGTTTTTAGCATTCAGTCAGACATTATTGTGAGGTTTTGTATTTGTGTTCCTAAAGATAGATATACCGGCCCCCAGACACATTTTTTTCTCAAAATGTGGCCCCCGAGTCAAAATAATTGCCCAGGCCTGGTTTACAATGTAAAAATGCTGATTGAGCACTTGCCAAAAAAAAAAAGATGGAAATTAACAGCACACTGCAAAAACTGAAATCTAAGTAAGATTAAATATCTCAAATAAGGGTGATATTTGCTTATTTTCTGTCTGATAAGATCATTCTTCTCACTAAGCAGATTTTATGTTAGAGTGTTTTACTTGTTTTAAGGGTGTTTTGGTCCTAAATGATCTCAGTAAGATATTACAGCTTGTTGCTGAGATTTGATGACCTATATTGAGTAAAACATGCTTGAAACTAGAATATCAACTGTTGCAAAGCTGTGTCATCAACACTCACAAGTATAAAACTACTTTTTTTTTAAATAATAATTTCTTATTTCAAGCATGAAATAAAAAATCATGACATAATTTTGTCTCATAATTAAAACAGATGACAGCCAAATGGACTTTGCTGTTTTATTTCCAATGAAACAATAGAAAAGATGTACTCATATAGTAGTACGGTTGGCACAGTACAGTAAACTGACAGTTAATATTTAAACATTTAACATTTCAAACAATTTTGAACAGAAATAGTTCATGCACATTCAGATAAATTCTTCAAAATGACAATTAAAAAAATTGTTCGGGGGCCGGGCTGTAATATATATATATATATATATATATATATATATATATATATATATATATATATATATATATATATATATATATATATATATATATATATATATATATATATATATATATATATATATATATATATATATATATATATATATATATACACACACATATTCCTTGCACACTAATTGACTGAAAGAGCACGCACTTGGCGCGATGATGTCATTTTATCGATGGGAAAATGCAAGCAATGTAATGCCGAGCGCATATCATTATGTCAAGATAATGGCACCAGCACCTACTTCATTTAAGAATATTTTTCAACATATTGAGCAAAAAGGTCTCATATTAGTTTTTTCTACCAAGAAAAGTGCACTTGTTAATAGTGAGAATATACTTATTTTAAGGTATTTTTGGGTTCATTGAGGTTAGCTAATTATTCTTCCGCACCGTTGCGCACTACTTTGCCCCCCTTAACATGCTTCAAAACTCACCAAATTTGACACACCCATAGAAAAACTGTGACAGCCCACTTTAGTGAAAAAACCTAACCCCAAAAATCATTTTACTTGTTTTGGAAAGTCTTGACAAGCCAAATTTGCTTTGTTCTATTGGCAGATAATTGTGCTTAGTTCAATGGTTGAAATCCGCGCTTAGGGATGATATACTAGTTACTATGGTAATCTAATTAGTTACTACGGTCATCTAATTAGTTACTATGGTAATCTGCGTCACAGCAGCTCAGACGAGGCACCAAGCAGTGTGGGCGGGAAGCGATTCCACAGACGCGGAAGGAGATTTTCACAACAAAGTTCTAAAGCTTAGTGATATATAGAATAGAATAAAATAGAATAGAAAGTACTTCATTGATCCCTGGGGGGAATTCAGCAAATATCAGATGTATCAGATATTAGGTGGGTTTATTTTGTACCCTTCGCGTTCATATTTCACTGTTTGTTGCATTTTTGTTGCGTTTCACTTGATTGTAAAATATGTCGAAATATTTTGTCAATATTCAGTGTTTTATCGTTCATAGAAAATTTTAAAATTCCTATTACGTTTTTTTAAGGCGGTCTGTCATAACGTTTTTAGCATTCAATCAGACATTATTGGGAGGTTTTGTATTAGTGTTCCTAAAAATAGATATTCTCTAAATGTGGCCCCCGAGACAAAATAATTGCCCAGGCCTGGTTTACAACGTAATACTGCTGACTGAGCACTTTTCTCCCTTAGCGCTCGCACAACATTGGTTGTGTTGCTGCTCCGTAACACGCCTGCTCGTTATTGAAGTTCAAAATTAATATTAACATAACTTCGATTTAAAGCAGAATTAAGAACAATCTTGCCACTGTCATGTCTGTGTTGATCATGTTTTTGTTTGGCCATGTTCTGTTTGTTTTTTGGACACTTTCTTAGTTCCTGGTTGTTCACTCCCTTGTTTTGTTTCCATAGCAACTAGGGATGTCCGATAATGGCTTTTTGCCGATATCCGATATGCCGATATTGTCCAACTCTTTAATTACCAATACCGATATCAACCGATACCAATATCAACCGATATATACAGTCGTGGAACTAACACATTATTATGCCTAATTTGGACAACCAGGTATGGTGAAGATAAGGTACTTTTTAAAAAAAATGAGTCAAATAAAATAAGATAAATAAATTAAAAACATTTTCTTGAATAAAAAAGAAAGTAAAACAATATAAAAACAGTTACATAGAAACTAGTAATTAATGAAAATTTGTAAAATTAACTGTTAAAGGTTAGTACTATTAGTGGACCAGCAGCACTCACAATCATGTGTGCTTACGGACTGTATCCCTTGCAGACTGTATTGATATATATTGATATATAATGTAGGAACCAGAATATTAATAACAGAAAGAAACAACCCTTTTGTGTGAATGCTAATTGTAAGTGTATCTTGTGTTTTTTATGTGGATTTAATAAAAAAAACAAAAAACAAAAAAAAACAAAAACGATACTGATAATAAAAAAACCGATGCCGATAATTTCCGATATTACATTTTAACGCATTTATCGGCCGATAATATCGGCATACCGATATTACATCTCTAATAGCAACCCATTAGTTTTCACCTGTCATGTCACGCACCTGTTTCACGTTTTGAGTCACGCACCTGGTGTTAATCATGTCGGTGTTATTTAAGCCTTTCTTTCTGATCACTCGAGCTGCCTGCATTCTGTCAAGTGGGGGGGGAGGGGGGGGTCGCAGCTCGCTGCGCGGTTGTTCTTCCAGTGCAAAGACGGCTCCGGACGACAGCGTGAAGGTAGGCTTGGATTTATTATACATAAATCACTCAAACTACCAGAAACATAAATAACTCAAACTACCACAAACTTACTTGACATGAACAAGACGTAACCCAGGGGTCACCAACCTTTTTGAAACCAAGAGCTACTTCTTGGGTAGTGATTAATGCGAAGGGCTACCAGTTTGATACACACTTAAATAAATTGCCAGAAATAGCCAATTTGCTCAATTTACCTGTAACTCTATGTTATTATTAATAATTATTGATATTTACACTTAATTGAACGGTTTAAAAGAGGAGAAAACACAAAAAAAATGACAATTAAATTTTGAAACATAGTTAATCTTCAATTTCGACTCTTTAAAATTCAAAATTCAACCGAAGAAAAGAAGAGCAAAACTAGCTAATTCGAATCTTTATGAAAAAATTAAAAAAAGGAATTTATGGAACATCATTAGTAATTTTTCCTGATTAAGATGAATTTTAGAATTTTGATGACATGTTTTAAATAGGTTAAAATCCAATCTACGCTTTGTTAGAATATATAACAAATTGGACCAAGCTATATTTCTAACAAAGACAAATCATTATTTCTTCTAGATTTTCCTGAATAAAATTTTTAAAAGAAATTCAAAAGACTTTGAAATAAGATTTAAATTTAATTCTACAGATTTTCTAGATTTGCCAGAATACATTTTTTGAATTTTAATCATAATAACTTTGAAGAAATATTTCACAAATATTCTTCGTCGAAAAAACAAATTAAAATGTATTTATTATTCTTTACAATAAAAAAAAAATACATTTACTTGAACATTGATTTAAATTGTCACGAAAGAAGAGGAAGGAATTTAAAAGGTAAAAAGGTATAGGTGTTTAAAAATCCTAAAATCCTTTTTAAGGTTGTATTTTTTCTCTAAAATTGTCTTTCTGAAAGTTATAAGAAGCAAAGTAAAAAAAAAAATGAATTTATTTAAACAAGTGAAGACCAAGTCTTTCAAATATTTTCTCAGATTTTCAAATTCTATTTGAGTTTTGTCTCTCTTAGAATTAAAAATGTCGGGCAAAGCGAGACCAGCTTGCTAGTAAATAAATAAAATTTAAAAAATAGAGGCAGCTCACTGATAAGTGCTGCTATTTGAGCTATTTTTAGAACAGGCCAGCGGGCTACTCATCTGGTCCTTACGGGCGACCTGGTGCCCGCGGGCACCGCGTTGGTGAACCCTGACGTAACCAGTATGACAGAAGTACAATGCAGGCAGAACGAGTGATCAGAAAGAAAGGCTTAAATAACACCGACATGATTAACAACAGGTGCGTGACTCCAAACGTGAAACAGGTGCGTGACATGACGGGTGAAAACTAATGGGTTGCTATGGAAACAAAACGAGGGAGTGAACAACCAGGAACTAAGAAAGTGTCCAAAAAACAAACAGAACATGGCCAAACAAAAACATGATCAACACAGACATGACAGCCACAAGCTAATCAAGTCTTAATAATGTCTTAAAAAAGAACAAATACAAATTTGGATCATTTTCGTGTGCTAGTAGCTGTCCTGGCTGGTCCACCGAGAAAGAAACAATGACATAGTGTTGCTTTAAATCACACACAAAGTCTCCTAGTTTGAGGGTTTCTGTCACCAAAGGAAGGCAAAAGCCTTGGGATGTTTACAGGAAGTGGAAATGGAAAGACTTCCATTCTCATCGAAGACCTTGGCAGCATGTTAGTAAACATCTTCACCTATTTGTGAGAGCATCTTTAGGTATATCCCCTGCACACGACTACCTCAAAGTATCAACACGGTGATAGTATGACAGACTGTTTCCATACAACCAGGGGCTGGAGCAAAGCTCTTATTTTGGAGGAGCAGACTTGACACTGTTTTTGCTTGATCGTGTCCTTTCTTGTTGTCCTCGTCCACTTCCTGTTTTTGCCATGCTTAACTCCGCCTCTGCTCTGAACGCCGGTTCCTCAACTGTTCCCCGATTGGCAATCGGCAGGCTCAGCTGGCTTTGGTTGCCAATCAGGAGGGACGACGCCGATTTATCGCCGTTGGTGTGGCTTCACGGTCACGTGGTACACCACCATTGGCGTTGTTAGGCCTATTTTAGGGGGGCTCAAGCCCCCCTAAAATGTTCTTAAGACCCCCTAAATAATTTGGTGTTAAAAAAAAACAATCTTTTTTTTTTTTTTTTTTTAAATACATGTCGACATATTCATTATAAAGTGGCCCGAATATGAGTTTATATAAATAATCATATAACCTGTCATTATTCACTCAGTTTCCCCTCACTTCATAGCGTAAGGTAGAGAGCCCCTTTAGTGCGTCGGTATTCAATCCATTCCACTTGTTCATACAGAAAATGCCCACATCACTCAAAATCCCGTCCGCATTTTCTCTGCGACCTTGTTTGCGGTCCTGCAGGTGTACAAAGCACATTTGCACACAGCACTGCAGAACAAGAACCTTGTGTCTGCAATTGTAAATCATTTAGTTTTTAAGTTTTGTGTTTCTTGTAGAATCTACATAAAGTAATATACATTAGACTATTGTTAAAATAATGAAAAAAACATCATTAAATATATTTGTTTTATTGTATTGTTACATTAATAGCTGTTGTATTATTATAGGATGGCTTGTTAAACATTTCATAGGATTTTCAGAGGGTGGAAAAACCAAGACATTTAATATAAAATGTAAAATGAATAAATACATAAAAAGAAAAAGAAAAAAAAATGGTTGCATTTTTTTATTTCGTCCCGTGCATTTTTTTTGACCATTTCCGGGACGACGGGACTACATTAATCTCAAGCCCTGGAAGTTACATTTTATTGTTTGCATTATTTGTTTCAGCATTGCACTTTGAAGATGGTCCCTCAGCTCTTTGACAGCTTTGGCTCTTTTTCAGTTTAGCAGACTAAGTCTTTCTTATTTACAGTATATATAAATGTTTCTCATTTTGTATTCAGACTTCCATATATTTAATTTCCTTAACGGCTTGCCATAATATATATATATATATATATATATATATATATATATATATATATATATATATATATATATATATATATATATATATATATATATATATATATATATATATATATATATATTATATACAAGCCAAATTATCCAGATATTACTTTAATTCAAGTAATTAAGTAATATTTCCAGGGCTTGAATTTACAACCATTTTAGTCACATATGTGCCCAAAATGTAATATGTGCAACTTCAAAATATTTGGGAACAAACAATTGTATTGTGAGCGAAAGTGGTGGCATTAGCCTCTATGTTGTGAATGAATAACATAGAGGCTAATGCCACCACTTTCATTGTGTTTCAGTGTATCTTGAAGGATCATGCAAGTCATTGTTTCTTGTTGATGCTGTAAACAAAATGTCACTGTGCAAACCCATGTTTGTTGTTGTACTGAACACAGATTGAAAATAAACAGACTGAAATAATATTAATAACAATGAATAATTTCTATGTCTTTGTTAGCCGTTTGTGAAGTTTTGTGCTCGTGCGCTACGTTCGCTCGCATCCTGTGCATCTCCTGGGGGCTAAGCCCCCCCTGTCCTTAAAAGCTAGTGACGCCCCTGTACACGACCATGTTTTGCAGATTAATATTACTATATTATTATTATTATTATTAACAGTTGCCTTTCCTATCATTCATCCACGTCTGCTGAGCAAACTTCACACGTTGCCAGCGCGGGTCGATTCATCGAGTAGTCTGATGATGATTTTTGTGTGAGGTCTGCAAAGCAAGTAGAGTTGCTCTTTGTTATGGAGACAGAGGAGCGTCTCTTCTTATTAATCGGATTTTTTTTTTATCTACTGCTTGCAGCTTTTATTAGAAAGTCTCCTGCTTCTTTTGGAATGTTAAGTTGCAGTCGATAGTGTGCCGCCTTCAGGCGAAATGGTGGGCAGAAATATTATGGGCCTGCCGCAATGCCGCCGTCCATTCACATGCTGCAAGCAGCAGTGAATGGATGCTTGCAATGCAAGCAACCCACATTATTATTGCCCATACTTCACAGTTGATTATTATGGGCCTGCTGAAATGCAAAGAGCCCATATTACTATTGCTCATACTTCACAGTTTATTACTATGGGCCTGCTGAAATGCAAGCAGCCCACATTATTATTGCTCATACTTCACAGTTTGTTATTATGGTTGTTCATACTTCAGTTTATTATTAGGGGCCTGCTGCTACGCAAGCAGCCCACATTATTATTGCTCATACTTCAGTTTATTATGGGCCTGCTGCAATGCAAACAGCCCACATTATTATTGCGCATACTTCAAAGTTTGTTATTATGGGCCTGCTGAAATGCAAGCAGTCCACATTATTATTGCTCATACTTCAGTTTGTTATTATGGGCCCGCTGCAATGCAAGCAACCCACATTATTATTGCTCATACTTCAGTTTGTTATTATGGGCCTGCTGAAATGCAAGCAGCCCATATTACTATTGCTCATACTTCAGTTTATTATTATGGGCCTGCTGCAATGCAAGCAACCCACATTATTATTGCTCATACTTCACAGTTTATTGTTATTATGGGCCTGCTGCTACGCAAGCAGCCCACATTATTATTGCTCATACTTCAGTTTGTTATTATGGGCCTGCTGCATTGCAAACAGCCCACATTATTATTGTGCATACTTCAAAGTTTGTTATTATGGGCCTGCTGAAATGCAAGCACTCCACATTATTATTGCTCATACTTCACAGTTTGTTATTATGGGCCCGCTGAAATGCAAGCAACCCACATTATTATTGCTCATACTTCAGTTTGTTATTATGGGCCTGCTGAAATGAAAGCAGCCCATATTACTATTGCTCATACTTCAGTTTATTATTATGGGCCTGCTGCAATGCAAGCAACCCACATTATTATTGCTCATACTTCACAGTTTATTGTTATTATGGGCCTGCTGCTATGCAAGCAGCCCACATTATTATTGCTCATACTTCAGTTTGTTATTATGGGCCTGCTGCAATGCAAGCAGCCCACATTATTATTGCTCATACTTCAGTTTGTTGTTATGGGCCTGCTGCAATGCAAGCAGCCCACACTATTATTGCTCATACTTCAATTTATTATTATGGGCCTGCTGCAATGCAAGCACCCCCCATTAGTATTGCTCATACTTCACAGTGTATTATTATGGGCCTGGTACAATGCAAGCAGCCCACATTATTGCTCATACTTCACAGTTTGTTATTATGGGCCTGCTGCAATGCAAGCAGCCCACATTATTATTCCTCATACTTCATCGTTTATTATTATGGGCCTGCTGCAATGCAAGCAGCTCACATTATTATTGCTCATACTTTACAGTTTATTATTTTTCATCCTATTATTATAGTCCCCCACATTCCTCCAAAGTGCTAACTTTTTTTTGTGGGAATTTCACGCTTCTCTTTTTGTCTATTCGCAGACATACACCTTACAGTCATAAAACTTGGTATTTGAAACATGCTAACTGTATGCATGTTTACGTTAGCATGCTCGCATGCTAACATTAAAGTGCTAGCTTTTTGAGCTAATTTTGCAACCGTTTACCCTAGAGTCATGTAAGTTGGTATGCGACACTTTTTAACTGTTAGAGTGCTAACTTTAGCATGCTAGCACACTCACATTGAAGTGCTAACTTTTTAGCTACCTTTATGCTTTTTTCTCCCTTATTACACAGCCATACACCTTACAGTCATATAACTTGGTATGTGACACGTGCTAACCGTTAGCATGTTTACGTTAGCATGCTAACATTAATGTGCTAACTTTTTGAGCTAATTTTGCAACCGTTTACCCGAGAGTCATATAACTTGGTATGTGACAGCTGTTAACTGTTAGTGTGCTAACGTTAGCATGCTAGCACACTGATTTGTGATGGTCAAAGATCTTCAAACTTAACAAAAACCCCGGTAGCAAAATCGGAGCCTTTTTTCTTTGCATCCTCTCCCATTGACAGGAGATTAATTATGTATAGTGTTTGAACATTTTGTCATAATATCCACAAAGTGAGCAGGTTGTGTTATGTGTTACCCTGTGTGTTGACCTTCTATGTTGATTTCAGTTTGCGCCATGAGTGGAAAAGATTTTGTGGAATGGAATAAGTAGGGCAGCACGGTGTTAGTGCGTGTGCCTCACAATATGAAGGTCCTGGGTTTGATCCCCAGGCTCGGGGTCTTTCCGCGTGGAGTTTGCATGTTCTCCCCGTGACTGCGCGGGCAGGATTAAATAAGCTCTGCTTCTTCCTGCTCCTTTTCGAACATGTTGAAAATAGAAACTGGACATTGTGATGTATCATGTGGTAATTGTATGCATGTTCGAAATAAACTCAAACCATAACCGTGGCGTGCTTAGCTGTTGAGTAGCTGCCAGCTCCTAATCGCCTCCCATGTTCGCCTTCTGTGAATGACATCACTAAAATAGAAGACCAACGTTGTGTGTTTAGTGGATAACTATCTGGGATATAATCTGTGATATTTCTACCTGAATACATGCTTATGATATTCTGTACAAGTCTTCATATTGCTACATGACTATTAATTAATAAAATGTAATATTGAACCTGCTAATTATTCTGTAGTTGAAGACTCGACCAGAACGTGTTATAAAAAGAATTTACGCAATATTTCAGCCAGCCAGAAAATGCCCCCCACCCCATATTCCTAGTATTTCATTAGGTGCAAATATCACAGACTAACATGACAAAACCTCGTAATGTAAGACATTTTTGTTTTGATAATGTCAGGGTTGCCCCTAAATTGCCAAAATACTGGTGGTGGGCGTGGTTACGGACCTGGTCGATATTCATTCATTCATGTATTCATTTGACAGGGACAGTACAATTAAACATTGCTACCCATAGGTAACTGATGTCAAAGAACATAAAACCTATAGCCACAGGCTAATTTGCAACCCTTGTCCCTGGTTAGGCTTTTTAAAAAAAGATGAGGAAAGTGCAAAACACTTTCAAAATGATTAAGACAAGTGCAAAAATAAAAACACATGAAAATAATTGGCCCCATTCGTCCATTACTACACCCAGTTCTAGTGCTCATGTGGCCACTAAGGCCTTTAAAAGGCTTAGTGTCCACATGCGTGGACAGCACCTTTTTTTGCTCTTATTTCCAAAATTGTGTACACTACTGAATTGGGGTCTTATGGCGGCTTATGTGGAGACTTATACTGCCATCTGCTGGTGTCAGAAGAGTATAACATACAATGGAATTTGGGGAAAAAAAGGGTAAAAACAAGAATTAGCATGTCACTAAACATGACGTACACGTTTGTGTACTTATGGACTTAAGTACATCATATAAAAATATGATTCTTAGTTTTTATTCTAATTAGGGTCCAATAAGCCCAAATAGCAAAGACAAATAAAAAAAAAGCATGTAAACAAACAACATGGGTCTTAAGAGGTTTTAATCAAGCCACTTTTTCAGTTTTGTGGAGAAAAGTTTAATGTCCGACTGTGACTTTAACTCCAGTGGCAAAAAGTCGACGTATGTTCTTTAAAAAGGCCCATAAAATTGAACATACATTCAAAACAAATCTGTTATTATGTATAGTATTAACATACATTATTCTCACATAACATGTTGTTCTATTTTTAAATTGTTGCTGCTTATTGTACGATGTACTTTGTTGAGAATTAATTCATTATTATTATTTAGTCCACTTTTTCTTTAATAAAAACGACTGGCAACAAATTTAGCATCTATTTTTGGTGTTATTGGGGACTGTACTCGTGTTTAGAGACTCTAATTAGATTCTGTCACGCCATGTCCGTGATAAAAAACGAGGTGCAGAGATCCTGAAATCACACTCGCTTCGCGTTGCTGGGAGGCTTTCGCTCATTAAAAGCCGCCAGTGTCATCTTAGGGCCCAAGCTGTTTGTTTACATGCTTTTTTTAAATTTCTCTTTGCTATTTGGGCTTTGTGGAGGGAGGCGTGGCCAGCGCTGCCTGCGGGAGTGGAGGTCACCACCCCTGTCCAAGGTGCTGAGGACAGCGCACCGACAGACAGGGGCGGGTCAGTGTTGGCTTCGAAACACAGCTGAACAGGTGATTAGATTTCCCAGGTGGTACGAGTTGTCTAATCACCTGTTGTCTTTAACAGTAGCGGCCGAGAACAGGGAGAGTGAGGACTTGGAGAGACTGAAAAGTCCTGCATATCTGAAAAGATTATTGATGAGCTTATTGAGGAACATTAAAACTTTGTTCAAATCTACACACCTGACTCCTGTAACGGGTGTAGCAGGGGAACCGCTAGGAAGCGACTCCTACAGGCTTATTGGACCCTAATTAAAATAAAAACTAAGAATCATCTTTTGATATGATGTACTTAGTCCATGAGTCCACAAACGTGTACTTCATGTTTAGTGGCATGCTAATTCTTATTTTTACACTTTTTTTTCTCCAAATTCCATTGTATGTTATACTCTTCTGACACCACCAGATGGCAGTATAAGTGTCCACATAAGTGGCCATAAGACCCCAATTAAGTAGTGTACACAATTTTGGAAATAAGAGCTAAAAGGTGCTGTACACGCATGTGGCCACTAAGCTTTTAGAGGTTTTTAAAGTACATCCACAACGCGGACATGCTGCCTCCTATCCAGATATCCACAAATTGTGTTATGTGTGACCATGTCTGTTGGGATTTTGTTTTGGTCCGACTTTATTTTATTTATTTTTTTGGCACTATGACTAGGGAAGGTTGTTTGCATCGGGCCATACAAGTAAATGCCGCAATGCATTGTAAATGGTCATAGACCTGCATTACAAATGATGGCGAAAAAGTAACTTTTAAAAAAATGAATTGAAATCTCCCTGCAACCGTTTTAAACTCCCCTAATTGAAGATGTGGACGGGCCGTAGTTTGAACGCCACTGCTTTAAAAGCATCTACAATAAAATACATCAGGAGGTTGCATAAAGCCACAACTGCTAATGCTACTTAGACACTAAAGTGGTTATTTGCTTTGGTAGACAGTGTACCTAATTGCAGTCAAAGGGTCCAAAACCTGAACCCCAATTAAACAAAGCATCTTAGTGTCAGAAAAATGGTATGTCAATTATCAAAAAACTTTCCGTTCTCTGAGTTCCCAATGAACAGACAAGAGGCTGTCTTTGTTGCACCAAGCAAAGGCTTGGAAATTTCCATTGTGTTTGATTGATTGATTGATTGAGACTTTTATTAGTAGGTTGCACAGTGAAGTACATATTCCGTACAATTGACCACTAAATGGTAACACCCGAATACGTTTTTCAACTTGTTTAAGTCGGGGTCCACTTAAATTGATTCATGATACAGATATATACTATCATATATACTATCATCATAATACAGTCATCACACAAGATAATCACATTGAATTATTTACATTATTTACAATCAGGGGTGTGGAGGTGGGGGGGGGGGTATGGACATCAAGTAGTGGACATAGAGAGAGAGAGAGAGAGAGAGAGAGAGAGAGATCAGAAGGCATAAGAAAAAGAAAAAGTATCTGCATTTGATTGTTTACATTTGATTATTAGCAATCCGGGGAGGGTGTTAGTTTAGGGTTGTAGCTGCCTGGAGGTGAACTTTTATTGCGGTTTTGAAGGAGGATAGAGATGCCCTTTCTTTTATACCTGTTGGGAGCGCATTCCACATTGATGTGGCATAGAAAGAGAATGAGTTAAGACCTTTGTTAGTTCGGAATCTGGGTTTAACGTGATTAGTGGAGCACCCCCTGGTGTTGTGGTTATGGCGGTCATTTACGTTAAGGAAGTAGTTTGACATGTACTTCGGTATCAGGGAGGTGTAGCGGATTTTATAGACTAGGCTCAGTGCAAGTTGTTTAACTCTGTCCTCCACCTTGAGCCAGCCCACTTTAGAGAAGTGGGTAGGAGTGAGGTGGGATCTGGGGTGGAGGTCTAGAAGTAACCTGACTAGCTTGTTCTGAGATGTTTGGAGTTTAGATTTGAGGGTTTTGGAGGTGCTAGGGTACCAGGAGGTGCATGCGTAATCGAAAAAGGGTTGAACGAGAGTTCCCGCCAGAATCCTCAAGGTGCTTTTGTTGACCAGAGAGGAAATTCTGTAGAGAAATCTCGTTCGTTGGTTAACCTTTTTGATTACCTTGGTTGCCACTTTATCACAGGAAAGGTTAGCCTCTAGAATGGAACCTAGGTAGGTGACCTCATCTTTCCTGGTGATGACACTGTCACCTACTTTTATGGTGAAGTCATTGACTTTCTTAAGTTTGATGTGGGACGGGAGGAGACGGGAGAGGGGTTATCTATTGTCATCGAAGACCTGCTCAAGCTGAATCCAGGACGAGCCCAAGCCCGAGGCATCTTTTTTCTTTTGTTTTCAATGTGACCAAAAACAAGAGCTGTTTACATACCCCCCCATTCCTTTGGAAGCAGGGAGTGTCCAAATAAAGGAGGAGACGGAAACCTTTTTCGTCAGAGCGTGGGTGACACTGGAAGAGGTTACAGGTTGACACGTTTCTCCTCAATTGAGTCAAAATTTCATTCTGTCTCTGTTTAATTCTTTGCCTCTTGTCTTGTTTAATAGATGTCATCAGTGTTTGAACCTGACACTTAGCATTATTATAAAACATGTCATAACATTAATTAAACAAATACAAAAAATATGCTACGACAAAAAATAATCGCCTCCTACGCCCTTTCGCATTCCCTCTGTGGCTCATTTCCCGACTTTCCTGCCATCCTCTGCCGAGCGAGGCTTAAACAAAAAAAAAAATAGGGACAATCCGGAGAGCTCGATGAAGCGCACCGACGTCCCCGCATGGGACGCAACAACAGCTTAGTCAAACGGCGGCGGCGAAGAAGAGAAGAAGTGTTGCGCTTTGAAAGTATGGCGTGCGGTCGCAGCATATGTCTCCCAGCACGGGTCCCTTTACACATTGTTAGTCGGAGAACAACAACAACAACAGTCGCCCGCTCGGCACGGGAGTCATGAGTCAACAAGTACAGTGCGTGTACGACTCGTCAATCACTTCATTAATTACACCCCTTGGCGTCTTTGGTTTGGTTTAATGCTGGTCCATTTGATGTCTAATTCTCTTCATGCGTACGATACTAAATTGTATAAAAAAATGGTTTGATATTAATATATGGAAGTAGAATTGTCTCACATCAATTTATATATATACTGTGTATCAATATGATATTAATACATATGCATACAAATAGAAATACAAATGTGATATACAAATAAATAAATTGTATCAATACACGCGTATTTGTAAATATATTTTTGAGATTTGAAAATATATACAAATACAATTTATTAATATAAAAATGTGACATACAAATAAATCAAGATGGTTGATTCGAGTGGAAGTGGAAGGCAAATAATTTTACAAGATCTAGTTTCTCTTTAAATATCCTTCTTGAAAATGGCCTCGCAAATATATGCCACCGACTCAACGTTTTGCTCTCATTCTTTGCGGGTTTAAAAAGTGAGAACCGCTGATTTCTCCGCTGGCCGGGTATGGCTCCGGTGCTGTCACGCCAAATTTATTCCCCCTACAAAAACCTTCCCCACCCCCCCAATTACTCATTTCCTCTTATGTCATTTCCTCTTACGATAGCACTTCGACTTTGACTGCCCGTCGCTGGAAGGATACTTGTTTTTAAATTTTTTTTAAATTTTTTTATAATATAGCGTTAACAAAACGTCTGTATTAATCGGACAAATTAACTTGAGGATATTCCTGACTGCACATTCGACTCGTGGACATATGCGGAAATGAATAACAGTGTACAATAAGTTAATTCATTATCAATCAACACGATCAAACTTTATTAAAACTAAATGTATTCGTTTAATTCAGTTTTTTTTAGTTCTCTGTGTAAGTGAACTAAATTAAAATGACATTTATGTGAACTGACTTTTTTTTTAGTTTCATTCGTTGTTTTTACGTCAGCACTCATGTTTCCCATAAATCGTGTTACTTTGGGAATGCATATGTGAACAAATACTCATTGCACATTTGACTACCGTACAGGACGGAGAATTAAACGATTTGTGATCCGGGGGGGGGGGGTTTGTAGGGGGAAGAAATTTGGCGTGACAGCGCCACTTTCATAAATCACATCCTGTGATTGGATACGCAGTTGGGAGTGACAAGTGAGTATCCAATCACAGCCACGTTTAACGTGAGGCTACCTAGATAGGCTACAGTCAACAACTCGTAATCTGATTGGCTATCGCAAATGTCTATACACTACACTGCACAGCCGCTGCTAATGTTTATTCATACAAATAAACGTGTATTTGTAAATATATTTTTGAGATTTGAATATAAATATGCTTGACTTTGTATTTCTGTTGAATTTACATATGTGGATCGCTTTTTCGCTTTTGTGTCGATGAGACATTCCTACCACAAACCAGATGCACAAATAAATGTGACCTACACACTCCCCTGAATAACCAGCAGGGGGCACTGCAGCCAGAGCCACACATTGCACTGATAAGAGATCAGTATCTACATCGGGACAAGGTCATTAAACGGCATTGATACAAGAAAATAAGCAGCTAGCACGGTCTTTCAGATTAACTGGATAAATTAACATTAGCTAATAAAACTCTAACATTAGCTAGCTCAGGCCCGTTGTGCGTTCCCTCTGTAAAGACCGAGATTGTTTTTGTGCAGAGAACTCCTGGCATTTTGCACATAATGCATATAACGCTCTGTGACCCAGACCGCTCTGGCTGCAGTGCCCTCTGCTCCCATGTTCTGCCCACTTGGGAGTAGATTTTTTCCGATCTAAAATGAGTTTGACATCCCTGTTTCAAGTGTTGTGCGAGCATCCAAATGTTTTAAATTACAATTTCCCCTAAGGTTATATTTCTCCTCTTTTGTTGAGAAGAATTGTTGTACATTCTTGCTTAGCAGGTTATAGTTTGCTTTGTGCATAATTTTAGCTGTTTGCAAATGCACCAAATCGTTGAATTTCAATATTTGTGATTCGATAAATAAAGGGTTTGTATGTTCTCTACATCCAACATTATCTATTATTTTTTGTAAGACAGTTAGTCAATGAATTGCACATTTGTAGTTGTTTCTCCATATTTCTACACGATAACTCAGATATGTATGATCCAGTAACTACTTGGTATCGGATCGATACCCAAATTTATGGTATCATCCAAAACTAATGTAAAGTATCAAACAACAGAAAAATAACTGATTATTACATTTTAACAGAAGTGTAGATAGAACATGTTGAAACAGAAAATAACCAGATATTAACAGTAAATGAACAAGTGGATTAATAATCAATTTTTACAGTTTGTCCCTCATAATGTTGACAAAATAATAGAATGATAAATGACACAATATCTTACTGTATACGTCAGCAGACTAATTAGGAGCCTTTGTTTGTTTACTTACTACAAAAAGATAAGTTGTCTAGTATGTTCACAATTGTATTTAAGGACTTAACTGCAATAATAAACATATGTTTAATGTACCCTAGAATTTTTGTTAAAATAAAGCCAATAATGCAATTTTTTTGTGGTCCCTTTTTATTTAGAAAAGTAACGAAAAGTACCGAAATAATTTTAGTACCGGTACCAAAATATTGGTATCGTTACAACTAGAGATGTCCGATAATGGCTTTTTTGCCGATATCCGATATTCCCCAACTCTTAATTACCGATTCCGATATCAACCGATACGATATATACAGTCGTGGAATAAACACATCATTATGCCTAATTTTGTTGTGACGCCCCGCTGGATGCATTAAACAATGTAACAAGGTTTTCCAAAAATAAATCAACTCAAGTTATGGAAAAAAAAATGCCAACATGGCACTGCCATATTTATTATTGAAGTCACAAAGTGCATTATTTTTTTTAAACATGCCTCAAAACAGCAGCTTGGAATTTGGGACATGCTCTCCCTGGGAATGCACGAGGAGGTTGAGGTGGGGGCGGATGATAGCGGGGGGGGGGTCTATATTGTAGCCTCCCGGAAGAGTTAGTACTGCAAGGGATTCTGGGTATTTGTTCTCCCGAAATGGGTTTGTCATTCTTGTTTGGTGTGGGTTCACAGCGTGGCGCATATTTGTAACAGTGTTAAAGTTGTTTATACGGTCACCCTCAGTGTGACCTGTATGGCTGTTGACCAAGTATGCGTTTGCATTCACTTG
>NC_084736.1:8915490-8920490 GCF_033978785.1 Entelurus aequoreus | reverse complement strand
CAATAAATAAACATAATTTGTAAGATCGCGTGGACATCGGGGGCGGTACCTCTGGATTGGCAGACCGGAGTGGTGGTTCCTCTCTTTAAAAAGGGGAACCGGAGGGTGTGTTCTAGCTATCGGGGGATCACACTCCTCAGCTTTCCCGGTCAGGTCTATTCAGGTGTACTGGAGAAGAGGCTACGCCGGATAGTCGAACCTCGGATTCAGGAGGAACAGTGTGGTTTTCGTCCTGGTCGTGGAACTGTGGACCAGCTCTATACTCTCGGCAGGGTCCTTGAGGGTGCATGGGAGTTTGCCCAACCAGTCTACATGTGCTTTGTGGACTTGGAAAAGGCATTCGACCGTGTCCCTCGGGAAGTCCTGTGGGGAGTGCTCCGAGAGTACGGGGTATCGGACTGTCTGATTGTGGCGGTCCGCTCCCTGTACGATCAGTGTCAGAGCTTGGTCCGCATTGCAGGCAGTAAGTCGGACACGTTTCCAGTGAGGGTTGGACTCCGCCAAGGCTGCCCTTTGTCACCGATTCTGTTCATAACTTTTATGGACAGAATTTCTAGGCGCAGTCAAGGCGTTGAGGGGATCCGGTTTGGTGGCTGCAGGATTAGGTCTCTGCTTTTTGCAGATGATGTGGTCCTGATGGCTTCATCTGGCCAGGATCTTTAGCTCTCACTGGATCGGTTCGCAGCCGAGTGCGAAGCGACTGGGATGAGAATCAGCACCTCCAAGTCAGAGTCCATGGTTCACGCCCGGAAAAGGGTGGAGTGCCATCTCCGGGTTGGGGAGGAGATCTTGCCCCAAGTGGAGGAGTTCAAGTACCTCGGAGTCTTGTTCACGAGTGAGGGAAGAGTGGATCGTGAGATCGACAGGCGGATCGGTGCGGCGTCTTCAGTAATGCGGACGCTGTATCGGTCTGTTGTGGTGAAGAAGGAGCTGAGCCGCAAGGCAAAGCTCTCAATCTACCGGTCGATCTACGTTCCCATCCTCACCTATGGTCATGAGCTTTGGGTTATGACCGAAAGGACAACAACACGGGTACAAGCGGCCAAAATGAGTTTCCTCCGCCGGGTGGCGGGTCTCTCCCTTAGAGATAGGGTGAGAAGCTCTGTCATCCGGGAGGAGCTCAAAGTAAGGGTGAGAAGCTCTGTCATCCGGGAGGAGCTCAAAGTAAGGGTGAGAAGCTCTGTCATCCGGGAGGAGCTCAAAGTAAAGCCACTGCTCCTCCACATGGAGAGGAGCCAGATGAGGTAGTTCGGGCATCTGGTCAGGATGCCACCCGAACGCCTCCCTAGGGAGGTGTTTAGGGCACGTCCGACCGGTAGGAGGCCACGGGGAAGACCCAGGACACGTTGGGAAGACTATGTCTCCCGGCTGGCCTGGGAACGCCTCGGGATCCCCCGGGAAGAGCTGGACGAAGTGGCTGGGGAGAGGAAAGTCTGGGCTTCTCTGCTTAGGCTGCTGCCCCCGCGACCCAACCTCGGATAAGCGGAGGAAGATGGATGGATGGATGGATGGAATTTGTAAGATTTTTTTGTATGAAAAGCAACTCACTGAATGTCAATGGCGGGCCGTGCGTTTCCCGCCTAGGCTTTCAATGATGCCCTACTTCAATAGATACCTCTCAAAATACCATAATGCATGTCACCACATGACCGCGGCTGGAGAAATACTGTATGGAAACTACGCACTACTGAGCATCGATCCCCATCAACAGTGTACAAAAATGGGCTATTTTTCGGCGTATTTAAAAATGAATCATCAGCAAATTAAAACATATCTTACGTGGTGGTGTCGGAAAAAAAAAAATGTAAAAAACTATGTAAAGCGCTTTGAGTCACTTGAGAAAAAGCGCTATATAAATGTAATTCACTTCACTTCACTTCACAAAACAAATTGTTAGAATAATTGTTTCTAAATTATCACAAAAACTTTGTATTACATTGAGTTCCTGGCAAGAAGACAAAAGGCTGTCTTTGAAACCTACCAAGAGTAAGACTCGTAAAACTCCACTGTGTGTGTGTGGGGGGTTGGGAGGGGGGGGGGGGGGTGGAGCAAGATGAAGGTGTACCTGTGTTCTCTCGTGTATGGTAATGGTAAATGGTAAATGGGTTGTACTTGTATAGCGCTTTTTTACCTTTTTTTTAAGGAACTCAAAGCGCTTTGACACTATTTCCACATTCACCCATTCACACACACACATTCACACACTGATGGCGGCAGCTGCCATGCTAACCAGGCCCATCAGGAGCAAGGGTGAAGTGTCTTGCTCAGGGACACAACGGACGTGACTAGGATGGTAGAAGGTGGGGATTGAACCAGTAACCCTCAGATTGCTGGCACGGCCACTCTCCCAACTTTGCCACGCCGTCCCCTCAACAGTAATCAACAGAAAGATATTTTTCTAACCCAGGGACTTCAAAGCAGAGAGAACCAAGGATCTGCCCAATTTCCAGACGACTTCTTTTTGAAGTATTTGACTAACTCTTTTTGAACTGTTTTATGAACCTCTTTTTGAAGTATTTTACAAACTCTCTTTGAACTATTTTACGACCTCTTCTTTTGAACTATTCTGTAACCAAAGGCGACGCTGTTTACGACCCACTTCCCTCTGGAAGTGGGAGCGGTGGTCAGGTGGTCGGAGAAAGTCAAATAAAGAAGGGGGAGTGCAATCTTTTGGCAGAACGTAATGCCACTGTGCAAGGGTACAGGTGTGCATGTTTCTCCTCACTGAACCAACTTGAATTCTGTCTCTGTTTAATTCTTTGCCTCTTGTCTTGTTTAATAGATGCCATCAGTGTTTGAACCTGACACAAATTAAACGTGAAAAAAATAAAGATATAAAATATTTTAGCTCACAGTTTGTAGGACCCATCCGATGCCTTATATGCCAATGGTACCGCTCATAGATTCGAGTGGAAGTGGCGGGCAAATCATTTTACCGCCCTGGGGTGGGCCGACCTCGTCTCACAAGATCTAGTTTCTCTTTAAATATCCTTCTTGAAAATGGTCTCGCAAATATATATCTGCCACCTACTCAACGTTTTGCTCTCATTCTTTGTGGGTTTAAAAAGTGAAAACCGCTGATTTCTCCGCTGGCCGGGTATGGCTCTGGTGCCACTTTCGTAAATGACATCCTGTGATGGAATCATCAGCAAATTACGCGGTAGTGTCGAAAAATGTAAAAAAAACATTAAACATGAAAAAAATAAAGATATAAAATATTTGAACTCAAAAATTTGTAGCACCCATCCGATGCCGTATATGCCAGTGGTACCGCTCAATGATGGTTGATTCGAGTGGAAGTGGTGGGCAAATCATTTTACCGCCCTGGGGTGGGCCGACCTCGTCTCACAAGATCTAGTTTCTCTTTAAATATCCTTCTGGAAAATGGTCTCGCAAATATATATCTGCCATCTACTCAACGTTTTGCTGTCATTCTTTGTGGGTTTAAAAAGTGAGAACCGCTGATTTCTCCGCTGGCCGGGTATGCTCCTGACATTATCTCCACGAGGGACACGTCTATGATTTTATAACAGGGTTGTACGGTATACCGGTACTAGTATAGTATCGCGGTACTAATGAATAAAAAACGGTACTATGGTCTGTTTGAAAAGTACCGGTTCCCAGGCACGTCGTGACATTGCTGGTTTTACGAGCAGAGGAGCATGTTCGGCAGCGCACCATCACAGAGTACTTACAAGCAGACACGGTGTGTAGACAGAAAAGGGAGAACGGACGCATTTTGGTTTAAAAACTACAGATAAAAGTGAAGTTCTAACACTGAAACGCCCTCAGGAAGAGATGCTTTAAGACGTGGCTAGCTAGCTAGCGGCGGACGTCCATCCGCAGTCTGCAGTGTTTTAGCTACTTCTAAATCACTAATCCTCGTCTCCATGGCGACAAATAAAGTGAGTTTCTTACAAGTATCATCCCTGCGGACACTCTAACCACTTGGCCACTGAGTATGCCGTATATGCCAGTGGTACCGCTCATAGATGGTTGATTCGAGTGGAAGTGGCGGGCAAATCATTTTACCGCCCTGTAGTGGGCCGACCTCGTCTCACAAGATCTAGTTTCTCTTTAAATACCATTCTTGAAAATGGCCTCGCAAATATATATATATGCCACTTACTCAACGTTTTGCTCTCATTCTTTGTGGGTTTAAAAAGTGAGAACCGCTGATTTTTTCGCTGGCCGGGTATGGCTCTGGTGCCACTTTCGTAAATGACATCCTGTGATGGAATCATCAGCAAATTAAAACATATCTTACGTGGTAGTGTCGAGGAAAAAAAAAAAAAAAGGTAAAAAACCTTAAACGTGAAAAAAATAAAGATATAAAATATTTAAACTCATAATTTGTAGCACCCATCCGATGCCGTGTACGCCAGTAATACCGCTCACAGGTGGTTGATTCGAGTGGAAGTGGCGGGCAAATAATGTTACCGCCCTCTTTAAATATCCCTCTTGAAAATGGCCTCGCAAATATATATCTGCCACCTACTCAACGTTTTGCTCATTTTTTGTTGGGTTTAAAAACGGAGAACCGCTGATTTCTCCGCTGGCCGGGTATGGCTCTGGTGCCACTTTCGTAAATCACATCCTGTGATTGGATACGCACTTGGGAGTGACAAGTGAGTATCCGATCACAGCCGCATTTAATTTGAGGCTACCTAGGTCAACAACTCATAATCTGATGTCTATAAACTGTCTGTTTATTCAGAAGGCCTCCCTAACCCTAACCCTAACCCTAACCCTAACCCTAACCCGCCGGCAGAATTCATACAGCGCTGGCAACAAGCTAGCTCAATTCTGATTGGATAAAAGCCCTGACGTAAAAACAAGAAACACTGAAACCTATTATGACAAGAAGAGAATATGATAAGTACTTTTATATATTTATGAAAAGTAACTTAAAAATACAATTAACTTTTATTAATTTATGATCATGATTAATATTAGGCTAGCAGAGAAGGCCTTGCTGGTCCTGAATTTAGTAGAAAAGC
>NC_084736.1:8905490-8910490 GCF_033978785.1 Entelurus aequoreus | reverse complement strand
CACCGCTTTGGTGACCCCTGCACTACATACATATTACACTTAAACTAAAAGGTATTAGTATATTTAAAAAAAATACTACTGGACGTGCAGCAAGATTGATCACAATGGCTTAAGTGTACTTCATTTTGCATCTAGTATGGCAAGATCCATCATAATCAAATCCATCAATAATGCATGAATCAAGCACTTGTGAAAGGCTATGAATGAATTAACGGGCGGACGTGTGAACGTTAACATGCCATTATTTTGTATTCGGCGATTATCTCCTGAGCTGAATGTAATTTACAGCTTTGCCAGAACGATCGGAAGGACAAGTAAGCAGGGGAAGCACACAAATACAGTATGAGGACCCATGAAGACACGCTGAAGCATTTTCTGATGATATTTTAGGGGTTGATTGTGTCGATTTCAAAGGAAATGCAAAGGGCGAACGTGGTTTCCTTTTTCAAAATAAGAGCCGACAGCTGGGAATATCTGCAGCTCTCAAAGGGTCAATAGGTGACACGTCATGGAAATCAATAGTGAGAGGCTTCCTGAGCACGTGCGCAGCTGGACCAAGCATGCGCCGAACACACACCACGGCAGGCTTAACGACCTCGGCGATACTAAGGACATACCGGAGGAAGGACGGAAATTAGGAGGGGGAATGAAAACAGAAAAAGGGAGTGCACTCCTCACATTATCTCCACGGGGGACACGTCTATGATTTTATACTAGGGTTGTACTCCAGTACTAATGACTCAAAAACGGTACTATAGTCCGTTTGAAAAGTACCGGTTCCCAGGCACGTCGTGTCATCGCTGGTTTTACAGGCAGGGGAGCATGTTCGGCAGCGCACAATCACGGAGTACTTACAAGCGGACACGGTGTGTAGACAGAAAAGGGAGAACGGACGCATTTTTGGCTTAAAAAGTAAAGATAAAGGTGAAGTTATAACACAGGAAGAGGTGCTTTAAGACATGACTAATCCTCGTTTCTTACAAGTATCATTATCACTGCAGGACGAGGAATAGCTAAACATGCTTCACTACACACCGTAGGAGGATACAATAGCTCACCGGCGTCACAATGTAAACAAACGCCATGGGTGGAACTACACCTGACATCCACTGTAATGATACCAAGTACAGGAATGTATCTAGTCGATACTACTATGATTACATCGATATTTTTTGGCATCAAAACATTTTTTGTAATTTAAAAAAAAATTAATATTATGTTTATAAACTCAGGAAATACGTCCCTGGACACATGAGGGCTTTGATAATGACCATTGTACGATCCTGTAACTACTTGGTATCGGATCGATACCTGAATTTGTGGTATCAGGCAAATGAATGTAAAGTATCCAAACAACAGAAGAATAAGTGATTATTACATTTTCACAGAAGTGTGGATAGAACATGATAAAGGAGAAAGTAAGCAGATATGAACAGTAAATGAACAAGTGGATTAATAATCAATTTCTACAGTTTGTCCCTCATAATTTTGACAACATAGATGATACAATATGCTACTGCATATGTCAGCAGTCTAAACTAGGAGCCTTTGTTTGTTTACTTACTACTAAAAGACAAGTTGTCTAGTATGTTCACTATTTTATTTAAGGACAAACTTGCAATAATAAACATATGTTTAATGTACCCTAAGATTTTTTTATTAAAATAAAGCCAATAATGCAAATTTTTTGTGGTCCCCTTTATTTAGAAAAGTACCAAAAAGTATCAAAATATTTTTTGGGTATCGGTACTAAAATATTGGTATGGGGACGACACTAAAAAACTCTACGCGGTTGTTCAGGGCCACACCAACTGGAGAGAGGTGGGGGGTTACATGATTATGACGACCTGTCACTTCAGTCGTTGTGCTCTGCAGGTGTGCTTGTTGTACTTTGATGCACTGAATGACTCCATGAATAAAATGTAAACTTTGTTCCTGCTCAACTTTGATTCTATTGGAATAGTTTTAGCTCAGTTAAGAAGCCTCGTGGCAGCCTCCATTCAAAAGCCGGTAAACAAATGCTAATTTAGTTTCAATTTGAATAACGTTATTGTGGAAGATTTATGGCAGTATTTTTAAAAAGACCTTATTTGTTAAGTTTATACTGCAGCCGAACCTTTTCCCCAAAGATATAATGTCTAACGATTTTTTCCTTCTTTCATAATTGTTGCATATTTATTGAGTTTTGTTTATTTTTTAAATTAATGCCAAAGTAACATTGACTTCCAAACGGTAGTAAATATCCAACACTTTTATTTCCCTAGATATTCATTTTATATTTATTGTGTGAATGCTCCAAAACATTCACACATATGGTTTTTTACACCAAAAATTAATCTATTTATTATTATTATTTTTCTTCTCCAGATTCCAAAAATTCCCAGATTCCCCTGACTTCCAGGTTTTCCTGGACATTTTTCCCATTCAACATGAATTGGCCATTTTTCAAACGTCCACCATTTCCACATTTTCAAACAATTCAAACCATTCCACCGTCAACATATTCCACCATCCTGGACATTCTAACTTTAATTTTTCCAAGTTCAAAAAAATTCCAAACAAGATGACAACAGGCAGTGACGGTGTATTACTGGGGCTTAGACAACAAAATAAATAACAATAAAATTAATTAAAAAAATATATATAAAAAAATAAATAAATAAAAAAATAAAAATAAATAAAAAATAAAAAATAAAAAATAAAAAATAAAAAATAAAAAATAAAAAATAAAAAATAAAAAATAAAAAATAAAAAATAAAAAATAAAAAATAAAAAATAAAAAATACAAAATAAAAAATAAAAAATAAAAAATAAAAAATAAAAAATAAAAAATAATAAAAATAAAAATAAAAATAAAAATTAAAATAAAAATAACAATTAAAAATTAAAAATAAAAAATAAAAAATTCAACATAAAAAAAATAAAATAAAAAATAAAATAAAATAAAATACAAAAAAAATAAAATAAAATGAAATAAAAAAATTTAAAAAATACAAAAATACAAAAAAATAAAATAAAATTAAATTAAAATTAAAAAAATAAATAAAAAAAATATATAAATAAAAAATAAAAAATACAAAATTCCAGGAATTCCTGTTTTTTCAAACCCATTTTTCTGTCGACTACTCTTTCCAATTTTGCCAACCCGCTTCAACCATTCCACCGGCAAATCATTCCTCTTAATCAAACTGGAAAAATTCCCGGTTTTCCCGAAATTCCAGGAATTCCTTAATACCATTTCTCAATTAAAACGGTTAAGACTTCAACATTTCTTAACTGATTTAAACAATTCCAACACCAACCAATTCAGCTCAATCAGGACGTTCATGCGCCTACTCATTTTTAAAAAAAAATCCAGCTTTTTCCAAATTTCCAGGAAGTTCCCATTGAAATGAAAGGGACATGTTTCCAAGTTGCGCATTTCCCACATTTTTCAACCTATTCAACTCATTCCACTCATCCTGGACATTCAAACTAACACTTTCCCAAGTTCTAAACCAAATTCCGGTTTTCCTGGAAATTCAAACTCTTAGACATTCAAACCATTCCAACATTCAAACTATTCTTACATTCATACTACATTTTGTCAGCATTTCAGTTCAACTTCAGAATTGGAGCATTCACACCCAATTTCTTCAGGAATTGCCTCATCTAGTTTATATATTTATTTTCCATTACATTTATTTAGCTTTTCATATAAACTTTGGACATTATCTGGAATATAAACACTTCAGTATTAAACATAATGGATTGAACTGAATTGTATTTTGCAATGTAGTCTTTTGTATATATTGTCCATACATGATTATTCATTTTAAATACAAATGTTTACATAACTTGTAAATAAATATTATACATTATTTCTTAATATCTTATTATAAACATACCTGCATTGCACTTTTGTTGGTTGTGTTTTTTCTGCACACAACCAAACAGAGCCAAATACTTCCGGTCGCCAAGATCAATACAGTCAAGCAGGGCTATTCAACTGGAGGACCCGGGTCCAAACCCGGCCTGGGTTTGGAGTTTAGTAAAAAAATTGGGAAACAAACATTTTTTGCAGCAAATTCCGAAAAACACTAGATTGTCCCTGTTGTGTGTCCCATGCTAAACCGTCCAACCGGAACTCTCTAACAACTAAAGTTCCTTGGGTGAATAATGTAAACTCACTACACCGGTATGTTTTAGCGCTTTCATGGTGAGTTTACTGACAGATATAAGTAAGGACTTTACACTACTTTATATTAGAAATGGCAACAGCGGAGGATGAAGATAGAGACAAAGAAGAAGCTTATCGACTACGGTGTTGTCACGGACTACAAAGGCGGACGCGCACGGATTTTCAGGACTAATGCAGATCCCAAATACACATCAGCAGGTACCAGAAGGAAAGAAAAGTTGCTTTTGCATAATATTGCGAAACAAAACACCAGATAATATGTCTTACCTTATACACACACCACAACAATACTCGTACGTAGAAGCACAGTACAATTCATCAAGCGGTGCGGCTTCATAGCTTACCAAAGTCGTACCAAAACATGTTCATACATTTTTGAGCGCCATGTGTAATGTTCCATATTTTCAATAGTGTTGTTTACTTGAGTCATATTGCGGTCTACACGTATCTCTTATGTGTGACTGCCATCTACTGGTCACACTTATCATTTCACTATGTACCAAATAAAATAGCTTCGGGGTCGGTAAGCACAACCAAAATTATTCCGTACATTAGGCGCACCGGGTTATAAGGCGCACTGTGGAGTTTTGAAAGGAATAAAAGATTTTAAGTGCGCCTTATAGTCCGAAAAATACGGTAAGTATTTCAATTCTAACGCAGGGTGTGTAGCAAAAACCCACAACAACAGATGCAATGTTAGCAATCTTCCAGCCCTAACCTGAGGGCGAGGCAGGCCTTTATAGGAGCCTGATTGGCAACCATGACCAGGTGTGCGAAAAAGCACTTAGGGAGACAAATAGAAAATTGAAATAAAACAAGA
>NC_084736.1:8872990-8895490 GCF_033978785.1 Entelurus aequoreus | reverse complement strand
ATTTACCTTTAACTCTATGTTATTATTAATAATTAATGATATTTACACTTAATTGAACGGTTTAAAAGAGGAGAAAACACGAAAAAAATGACAATTAAATTTTGAAACATAGTTTATCTTCAATTTCGACTCTTTAAAATTCAAAATTCAACCGAAAAAAAGAAGAGAAAAACTAGCTAATTTGAATCTTTTTGAAAAAATTAAAAGAATTTATGGAACATCATTAGTAATTTTTCCTGTTTAAGATTAATTTTAGAATTTTGATGACATATTTTAAATAGGTTAAAATCCGATCTACACTTTGTTAGAATATATAACAAATTGGACCAAGCTATATTTCTAACAAAGACAAAGCATTATTTCTTCTAGATTTTCCAGAACAAAAATTTTAAAAGAAATTCAAAAGACTTTGAAATAAGATTTAAATTTGATTCTACAGATTTTCTAGATTTGCCAGAATAATTTTTTTGAATTTTAATCATAATAAGTTTGAAGAAATATTTCACAAATATTCTTCGTCGAAAAAACAGAAGCTAAAATGAAGAATTAAATTAAAATGTATTTATTATTCTTTACAATAAAAAAAATACATTTACTTGAACATTGATTTAAATTGTCAGGAAAGAAGAGGAAGGAATTTAAAATGTAAAAAGGTATGTGTTTCAAAATCCTAAAATCATTTTTAAAGTTGTATTTTTTTCTCTAAAATTGTCTTTCTGAAAGTTATAAGAAGCAAAGTAAAAAAATTAATGAATTTATTTAAACAAGTGAAGACCAAGTCTTTCAAATATTTTCTTGGATTTTCAAATTCTATTTGAGTTTTGTCTCTCTTAGAATTAAAAATGTCGGGCAAAGCGAGACCAGCTTGCTAGTAAATAACATTTAAAAAATAAAGGCAGCTCACTGGTAAGTGCTGCTATTTGAGCTATTATTAGAACAGGCCAGCGGGCTACTCATCTGGTCCTTACGGGCTACCTGGTGCCCGCGGGCACCGCGTTGGTGACCCCTGGTTTAATGCATCCGGCGGGGCATCACAACAAAATTAGGCATAATAATGTGTCGATTCCACGACTGTATACATCTGTATCGGTTGATATCGGAATCGGTAGTTAGGAGTTGGACAATATCGGGATATCGGCAAAAAAGCCATTATCGGACATCTCTAATGGAGAGCCAAGTTTTTTCTAAGGTGCTACCTCAGTTCAATTGACACTACAAAAAAATAACCTGGTTTTAAGAACCCTTTTGAACAATCTGATTTCATTGATAACCCGGTCTGGTGAAGTTAGGGTGCTTTGTTTGTTTTGTTTGAAAGTAAAGCAATATAAAAACAATTACATAAAAAATAGTAATTCATGAAAATGTTAGTGGACCAGCACCACACACAATCATGTGTGCTCTAAAGACTGTATCCCTTGCAGACTGTATTATTCTATGTTGTAGGAACCAGAATATTATTTTTTAATTTTTTTTAATAACAAAGAGACAGCCCCTTTTGTGTAAATGAGTGTGGATGAGTGTGAATGGGGGAGGGAGGGCTTTCTTGGGTTGATGCATTAATGGTAAGTGTATCTTGTGTCTTTTTTTATGTTGTTTAAAATAAATTTAAAAAAAAAAAAAATATTAAAAAAAAAAAAAAAAAAAAAAAAAACCTTGTTGGGTTTTTTTTAAAAGTAAGTTGCACAACAAATTATTTGCGTGAAGGGAAAGTTTGGCCAAAGCGTAAAACAGCGGGGACGTTCTCCGCGTTATTAAAACATTTTTCCTCTCATCAGCCGAGCTGGCAGCATCACAGAGGACATGGGATTGAGTTTAATGAGGAGATGACCGCTTTAAAAAAAGGCGGGGCACCACGCGACAGGCTGACTCATCAATAATTTGCCGTGGCCATATGTCCGGCCTTTACGACCTGCTGACGACCCGCTTTTCCCGGCCATCGAAGCAAACTTCTACTTGTATTTCTTCTAGGAAGGATGTACAAACGTACGACGTCAACGCGAAAACACGTCAGTCGGTCCGGCTTTTGTCGTCCGCTTTTTAAAAAGCATCTTTGTATCCGCCGCGCTTATTTCCGGGTACTTTTCCTCCAGCTCCGCCGCCGTGGCTTCCCTTTCCCCGCCGCCGGCGACGGCGGCGAGACCGTCGAGCGAGGCCCGAGTGTGTTGATTGGACACGGTCGCCATGGAAACTGCCTCCAAACTTGGAGCGAAGCTGGCAACGTCTACTTATGATTAAAAAAAAAGAAGTAAAAAGTGGCGGCGTTCACACCATTAGCAGACCACAGCGTGCTGGGGGGAGAGGGGGGGGGGAGTTTGCTGAGTACTTGACACAATTACGAGGCTTCAATAAGTCGCACGCTATTCAAAAAGGCCTCCTTTTCTATTCGCTGGAGTCCACGCTTTGCACATGCGAGAGACCTTGATAAAGAATCTCTCTAAGCGTGACACCTGATTATGTGTCACATGCAAACCTGCAGAGGGGGTCACGACACATCATGTGTTTCAATGTCAAAAAGGAGTGCACTGCTGCAGCGTTTGTCAACCACTGTGCCGCGGCACGTCAGTGCGCCGTGAGATACAGTCTGGTGTGACGTGGGAAATTATGCAACTTCACCTAATTGGTCCAAATTTTTTTTTTTTTTTAATGCAAATCAGTAATTGTAATCTGCAAATTAGTGTCTGTGCTGTGTAATACTCGGCAGGGTAACCACGTAATACTCCATACCAGTAGGTGGCAGCAGGTATTGAATTGCTTTGTAAAAGTCGGAACGTGTCGGGTGAGACGAGGATGGTTTGTCCACAGCGGGAGGCAGTGTGCAGGTAAAAAGGTATCTAATGCTTAAAACAAAAATTTGAGATGTTAAAATGTAATATCGGAAATTATTGGTATCGTTTTTTTTATTACCGGTACCGTTTTTTTTTTTTTAAATTATTTTTTTTAATTAAATCAACATAAAAAACACAAGATACACTTACAATTAGTGCACCAACCCAAAAAAACCTCCCTCCCCCATTTAAACTCATTCACACAAAAGGGTTGTTTCTTTCTGTTATTAATATTCTGGTAGGTTCCTACATTATATATCAATGTATATCAATACCAGTGGAGGCTCCTCCATAGAGGTGGAGGAGGCCTGGCCTCCCCAATAATTTGAGAGAAGAGAGAGATTTAAAAAAAACAATAAATATATTTATTTTATTTATTTATTTTAACAAAAAACATATTTTTTATTTTTTATATTCATATTATTTTAGTTTTGTTCATAAATCTAAATGTTCCCATGGCTAAAACCCAATATTGCAATTGTAAAGCAACAGGCCAGATTTCCCTATCAGTTTGTATTAAGGGAGGCCAGGCCTCCCCTAGGAAATTAGCTTCTCATAGAAGTCAATGTAATGCATGCTTTTTCATGCCAATATGTGATTGGCCAGATCACTGAAAATGGGTGGGCAACGGAGGCCTGGCCTCACCATGCATTGTGTCCAGGGCTGAAAGATTGACATTTTTTCGTCCAATCACATGCTACTGGTTCATTTGGAATCAATCCTTTCCTTTCCTAATCAACACAGAAGCCATTTTGAGAATTCGCCAGCCACTTCAGTCAAACAAACACTCGCCATAGTGGCTACGAGTGTCCTATCAACTTGTGCTTTTCAGGAAATTTAGAGAACACCCCTGGCTATCATCCGTGAAGTTTATAGCTCATATAGCCAAATACTTTTGCTTAAAACGACCTCGGAAATCGGCGAGATTATTATAGTATTTCTCAGTAAATGAAGCCAGCACCAAGCCAGCACCAACCTGTGGAGTGGAGTCCAGGAGAGAGCATGCCGCCCCTCAGCTAAACCAGATGTGAGTTGAACTAATTAGATGTCTCTACCAGTGTTACACCACTAGTTCTCAGTAGTAATAACACTCCATTTTGTCTGTGTTTCTCAGCAGATAAAGCCAACTGGAACCATATTTTTACATATTTTATATTAAATATATTGAATAAAACTACATATGATAAAGAAAGTGTTATCTTATCTTTTTTATATGCTAAACTTGATTAAATTGGTGATTACATGTTGAAGCTGTAGAAGAATGAAAAATGTAAGCTAAACAAAATTGTTTTTAACTACATAATTAAAATTCCTGCCTTTTACACATGTTCACTTGGCGTTTATATAACATCCAAATGTCATTTCTCAGCTTAATTATCAGGCAGGCTCATAGACTTACAGCAATGTAATTTCTTCAGGAAGGCACAAGGCTAAGCTCTGCACAATGAATTGCATCAGCAAGAACTTTCTGACTGTAGCTTACACTCCAAATAGTATGCCTTTGGCCAGCACAAAGACAGATAAGAGAACAGGGAACATTCCATCGCGAGTTAAGTGAGCAAGCGGAAAAAAATGGCCTCCTCAATTCTGGAAGTCACCAGCCTCCACTGATCAATACAGTCTGCAAGGAATACAGTCCGTAAGCACACATGATTGTGCGTGCTGCTGGTCCACTAATAGTACTAACCTTTAACAGTTAATTTTACTCATTTTCATTAATTACTAGTTTGTGTGTAACTGTTTTTATATTGTTTTAATTTCTTTTTTATTCAAGAAAATGTTTTTAATTTATTTATCTTATTTTATTTTATTAATTTTTCTTTAAAAGTAACTTATCTTCACCATACCTGGTTGTCCAAATTAGGCATAATAATTAGGGATGTCCGATAATGGCTTTTTGCCGATATCCGATATTCCGATATTGTCCAACTCTTTAATTACCGATACCGATATCAACCGATACCGAAATCAACCGTTATATGCAGTCGTGGAATTAACACATTATTGTGCCTAATTTGGACAACCAGGTATGGTGAAGATAAGGTACTTTTTAAAAAAATTAGTAAAATAAGATAAATAAATTAAAAACATTTTCTTGAATAAAAAAGAAAGTACAACAATATAAAAACAGTTACATAGAAACTAGTAATGAATGAAAATGAGTAAAATTAACTGTTAAGTGTTAGTACTATTAGTGGAGCAGCAGCACGCACAATCATGTGTGCTTACGGACTGTATCCCTTGCAGACTGTATTGATATATATTGATATATAATGTAGGAGCCAGAATATTAATAACAGAAAGAAACAACCCTTTTGTGTGAATGAGTGTGAATGGGGGAGGGAGGTTTTTTGGGTTGGTGCACTAATTGTAAGTGTATCTTGTGTTTTTTATGTTGATTTAATAAAAAAATAATAAAATAAAAATACCGATAATAAAAAAAACGATACCGATAATTTCCGATATTACATTTTAACGCATATATCGGCCAATAATATCGATATTATCGGACATCTCTAATAATAATGTGTTAATTCCACGACTGTATATATCGGTTGATATCGGTATCGGTTGATATCGGTATCGGTAATTAAAGAGTTGGACAATATCGGAATATCGGATATCGGCAAAAAGCCATTATCGGACATCCATACCAAAAATGACCAAAATCTATGCAAAGCGAAAGTAAAACCGAACTGGCTACAAAAGTAAACAGAAACAAAATGCTGGACGACAGCAAAAACTTACGGCGTCCACAAAGTACATCTGTACATGACAGGACAATCAACAATGTCCACACAAAGAAGGATAGCAACAACTTAAACAGTCTTGCTTGCTAACACAAAGCGGGGAATAGCGCTTAAAGGAAGACAGGAAAACACCAACAAAACAGGAAGGGCCACCAAAATAAGAGCGCAAGACAAGAACAAAAGCACTACACATAGGAAAACACCAACAAACTCAAAATAAGGCACGACGACCTGGTGGAGTTTCATTTTTTTCAACGTTTTCTGCTGGGGGTGTGCCTCCGTATTTTTTAATGAAAAAAATGTGCCTTGCCTAAAAAAAGGTTGAAAAACACTGATCTAATTTCACCTATTTGGGGTAAAAAAAATTTTTTGCAAACCAGTAATTATAGTTTGCAAATGATGTGTTGTTGTTGAGTGTCGGTGCTGTCTAGAGCTCGGCAGAGTAACCGTGTAATACTCTTCCATATCAGTAGGTGGCAGCCGGTAGTTAATTGCTTTGTAAAAGTCGGAACGTGTCGGGTGAGACGAGGATGGTTTGTTGTGATCCCAATATGCAGACCACAGCGGGAGGCAGTGTGCAGGTAAAAAGGTATCTAATGCTTAAACCAACCATAGTAGTATCGACTAGATACGCTCCTGTACTTGGTATCATTACAGTGGATGTCAGGTGTAGATCCACCCATGGCATTTGTATACATTGTGATGCCGGTGAGCTACAATATTGTGTCATTTATCTACCTATTATTTTGTCAACATTATTAAGGACAAGTGGTAGAAAATGGATTATTAATCTACTTGTTAATTTACTGTTAATATCTGCTTACTTTCTCTTTCAACATGTTCCATCTACACTTCTGTTAAAATGTAATAATCACTTATTCTTCTGTTGTTTCCTCTCCCTGACCACCTGAGGGCACCACAGACTGTGGATGTTTTTTTTAAAAAAGGCTTAAAAACCCTTCTTTTAAAAAAAACATTTTTTTATTTTTTTTAGGTATATGCATACTAGTTCTAGCTATTTGGCTGTTCTAGTTTTTATTTTTATTTATTTTTTATTATCTTTTTATTTTTATTTTTTTAATACACTGTAGCACTTTGAGGTTGTTTAGTCAATGTAAAGTGCTTTTTACAAATACAATCTATTATTATTATTATTATTGTTTGGATGCTATACATTAGTTTTGGATGATACCACAAATTTGGGTATCGATCCGATACCAAGTCATTACAGGATCAGACATTGGTCATATTCAAAGTCCTCATGTGTCCAGGGACATATTTATTGAGTTTATAAACATAATATACATTTAAAAAAACGAAAGAAGATGTTGTGATGCCAAAAAATATTGACGTAATCATAGTAGTATCGACTAGATACGCTCCTGTACTTGGTATCATTACAGTGGGTGTCAGGTGTAGATCCACCCATGGCGTTTGTTTACATTGTGATGCCGGTGAGCTACGGTATTGTGTCATTTATCTACCTATTATTTTGTCAACATTATTAAGGACAAGTGGTAGAAAATGTATTATTAATCTACTTGTTCATTTACTGTTAATATCTGCTTACTTTCTCTTTCAACATGTTCCATCTACACTTCTGTTAAAATGTAATAATCACTTATTCTTCTGTTGTTTGCTCTCCCTGACCACCTGAGGGCACCACAGACTGTGGATGTTTTTTAAAAAAAGGCTTAAAAACCCTTCTTTTTAAAAAAACAATTTTTTTTTTTTTTAGATATATGCATACTAGTTCGAGCTATTTGGCTGTTCTAGTTTTTGTTTTTATTCATTTTTTATTATCTTTTTATTTTAGTTTTTTTAATACACTGTAGCACTTTGAGGTTGTTTACTCATTGTAAAGTGCTTTTTTACAAATACAATCTATTATTATTATTATTATTATTATTATTATTGTTTGGATACTATATATTACTTTTGGATGATACCACAAATTTGGGTATCGATCCGATACCAAGTCGTTACAGGATCATACATTGGTCATATTCAAAGTCCTCATGTGTCCAGGCACATATTTCCTGAGTTTATAAACATAATATACATTTTAAAAAAACGGAAGAAGATGTTGTGATGCCAAAAAATATTGACGTAATCATAGTAGTATCGACTAGATACGCTCCTGTACTTGGTATCATTACAGTGGATGTCAGGTGTAGATCCACCCATGGCGTTTGTTTACATTGTGATGCCGGTGAGCTACGGTATTGTGTCATTTATCTACCTATTATTTTGTCAACATTATTAAGGACAAGTGGTAGAAAATGGATTATTAATCTACTTGTTCATTTACTGTTAATATCTGCTTACTTTTTTCTTTCAACATGTTCTATCCACACTTCTGTTAAAATGTAATAATCACTTATTCTTCTGTTGTTTGCTCTCCCTGACCACCTGAGGGCACCACAGACTGTGGATGTTTTTAAAAAAAGGCTTAAAAACCCTTCTTTTTAAAAAATATATATATATATATTTTTTTTAGATATATGCATATACTAGTTCTAGCTATTTGTCTGTTCTATCTTTTTATATTTATTTTTTTAATACACTGTAATATACATTTAAAAAAGCGAAAGAAGATGTTGCGATGCCCAAAAATATTGACGTAATCATAGTAGTACTTGGTATCATTACAGTGGATGTCAGGTGTAGATCCACCCATGGCGTTTGTTTACATTGTGATGCCGGCGAGCTACGGTGTGTAGTGAAGCTATTCCTCGTCCTGCAGGGACTTACTTTATTTGTCACCATGGAGACCAGGATTAGTGATTTAGAAGTAGCTAAAACACTGCGGATCGATGTTAGCCACTAGCTAGCTAGCTATGTCTTAAAGCACATCTTCTTGAGGGTGTTTCAGGGTTATAACTTCACCTTCATCTTTAGTTTTTATGCCAAAATGAGTCCGTTCTCCCTTTTCTGTCTACACACTGTGTCTGCTTGTAAGTACTCTGTGATTGTGCGCTGCCGAACATGCTCCTCTGCTTGTAAAACCAGCAATGTCACAACATTTAGAGGCGGTATAGTACCTAATATGATTCATTAGTATCGCGGTACTATACTAATACCCGGTATACCGTACAACCCTACTGTATTCTGCTTGATACAAGACTGGCACGAAAACCCGGAGTCCAGAATACCCTTTTTAGACGTCTCCAAATCGCACACGTTTCCTCTGGAACATTGTGGGACAAACCTCCCGGCGCACAAACACGACATAATTCCTTTAATGACGATCATCGGAGCCGACAGCTGGCGAGAGAGGCTCGCGCCGTCCCCAGCTGGGCCGCGCCAATCTGACGCCCCACCTGTTGTCTCCTCGCTCGCTGCTCATTAGACGGCGACGCCTTTCAGGGCGAATCATCTCAGTCCGCTGATCACCCGCCGGGAGTGCGCCGAGGAAGGGAACGGCGGCACCAGATTGTCAGGCCTGCGAGGTGTGATTCGTCCGATAACTCGTCACGTCATAATCAATAATGGCTTTCTCGGGCTTTGGAATATGCTCCATGGAAGCATGGTCGCACAAAGTGACTTTATAACATGTGGAGCAAAATGGTGCAGTAGCAGTCATCATCTGCCACATGTCCATAGAAGGAGCATCCACCCTGCTTGAGCTCATAAAACTATTTTATGATGCTTTTTTTGGTTAAAGGAACGTCCACTTTTACCATCCTTGCCTGCTTTTTAGCATGATGATTACTTTTATACAAGTTATGTCACGTTTTCTTTGCATCGAGGGTCACTGTACAGACTAGTGTTGTCCCGATAACAATATTTTGGAATTTCCACACTTTTTGGTCGTTTTCGATACTTTTCTAAATAAAGGGGACCACAAAAAATGGCACTATTGGCTTTATTTTAACAAAATATCGTAAGGTACATTAAACATATGTTTATTATTTCAAGTTTGTCCTTAAATAAAATAGTGAACATACGAGACAACTTATCTTTTAGTAGTAAGTAAACAAACAAAGGCTCCTAATTTAGTCTGCTGACTTATGCAGTAACATATTGTGTCATTTATCTACCTATTATTTTGTCAACATTATTAAGGACAAGTGGCAGAAAATGAATTATTAATCTACTTGTTCATTTACTGTTAATATCTGCTTATTTTCTCTACACTTCTGGTAAAATGTAATAATTACTTCTTCTTCTGTTGTTTGCTCTCCCTGACCACCTGAGGGCACCACAGACTGTGGATGTTTTTAAAAAAAGGCTTAAAAACCTTTCTTTTTAAAAAAAGCCTTTTTTTAATTTTATTTTTATTTTTTATTGTTATTTTTATTTTTATTTTTTAGATATATGCATACTAGTTCTAGCTATTTGGCTGTTCTAGTTTTTATTTTTATTTATTTTTTATTTATCTTTTTATTTTTATTTTTTTAATACACTGTAGCACTTTGAGGCTGTTTACTCAATGTAAAGTGTTTTTTACAAATAAAATGTATTATTATTATTATTGTTTGGATACTATACATTAGTTTTGGATGCTACCACAAATTTGGGTATCAATCCGATACCAAGTAGTTACAGCAGGGGTCCCCAAACTTTTTGAGTCTGGGGCCGCATTGGGGTAAAACAAGTGGGCTGGGGGCCGCACTATATATATATATATATATATATATATATATATATATATATATATATATATATATATATATATATATATATATGTATGTATGTATGTATGTATGTATGTATGTATGTATGTATGTATGTATGTATGTATGTATGTATGTATGTTATATGTAAATGTGTGTGTGTGTGTATATATGTATATGTAAATGTGTATATATGTATATGCATATGTCCATGTATATATATATATATATATATATATATATATATATATATATATATATATATATATATATATATATATATATATATATATATATATATATATATATATTTATTTATTTATTTATAAATATATATGTATATATATATATATATATATATTTATTTATTTATAAATATATATGTATGTATATGTATTATGTGTGTGTGTATATATGTATATGCATATGTCCATGTATATACAGTATATGTGTATATATATGTATATGTGTATATATGTGTATGTATATGTGTCTATATATGCATGTATACATATATATGTATATATATATATATATAAATAAAATGCCTTTTTAGACAATATGATTTGCCTGAGTGGCTAGGAGACGGTAGGAAATGGACTAGTAATGACAAATAAAAAAAAATTAAAAAATTTAAAAAAATAAAATAATAATAAAACATTTTTTTTTAAACTTGGGACTTCCCGCGGGCCGGATTTTGGACGCTCGGGGGCCGTATCCAGCCCGCGGGCCGTAGTTTGGGGACCCCTGAGTTACAGGCTCATACATTGGTCATATTCAAAGTCCTCATGTGTCCAGGGACATATTTCCTGAGTTTATAAACATAATACAAATTTTAAAAAAAATAATGAAAAAAGATGTTGTGATGCCTAAAAATATGAATGTAATTATAGTAGTATCAACTAGATACGCCCTTGTACTTGGTATCATTACAGTGGATGTCAGGTGTAGATCCACCAATGGTGTTTATTTACATTGTGACGCCGGTGAGCTACGGTTTAGCTATTCCTCGTCCTGCAGGGATGATACTTGTAAGAAACATACTTTATTTGTTGCCATGGAGACGAGGATTAGTGACGACGGCGGATGGACGTTAGCCGCTAGCTAGTTAGCCATGTCTTAAAGCACCTCTTCCTGAGGGCGTTTCAGTGTTATAACTTCACCTTTTATCTTGATTTTTTAAGCCAAAATGCGTCCATTCTCCCTTTTCTGTCGACACACTGTGTCTGCTTGTAAGTACTCTGTGATTGCGCGCTGCCGAACATGCTCCTCTGCTCGTAAAACCAGCAATGTCATGACATTACAGGGGATTGTGCGTTTTGTAAATCGAAGTTCCACTGTACTTATAAGCTATACTTTAGAGCAGTGGTCCCCAACCTTTTTGTAGCTGCGGACCGGTCAACGCTTGAAAATTTGTCCCACGGACCGGTGGGGGTGTGGGGGTGTGTGTGTGTGTGGGGGGGGGGTGTATTTAATTTTTTTAATTTTTTTTAATTTTTTTTTAATTTTTATTTTTTTTTACATAAATAAATACAATCATGTGTGCTTACGGACTGTATCCCTGCAGACTGTATTGATCTATATTGATATATAATGTATATATTGTGTTTTTTATGTTGATTTCATAAAAAAATAAAAAATAAAATTAAAAAAAATTAAAAAAAATAAAAAATAATTTCTTGTGCGGCCAGGTACCAATCGGTGGTTGGGGACCACTGCTTTAGAGTAGTCAGCATACCGATTTATTATCCACTAAAAATGAGTCGACAGACGGCCATTATTGTCCAAATAGCTGGAAGTACAAGTAAGCCGCAAGATGACTGTGTCTTGCCCTACATTCAGTCATGGTGGCAGTCGCGTCATGGTGTGCACGAGTGCTCCAGGCACTGGTGGAACCGCACTTCATCGAGGGGAAACATTGTTAAAGCGGAAACTGCCTCACTTTTCGTTACGGCTCATTTTCGGCGTACAGAAAAACCCACACTGCTGTACACTGACTACTCTAAACGGCATCATTTATTTAGTTACGCCTGAGATGTGTCATCAAGAAACCGAGCCAGGGGCCTGGTCTCCAGGCTGCGAGTAGTACCGTTAGTAGAGTGTTGTCAGTGCAGTGGACAAAGTGGTCTTACTGTATGTTTCATGCTGGAGGACATGCAGGCACTCCCCAGTGGTTCTTCATTAGGCCTGCAGGTGCGCCCGCTCACACTTCATTTGTCAGGCAACTGTGGCACCTCTGGCCATCTGGCGTCAATGTAATGCCAATTAGGACTAAATGGAGTGTTTTTTTTTGGAGAAAAAAAAATCCGATACAATTTGAATAATAAAATAAAATAAAAAAAGTGTTTGGAAGCCTGCAAATTACAACATAGTTCAACAATAACTTAACTAGAGATGTCCGATAATGGCTTTTTTGCCCATATCCGATATTCCGATATTGTCCAACTCTTAATTACCGATTCCGATGTCAACCGATACCGATATACACTACCGTTCAAAAGTTTGGGGTCACATTGAAATGTCCTTATTTTTGAAGGAAAAGCACTGTACTTTTCAAAGAAGATAACTTTAAACTAGTCTTAACTTTAAAGAAATACACTCTATACATTGCTAATGTGGTAAATGACTATTCTAGCTGAAAATGTCTGGTTTTTGGTGCAATATCTACATAGGTGTATAGAGGCCCATTTCCAGCAACTATCACTCCAGTGTTCTAATGGTACAATGTGTTTGCTCATTGGCTCAGAAGGCTAATTGATGATTAGAAAACCCTTGTGAAATCATGTTCACACATCTGGAATCAGTTTAGCTCGTTACAGAAGCTACAAAACTGACCTTCCTTTGAGCAGATTGAGTTTCTGGAGCATCACATTTGTGGGGTCAATTAAACGCTCAAAATGGCCAGAAAAAGAGAACTTTCATCTGAAACTCGACAGTCTATTCTTGTTCCTAGAAATGAAGGCTATTCCACAAAATTGTTTGGGTGACCCCAAACTTTTCAGTCGTGTAATTAACACATTATTATGCCTAATTTTGTTGTGATGCCCCGCTGGATGCATTAAACAATGTAACAAGGTTTTCCAAAAATAAATCAACTCAAGTTATGGAAAAAAAATGCCAACATGGCTCTGCCATATTTATTATTGAAGTCACAAAGTGCATTATTTTTTTTTAACATGCCTCGAAACAGCAGCTTGGAATTTGGGACATGCTCTCCCTGAGAGAGCATGAGGAGGTTGAGGTGGGCGGGGTTTTGGGGGAGCGGGGGGTGTATATTGGAGCATCCCAAACGAGTTAGTGCTGCAAGGGGTTCTGGGTATTTGTTCTGTTGTGTTTATGTCGTGTTACGGTGCGGATGCTCTCCCGAATTGTGTTCGTCATTCTCGTTTGGTGTGGGTTCACAGTGTGGCGCATATTTGTAACAGTGTTAGAGTTGTTTATACGGCCGCCCTCAGTGTGACCTGTATGGCTGTTGACCAAGTATGCATTGCATTCACTTGTGTGTGTGAAAAGCATTAGATACTATGTGACTGCATGGGCCAGCAAGCAAAGGCAGTGCGTTTTAAAAAGTCATACATTTTACTTTTTGAAACCGATACAGATAATTTTGAAACCGATACCGATTATTTCCGATATTACATTTTGAAGCATTTATCGGCTGATAATATTGGCAGTCCGATATTATCGGACATCTCTTAACTTAACCCTTGTGTAATGTTCATATTGTTGTTACTCAGATGTTTACCTTATCCCAATAAACATCCGTTCAGCATTTTAACATCAAAGTGTTTGATTGTGAGGCATTAAAAGCCACAAAATGCAACGGGTCCATCAGACCCACAAACCCCGTTGGGGTGTGGATGAGACCACACCATTTAAAGCGTGCTGTTTAGTATTGTGGCCGCTGATTGGCTCAGGCTCAGGCAGCATTGCTATATCACATTAAAGGTGACTATGTGTGTCTTATTTCAGGGAATTTATAATGTTATAACTGTATTTAGAAAGTCATAAACACTTTTCTTATGCTCTAGCTATGGAAATATTCCACTTACAATGAATTGTTCTTACTTGGTGGAAATGTATTTAACACAACCAATTTACAGCAATAAATGAGGGTCTGGTGTGTAGATTTGGTCCTTGGTTTAAATGCAAAAAAATTACTTTGCTTACAAAATAACTGTTTTAAGTTATTAAAATATGTCTATGAGTTGCATGAGTGCCTCTTTGTCTTGTGGTATTTACCAGATGCAGAATTTATATAGCAACTTTTTACAAATATAGGAGTAGGGGGCCCAAAACAATTATGTCCTTGGTCCTTGGTTTAAATGCAAAAAAAAAAAAAAAAAGAAAAAAAAAAAAAAAAATACAAAAGCACCGTTTTAAGTTATTAAAATATGTCTAAATGTTCCTCTAGTCAGGAAAAATTTTTCAAATCCCATCCAAAATCACGATTCTTGTTTACACCGATTCTATATCCATTCATAATGTTCAAAAGTCAGTTTCTTTCCCCACCAAGCGGTTTCAAACAGGAAAGGAAAAACACAAACAAAACATTTTTTTTATTAACATTTTTTAAATCAATTCTTGAAAATTATTAATCAGTTTAGAGTCGGAATAAATAAGAATCGGAATTCAGATGTGAATCGATTTTTTTACCCAGCACCTCTACCAAAAATGGAAACTTTTGCCTGATTAATGGAACATTTTTAAATATTTTAAAAACTTAAAAGGACCATGTAAGACGTACATTTTTTTCCAAAAAAAGAAAAAAAAAAAAAAAGTTTAATTATCATTATTTTTAAGTTATTAAAATATGTCTAAATGTTCCTCCAGTCAGGCAAAATTTTTCAAATCCCATCCAAAATCGCGATTCTTGTTTTCACAGATTCTATATCCATTCATAATGTTCAAAAGTCAGTTTCTTTCCCCACCAAGCGGTTTCAAACAGGAAAGGAAAAACACAAACAAAACTTTTTTTTTTGTTAACATTTTTTAAATCAATTCTTGAAAATTATTAATCAGTTTAGAGTCGGAATAAATAAGAATCGGAATTCAGATGTGAATCGATTTTTTTTCCCAGCACCTCTACCAAAAATGGAAACTTTTGCCTGATTAAAGGAACATTTATAAATATTTTAAAAACTTAAAAGGACCATGTAAGACGTAAAAAAATTTCCAAAAAAAGAAAAAAAATTTTTTTTTTTAATTATCATTATTTTTAAGTTATTAAAATATGTCTAAATGTTCCTCTAGTCAGGAAAATTTTTTCAAATTCCATCCAAAATCGCGATTCTTGTTTACACCGATTCTATATCCATTCATAATGTTCAAAAGTCAGTTTCTTTCCCCACCAAGCGGTTTCAAACAGGAAAGGAAAAACACAAAGAAAACATTTTTTTTATTAACATTTTTTAAATCAATTCTTGAAAATTATTAATCAGTTTAGAGTCGGAACAAATAAGAATCGGAATTCAGATGTGAATCGATTTTTTTACCCAGCACCTCTACCAAAAATGGAAACTTTTGCCTGATTAAAGGAACATTTTTAAATATTTTAAAAACTTAAAAGGACCATGTAAGACGTAAAAAAAAATTCCAAAAAAATAAAAAATAAAATGTATTTTTAATTATCGTTATTTTTAAGTTATTAAAATATGTGTAAATGTTCCTCTAGTCAGGCAACATTTTTCAAATCCCATCCAAAATCGCGATTCTTGTTTACACCGATTCTATATCCATTCATAATGTTCAAAAGTCAGTTTCTTTCCCCGCCAAGCGGTTTCAAACAGGAAAGGAAAAACACAAACAAAACTTTTTTTTTTTATTAACATTTTTAAAATAAATTCTTGAAAATTATTAATCAGTTTAGAGTCGGAATAAATAAGAATCGGAATTCAGATGTGAATCGATTTTTCCCCAACACCTCTACCAAAAAATGGAAACTTTTGCCTGATTAAAGGAACTTTTTTAATATTTTAAAAACTTAAAAGGACCATGTAAGACGTAAAAATGTTTCCAAAAATGAAAAAAAAAAAAAACTTTTTTAATTATCATTATTTTTAAGTTATTAAAATATGTATAAATGTTCCTCTAGTCAGGCAACATTTTTCAAATCCCATCCAAAATCGCGATTCTTGTTTACACCGATTCTATATCCATTCATAATGTTCAAAGTCAGTTTCTTTCCCCACCAAGCGGTTTTAAAAAGGAAAGGAAAAAAAAAAAAAAACTTTTTTTTTTGTTAACATTTTTTAAATCAATTCTTGAAAATTATTAATCAGTTTAGAGTCGGAATAAATACGAATCGGAATTCAGATGTGAATCGATTTTTTTTCCCAGCACCTCTACCAAAAATGGAAACTTTTGCCTGATTAAAGGAACATTTTTAAATATTTTAAAAACTTAAAAGGACCATGTAAGACGTAAAATTTTTCCAAAAAAATAAAAAAAATATATATATTTTTAATTATCATTATTTTTAAGTTATTAAAATATGTCTAAATTTTCCTCTTGTCAGGAAAATTTTTTCAAATCCTTTCCAAAATCGTGATTCTTGTTTACACCGATTCTATATCCATTCATAATGTTCAAAAGTCAGTTTCTTTCCCCACCAAGCGGTTTCAAACAGGAAAGGAAAAACACAAACAAAACATTTTTTTTATTAACATTTTTTAAATCAATTCTTGAAAATTATTAATCAGTTTAGAGTTGGAATAAATAAGAATCAGAATTCTGATGTGAATCGATTTTTTTTCCCAGCACCTCTACCAAAAATGGAAACTTTTGCCTGATTAAAGGAACTTTTTTATTATTTTAAAAACTTAAAAGGACCATGTAAGACGTAAAAAAAATTCCAAAAAAAGAAAAAATATATATATTTTTTTAATTATCATTATTTTGAAGTTATTAAAATATGTCTAAATTTTCCTCCAGTCAGGAAAAATGTTTTCAAATCCCGTCCAATATCGCGATTCTTGTTTACACCGATTCTATATCCATTCATAATGTTCAAAAGTCAGTTTCTTTCCCCACCAAGCGGTTTCAAACAGGAAAGGAAAAACACAAACAAAACATTTTTTTTATTAACATTTTTTAAATCAATTCTTGAAAATTATTAATCAGTTTAGAGTCTGAATAAATAAGAATCAGAATTCTGATGTGAATAGATTTTTTTTCCCAGCACCTCTACCAAAAATGGAAACTTTTGCTTGATTAATGGAACATTTTTAAATATTTTAAAAACTTAAAAGGACCATGTAAGACGTAAATTTTTTTCCAAAAAAAGAAAAAAAAAAAAAAAAATTTTAATTATCATTATTTTGAAGTTATTAAAATATGTCTAAATGTTCCTCTAGTCAGGCAAAATTTTTCAAATCCCATCCAAAATCGCGATTCTTGTTTACACCGATTCTATATCCATTCATAATGTTCAAAAGTCAGTTTCTTTCCCCACCAAGCGGTTTCAAACAGGAAAGGAAAAACACAAAGAAAACATTTTTTTTATTAACATTTTTTAAATCAATTCTTGAAAATTATTAATCAGTTTAGAGTCGGAACAAATAAGAATCGGAATTCAGATGTGAATCGATTTTTTTTCCCAGCACCTCTACCAAAAATGGAAACTTTTGCCTGATTAAAGGAACATTTTTAAATATTTTAAAAACTTAAAAGGACCATGTAAGACGTAAAAAAATTTCCAAAAAAAGAAAAAAATATTTATATTTTTAATTATCATTATTTTTAAGTTATTAAAATATGTCTAAATGTTCCTCTAGTCAGGCAAAATTTTTCAAATCCCATCCAAAATCGTGATACTTGTTTACACCGATTCTATATCCATTCATACTGTTCAAAAGTCAGTTTCTTTCCCCACCAAGCGGTTTCAAACAGGAAAGGATAAACACAAACAAAACATTTTTTTTATTAACATTTTTTAAATAAATTCTTGAAAATTATTAATCAGTTTAGAGTCGGAACAAATAAGAATCGGAATTCAGATGTGAATAGATTTTTTTTCCCAGCACCTCTACCAAAAATGGAAACTTTTGCCTGATTAATGGAACATTTTTAAATATTTTAAAAACTTAAAAGGACCATGTAAGACGTACATTTTTTTCCAAAAAAAGAAAAAAAATATATATATTTTTAATTATCATTATTTTTAAGTTATTAAAATATGTCTAAATTTTCCTCTAGTCAGGCAACATTTTTCAAATCCCATCCAAAATCGCGATTCTTGTTTACACCGATTCTATATCCATTCATAATGTTCAAAATTCAATTTCTTTCCCCACCAAGCGGTTTCAAACAGGAAAGGAAAAACACAAACAAAACTTTTTTTTTTGTTAACATTTTTTAAATCAATTCTTGAAAATTATTAATCAGTTTGGAGTCGGAATAAATAAGAATCGGAATTCAGATGTGAATAGATTTTTTTTCCCAGCACCTCTACCAAAAATGGAAACTTTTGCCTGATTAAAGGAACATTTTAAAATATTTTAAAAACGTAAAAGGACCATGTAAGACGTAAAATTTTTTCCAAAAAAAGAAAAAATATATATATATTTTTAATTATCATTATTTTTAAGTTATTAAAATATGTCTAAATGTTCCTCCAGTCAGGCAAAATTTTTCAAATCACATCCAAAATCGCGATTCTTGTTTTCACCGATTCTATATCCATTCATAATGTTCAAAGTCAGTTTCTTTCCCCACCAAGCGGTTTCAAACAGGAAAGGAAATACACAAACAAAACATTTTTTTATTAACATTTTTTAAATCAATTCTTGAAAATTATTAATCAGTTTAGAGTCGGAACAAATAAGAATCGGAATTCAGATGTGAATCGATTTTTTTTCCCAGCACCTCTACCAAAAAATGGAAACTTTTGCCTGATTAAAGGAACATTTTTAAATATTTTAAAAACTTAAAAGGACCATGTAAGACGTAAAAATTTTTCCAAAAAAAAAAAAAAAAAAAAAATTTTTTAATTATCATTATTTTTAAGTTATTAAAATATGTCTAAATTTTCCTCTTGTAAGGAACATTTTTTCAAATCCTTTCCAAAATCGTGATTCTTGTTTACACCGATTCTATATCCATTCATAATGTTCAAAAGTCAGTTTCTTTCCCCACCAAGCGGTTTCAAACAGGAAAGGAAAAACACAAACAAAACATTTTTTTTATGAACATTTTTTAAATCAATTCTTGAAAATTATTAATCAGTTTAGAATCGGAATAAATAAGTATCGGAAAAAATGGAAACTTTTGCCTGATTAAAGGAACATTTTTAAATATTTTAAAAACGTAAAAAGACCATGTAAGACGTAAAACATTTTCCAAAAAAAGAAAAAATATATATATATTTTTTTAATAATCAATAATTTAGAATAAGTAAATTAGGCCATCTGTGTGCTCATTTGAAATGCATTAAGTCAGCAGCCCAGAGGAGCGTAAACTGTTTTGAAAAGGTTTTATTATATGTTTTTATACTGAATAAAATATTGTGAGAATCGGTTTGAATCGAAAAAAATTGTCGAATTAACAATCAATTCTGAATTGAATCGTCAACCAAATAATCAGAATAAAACCAATGTATTTAACAACCAAATATACAGCAATAAATTAGGGTCTATTGTTGTTTCATAGCTGACATTAACTGTGTGAGCAACCGCAACTCTCGTGAACTATGTAGCATGTTAGCCGTTTTAATTGCGGGTAAATGATAGTCATCAAAGATAGAAGATGGGGGAGGGGGGTTAAATGAAAAATATAGAAGGGGAGTGTTGTTGCAGCTGGAAGTAATTATTGCATTACCACAGTGACTTTTAAAAGGAGGAGGATTAGCAGTCGTTTTTAAAAATGACTTTAAATGCCGTCAGATCCGCGTGCAATCCTCCTTTTCGAGCTTCGAACTGTGCATGTTTGAACTGGGTCTTTCTGAGTCCCGTGTGCCGTCGTCTACCGACCACCCAAGTACCACAAAGACTTTATAACTGACTTTTCTGAATTTCTGGCTGAAATCCTGCCCAAATATGATCGTGTCCTTATTGTGGGTGATTTTAATATTCACACCTGCTGTCCAGACGAGTCGCTTCCCAGGAGCTTCCTGAATGTAATTGACTCTTTTAACTTCGTACAATCTGTACGTGGTTCCACACATGAACGCGGGCATACACTCGATTTAGTGCTCTCGGATGGTTTGTGTGTTTTTATTTTGGACATTTGCGACGCTGTGTTCTCTGATCATATGCCCATCCTGTTTGATATTCCCACTCAGTGTCCGGTTAAATTGTGCGCTCCTCCTCAACGCTCTCGCATGTTTCATTCTTCGTCTCCTGCTCTGTTCTCCTCAATTTTTTCGACTCTTTGTGAGGATAATTCTGCAGCCTCTGTATGTTTGAATACTGAAGAGTTGGTTTCTGGGTTCAACTCTACACTACCGTTCAAAAGTTTGGGGTCACCCAAACAATTTTGTGGAATAGCCTTCATTTCTAAGAACAAGAATAGACTGTCGAGGTTCAGATGAAAGTTCTCTTTTTCTGGCCATTTTGAGCGTTTAATTGACCCCACAAATGTGATGCTCCAGAAACTCAATCTGCTCAAAGGAAGGTCCGTTTTGTAGCTTCTGTAACGGGCTAAACTGTTTTCAGATGTGTGAACATGATTGCACAAGGGTTTTCTAATCACCAATTAGCCTTCTGAGCCAATGAGCAAACACATTGTACCATTAGAACACTGGAGTGATAGTTGCTGGAAATGGGCCTCTATACACCTATGTAGATATTGCACCAAAAACCAGACATTTGCAGCTAGAATAGTCATTTACCACATTAGCAATGTATCGGGTGTATTTCTTTAAAGTTAAGACTATTTTAAAGTTATCTTCATTGAAAATAAGGACATTTCAATGTGACCCCAAACTTTTGAACGGTAGTGTATTTGTTTACAAACACTGGACACGATCGCTCCTTTCAAGTGCCGCCGCTCTAAAGCCACGCCTCAGCCCTGGTTGAATAACGTCACTCGGGCTGCCAGGCGCAAGTGTAGAATGGCAGAGAGAAAATGGAAAAATTATAAAATTTAAAGAAAGCCTGTTTTCCTTTCAGATGACTGTAAAGGCAGAGATGAATATACATCCATCTCAGATTATATCTTCTAAATATAACAACCCCAGAGTTCTGTTTTAAAACTATTAACACTGTCATTGATGCTCCCAAATCTGTCGGTTTTGATGCTTCTTTTGAATTCTGTGAAAATTGTCTCCATTTTTTCACTGACAAAATTGTGTCAACTAGAGCCAGTTTATCTCAGCCTTCATATGACCCTTCTGTTCCACTGCATTTCTCTTCTGTTTTCCATCCTTTTCTGTTTTAAATGACACAGTTAGTCATATGAAGCCCTCTGGTTCTCCTGCAGACTCCCTCCCACCTCGCCTGTTTAAGGAGGTACTTGCTACTATTGGATCAGGTGTCCTTAACATTATCAATAGTAGCCTCTCTTCTGGAATAGTTCCGGTAGAGTTTAAACATGCAGTGGTACGACCTCTACTTAAAAAACCAAGCCTCGACCCCTCTATCCTCTCTAACCTTAGACCTATCTCTAATCTTCCATACATTTCTAAAATATTAGAGAAGGTTGTCTACAGTCAATTGTTGCCCTTCTTAGAGGATAATGGTATCACTTGAGTTGTTCCAGTTCGGTTTTAAAGCCCTCCACAGCACAGAGTCAGCGCTTTTAAAAGTTTTTAACGATATCCTCCTGTCAACTGATTCTGGTAAATATGTTGTCCTGGTGCTTTTAGATCTGTCTGCTGCTTTCGACACCGTCGACCACGCCACCTTAAAGGCCTACTGAAACCCACTACTACCGACCACGCAGTCTGATAGTTTATATATCAATGATGAAATCTTAACATTATAACACATGCCAATACGGCCGGGTTAACTTATAAAATGACATTTTAAATTTGCCGCTAAACTTCCGGTTCGAAACGCCTCTGAGGATGACGTATGCGCGTGACGTGGCCCGGCGAACACGGGTATGCCTTCCACATTGAAGCCAATACGAAAAAGCTCTGTTTTCATTTCATAATTCCACAGTATTCTGGACATCTGTGTTCGTGAATCTGTTGCAATCATGTTCATTGCATTATGGAGAAGGAAGCTGAGCAAGCAAAGAAGAAAGTTGTCGGTGCGAAATGGACGTATTTTTCGAACGTAGTCAGCCACAACAGTACACAGCCGGCGCTTCTTTGTTTACATTCCCGAAAGATGCAGTCAAGATGGAAGAACTCGGATAACAGAG
>NC_084736.1:8852990-8867990 GCF_033978785.1 Entelurus aequoreus | reverse complement strand
CTCTAAGAGGTTCTGAAGGTGGTCTTGTCAGCTTTCCACGGCAACATAAAATAGACACGATTTAAAACTTTGACTAATGTAGGCAAACAGAAGACACGTTAGAGTAGTAAGTTGGAGACTCTCAAAAGGAAAGGTAGGTCCATTCATATACAGTCGTGGTCAAAAGTTTGCATACACTTGTAAAGAAAATAATGCTGTCTTGAGTTTCCAGTCATTTCTACAAGTCGTATTTTTTTGTGTATACTTTTGACCCAGCAGATTTGCTCACATTTTCAGTACACCCATAATTGTCATGATCTGTGGTCTGGATCATGTTTTTTTTGTCATTTTCTGTTAGTTTTAGACTCCAATAGTTCCTGTTTTTGTGCACCCTTGTTTGTTTTAGTTTCCATGACGATTTATGATTTTCACCTGCCTCTTGCGTTCGGGATACACCTGTTTCTAATCAGGAGACTATTATTTAAGCCTGTCGTTGCCAGTTAGTCGGGCTGGCGACATTCTGTCATGACGAGTGGGTTTTCGCAGCTTACTGCGAGGATTGTTCTCCCAGGACGCAAACTGACTTTTCCGGACAACGGTAGCAGGTAGGAACATATTTTCTCTCCAAAACTCAAAAGGGTACAAAAAAAAAAACAGAAAACAACCCGAAGGCGATCGGGCCTAAAGCATGCGAAAGCTAAGGCAAAAAAAACTTAGGACATGAAACATGAAAGTCGCTAACTGTGGCATAAATAAACAAAACTTACTTGGCAATGCTTGAAGCAATCGCATGAATACGAGTATGAACCTATGGCATGAAAAGAGCATGAAACAATCATGAACAGAGCAAATGCCGCCAGACCGACTAACTGGCAACGACAGGCTTAAATAGTAGTCTCCTGATTAGAAACAGGTGTGTCCTGGTGAAAATCATAAGTCGTCATGGAAACTAAAACAAAGAAGGGTGCACAAAAACAGGAACTACTGGAGTCTTAAACTAACAGATAATAACAAAAAATATTATCCAGACCACAGATCATGACAATAATAAATTCATAAAAGAAGCAAACTTCTTGAATGTTTTTTGTGACCAACAAGTATGTGCTCCAATCACTACATCACAAAAAAATAAGAGTTGTAGAAAGTATTGGAAACTCAAGACAGCCATGACATTATGTTCTTTACAAGTGTATGTAAACTTTTGACCACGACTGTAAGTCTCTTTGAGTCACTCAGGTGGTCCGATGCTCTTTGACCCACTAACTCCCACAAATGGATTTAGCGTGATTAACGGGTCTGTTTGGGATGGGAAGGTTAACGACCTGTCATGACAAGGTGGTGCAGGCAAAGAGTATTTATTGTCTCTCCTGACTAAACAGGCACATTTTTGTCATGCCACAAACCTAAAAGCACCGAATGATTAAAAGTTGCATCTGCTAACCACTAAATTATTTCACTATGATATATTTACCCCGTGTTGCATTCTCACTTATCTTCCTAATAAGATAAATATTATTGTTTTTCTTCATTTTAAAGTGTTATGTTGGTGTCTGCTTGCTGCTTTAAATAGCATGTCACAACTCATTTGCATTAATATCTTTTACAAACCATAGTAGCTTATTTTCACAAAAGGAAGAAGTAAAAAACGGACATGTTTTTCAAAGTAAAAAAAACTCAAATTCATTTTTTGCCTTGACAATCTACTTTTACCTTGAAAATAATGTTTTACCCTGAAAATATTTTTTTTACCTTGAAAATAATTTTTTTTACCTTAAATCATTTTTTACCTTGAAAAATCAACTTTTACCTTGAAAATCAACTTTTACCTTGAAAATAATTTTTTACCCGGAAAATAATTTTTTACCCTGAAAATCAACTTTTTCCTTGAAAATAATTTTTTAACTTGAAAATCTTTTTTTACCTTAAAAATCAGTTTTTACCTTGAAAATCAACTTTTACTTGACATTTTTTTTTACCTTGAAAATCATTTTTTACCTTGAAAATCAACTTTTACTTGAAATTTTTTTTTTACCTTGAAAATCATTTCTTTACCTTGAAAATCAACTTTTGCTTTGAAAAAAAAGTTTTTACCTTGAAAATAATTTTTTACCTTGAAAATAATTTTTTGCCTTGGAAATCATTTTTTACCTTGAAAATCATTTTTTTACCTTGAAAATCATTTTTTACCTTGAAAATCAACTTTTACTTGAAAATCGTTTTTTTTTACCTTGAAAATCATTTGTTACCTTGAAAATCAACTTTTACTTTGAAAAAAAAGTTTTTACCTTGAAAATCATTTTTTACCTTGAAAATCATTTTTTACCTTGAAAATCATTTATTGCCTTGAAAATCATTTTTTACCTTGAAAATCATTTTTTGTCTTGAAAATCATTTTTTACCTTGAAAATCATTTTTTATCTTGAAAAAAAAGTTTTTACCTTGAAAATCAACTTTTACTTTGAAAAAAAAGTTTTTACCTTGAAAATAATTTTTTACGTTGAAAATAATTTTTTGCCTTGGAAATCATTTTTTACCTTGAAAATCATTTTTTACCTTGAAAATCATTTTTACCTTGAAAATCAACTTTTACTTGAAAATCGTTTTTTTTACCTTGAAAATCATTTGTTACCTTGAAAATCAACTTTTACTTTGAAAAAAAAGTTTTTATTGAAAATCATTTTTTACCTTGAAAATAATTTATTGCCTTAAAATCATTTTTTACCTTGAAAATCATTTTTTGTCTTGAAAATAATTTTTTACCTTGAAAATCATTTTTTATCTTGAAAATCATTTTTTGCCTTGAAAATCAACTTTTGTCTTGAAAATCAACTTTTGCCTTGAAAAAAAAAAGTTTTACCTTGAAAATAATTTTTTAAGAAATACTTGAAAATATATACCCCTACCCCCTCTTAATATACATATTACTGTTTTTCTTCATTTTAAAGTGTTATGTGGGTGTCTGCTTGCTGCTTTAAATAGCCTGTCACAACTCATTTGCATTAATATATTTTACAAACCATAGTAGCTTATTTTCACAAAAGGAATAAGTACAAAACGGTCATGTTTTTCAAAGTAAAAAAAAACTCAAATTAATTTTTTGCCCTGAAAATCATTTTTTACCTTGAAAATCAACTTTTACCTTGAAAATAAACTTTTACCTTGAAAATCAACTTTTACTTGCAACATTTTTTTTTTTACCTTGAACATCATTTTTTACCTTGAAAATCAACTTTTTCTTTGAAAAAAAAGTTTTTACCTTGAAAATATTTTTTTACCTTGAAAATAATTTTTTACCTTGAAAATCAACTTTTACCTTGAAAATCATTTTTTAACTTGAAAATATTTTTTTTACCTTGAAAATCAACTTTTACCTTGAAAATCAACTTTTACCTTGAAAATAATTTTTTACCTTGAAAATCAATTTTTACTTTGAAAATCAATGTTTACTTTGAAAATCAACTTTTACTTTGAAAGCATTTTTTTTTACCTTGAAAATCAACTTTTACTTTGAAAATAATTTTTTACCTTGAAAATCATTTTTTACCTTGAAAATCATTTTTTACCTTGAAAAAAAATGTTTTACCTTGAAAATAATTTTTTAAGAAATACTTGAAAATATATACACCCCCCTCCCCCCCACCCCTGCCCCCCCATCTCCAGAATTCGGTGGTCTCAAGGTTGGCAAGTATGCCGATGAATGGTCTATTTTTTATCTTTTTTCATATATAAAGCGCACCGGATTATAGGGCGCATTAAAGGAGTCATATTTTAATTTTTTTATTTTTTATAAATGCAAAACACTTACTTGTGGTCTACAAAACATGTCATAAAAAATAATCAGGGAGGTAGGTGGACTCAAGCGTCTTTTAGTGTCGTTCTGGCCATTTTCTGGTCCTAAATGGCTGTCAAAGTGTACCAATTTGTCGAAATACCTACTCAGACTTCTTCTGTCCAGGTGAGAGGCTTGATTTATGACCTAGAATAAACTTACAGGGAGCAGGGAAGCGAGGAAACAGCAGACCATTCGATGATGCAAACATAAGGACACACTGTAGTGATTACGATACATAGTTTGTCTGCGTTAGCACTTATAATAACAATATCACTAACACTTGGTTAATATTCAAGTCAAAAAATGTAAATGGAGTATTGTTGGCGCTTTTTGAATGTTTATTTATTGGATATTACGGGCGAAAGTTTTACAAGCCTTCTTCTTTGGTAGGATCAAAGACAGCTTTCGTCTTCTCGCCGGGAACTCATGGCAACACAAAGTTTTTGTGATAACTTAGATACGATTATTCTGACAGTGGACGTCGTGTCCTCCGGACCAAAGAGGAAAAGAACCATCCGGATTGTTTTGGTGCAAAAGCCAGCATCTGTGATGGGACTGAGTATTCACTATATTTGTATTCACGGCAACTTTTTCACGAATTGGGGGTTGAAGGCCAAAACAGGGTCTGGATTAGGTTACGTATTTTAAATGCAGATGACAGAAAACATGCTGTACAAATATGGCAAAATGTTGCATATTTGTGGCAAAAATGTGGCCGTATTTGTGAAGCAAGTAAGAAAAGAACATATTTTTGGTAGTTTGCAAAACATTGCGATACTTTGTGTACAGCAGTGATTGTTGTGCAACGTCAACCAAAGTTTCATTTTTTTTTTTTTGGGTACAGAACATCATATTTCCAAAAAAAGGTGCCGGAGTCATCCAGTCCGTCCTTTCTCCGTATCTTAATTGATTCATTGTCAAGTGTTGGCCACTCTCTGCGGAGGGGAAAGTGGCTCTTGTGGAATGACATAACAGGGCCTCTCGCAAAACTGGAGCGCTGCCAGTGGCAGCTTTGAGGGACCGGCTCGACTCCACCGGGCTCCTCGTCTCTTTTTAATGTGCTCTGGATATGCGGCCACCAGCCGTCGTCACCACGCTCGCCTGCAAGCCTACAATATTGTCTGCTCTACAAGGTTTTGCGCCTTCGGGTTTTGTCCCCCGTAACTCAGCCCTCTCCCAAAAAAACACCATCTTGTTGTGAAGGTGTTGTGTTGACAAGCACACTCTTCTCGCAAATGATATGTTTAAGTTTCTCATTGTCATCCCATTGGGTTGAGTTTTTCCTTGCCCTGATGTGGGATCTGAGACACTTGTGATTTAGGGCTATATAAGTAAACATTGATTGGTTGATTGATTGATTGATTGATGTTTAAAGTGCACTAAATTCAGACCAAAATTAGGATTGCCGTATTTTCCGGACCATAGGGCGGATTATAAGGCGCACCGCCGATGAATGGTCTATTTTCGAGCTTTTTTTCATATATAAGGCGCACCGTATTATAGGGCGCATTAAAGGAGTCAAGCCTTGGTGGAGGTATATTATACGCCTTGGTGGAGGTTTAATATAACCCCTGGTGGAGGGATAATGTAAGTCTTGGTGGAGATCTAATACAAGCCTTAGTGGAGGTATATTATAAGTCTTGGCGAAAGTCTATTATAAGCCTCGGTGGAGGTCTAATATAAGTCTTGGTAGAGGTCTATTACAACTCTTGGCAGAGGTCTAATATAAGTCCTGGTGGAGGTATAATATAAGTCCTGGTGGAGGTCTATCATAAGCCTTGGTGGAGGTCTATCATAAGCCTTGGTGGAGGTATATTATAAGCCTTGGTGGAGGTCTAATATAAGTCTTGGTAGAGGTCTATTACAACTCTTGGCAGAGGTCTAATATAAGTCCTGGTGGAGGTATAATATAAGTCCTGGTGGAGGTCTATCATAAGCCTTGGTGGAGGTCTATCATAAGCCTTGGTGGAGGTATATTATAAGCCTTGGTGGAGGTCTAATATAAGTCTTGGTAGAGGTCTATTACAACTCTTGGCAGAGGTCTAATATAAGTCCTGGTGGAGGTATAATGTAAGTTCTGGTGGATGTCTATCATAAGCCTTGGTGGAGGTCTAATGTAAGTCTTGGTGGAGGTCTATTATAAGTCTTGGTGGAGGTCTAATATAAGTCTTGGTAGAGGTCTATTACAACTCTTGGCAGAGGTCTAATATAAGTCCTGGTGGAGGTATAATATAAGTCCTGGTGGAGGTCTATCATAAGCCTTGGTGGAGGTCTATCATAAGCCTTGGTGGAGGTATATTATAAGCCTTGGTGGAGGTCTAATATAAGTCTTGGTAGAGGTCTATTACAACTCTTGGCAGAGGTCTAATATAAGTCCTAGTGGAGGTATAATGTAAGTCCTGGTGGAGGTCTATCATAAGCCTTGGTGGAGGTCTAATGTAAGTCTTGGTGGAGGTATATTATAAGCCTTGGTGGAGGTCTAATATAAGTCTTGGTAGAGGTCTATTACAACTCTTGGCAGAGGTCTAATATAAGTCCTGGTGGAGGTATAATATAAGTCCTGGTGGAGGTCTAATGTAAGCCTTGGTGGAAGTCTAATGTAAGTCTTGGTAGAGGTCTATTACAACTCTTGGCAGAGGTCTAATATAAGTCCTGGTGGAGGTATAATATAAGTCCTGGTGGTGGTCTATCATAAGCCTTGGTGGAGGTCTATCATAAGCCTTGGTGGAGGTATATTATAAGCCTTGGTGGAGGTCTAATATAAGTCTTGGTAGAGGTCTATTACAACTCTTGGCAGAGGTCTAATATAAGTCCTGGTGGAGGTATAATATAAGTCCTGGTGGTGGTCTATCATAAGCCTTGGTGGAGGTCTAATGTAAGTCTTGGTGAAGGTATATTATACGCCTTAGTGTAGGTCTATTATAAGTCTTGGTAGAGGTCTATTACAACTCTTGGCAGAGGTCTAATATAAGTCCTGGTGGAGGTATAATATAAGTCCTGGTGGAGGTCTAATGTAAGCCTTGGTGGAGGTCTAATGTAAGTCTTGGTAGAGGTCTATTACAACTCTTGGCAGAGGTCTAATATAAGTCCTGGTGGAGATATAATGTAAGTCTTGGTGAAGGTCTATTATAAGTCTTGGTGGAGGTCTATTATAAGTCTTGGTAGAGGTCTATTACAACTCTTGGCAGAGGTCTAATATGAACCTTAGTGGAGGTCTATTATAAGCTTTGGTGGAGATCTATTATAAGTTTTGATGGAGGTCTATTGTAAGTCTTGGTGTAGGTCTATTATACGCCTTGGTGGAGGTCTATTTTTAGCCTTGGTGGAGGTCTAATGTAAGTCTTGGTGGAGGTCTAATGTAAGTCTTGGTGGAGGTATATTATAAGCCTTGGTGGAGGTCTATTATATGCCTTGGCAGAGGTCTATTTTAAGCCTTGGTGGAGGTATATTATAAGCCTTGGTGGAGGTCTATTACAAGCCTTGGTGGAGGTCTATTACAAGCCTTGGTGGAGGTCTATTATATGCCTTGGCAGATGTCTATTTTAAGCCTTGGTGGAGGTATATTATAAGCCTTGGTGGAGGTCTATTACAAGCCTTGGTGGAGGTCTATTACAAGCCTTGGTGGAGGTCTATTATCAGTATTTGCAGTTGGATGCAAGAGTGCAGATTACACATCTGTTGCTTTTGAGTCCAAACTTGCTGAAATGTGATCTGTTGTGATCACTATTTGGACTGAAAGCCAGCCTGCAGTCTTCATTCACATGTTTACACTCCGAGCATTCATATGCAAAATATTTCATTTCCTGTCCTGTCTGTCATCATTAGCTTTCCGTCCCACAGTTCTGCCAGAAGACGCGTGTTTATCTGGACACGCATGCGAGTGGCGGAGCACTTTGATTGCCAGGAGCGTGTCTGGCTGGCTAAGCGAGGGCACGAGCACGTCTCCGGCCTCCCCCTTTTTGCGAGCCGCCTCATGTTCTCTGCAGAATTACCTGTCAGCATCGATTACACACCGGCAGGGCGGACGGGATCTTGGATTTTCTCTCGCAGAGAATTAAGATAAGCTCCTGCCTGTTCGTCGGAGATGCCCCCCGTTGACCCACCTGTTGAGACGGACATGTCACAACATTAGGTACACCTGCACGATCAATACACGAGCTGTATCAACACAAAGTCCTGTGTACTTAATGTTTGGCTAGCATCCTCTGACCTACTTGTTTTTCCTTCGACTCGCTCAGCTCATAAGTCTGCCTTCTTTTTTTTTTTTTGTTTAGCCCCATCGCTCTCTCTGCACTCCATTGACAGCAAATTCCAAAGAGAACATTCCATTTCTGTTGTTATTCAAGCGCAGGTAAAACATTCTGCCTCGTTACCTTTTTGGAAATGGGAAATATATATACACTTATAGGCTTATTTCCTGCTGGACTTTCACCTACAACATGCACACAGGTAGCAACTTGGAATTTGTAGCAACTCTATCGTCTTCCTTTATCTTATTTTAATCATTATTATTTAATTTTTTTTATTAATATCTACACAGATGATTGACCATTATTACAATAATCAGAATCAGAATCAGATGTGGTTTATTAATCCCAGAGGGGAAATTGAGGTTTTTAGCACAATCCCATTCATACGTAGACAGTAAAAGGATCGCTGACAGGTCTGCCAACTTCCGGCACCCATTACAAAAAAAAAAAGGTGAGAAAAAGGTAAACAAGGCAAAAAAACCTCACATAAACAAGTTACATAGAATCAACAAAACTTGCAACAGAGGGGGGGAGTGGGGGCTACGGCGGCCGGCTGCTGCTGTAGAAGCGCTACTCAGCCAGCCGTCCATCACCCTAAGGGGAATAAAGCTTGGGGTGTACCATTTATTGTATCACATATTTCCATACCTTACCCAAGACTGGTTGAATTTTTTTCAACATTAAGTTGATCGATAATTTGCTGAGTAACGTAAAACTAATTATGTGTAACTGCTTGACTATAAGAGTAAAGAGTAAATAAACATTTTACTTTGTTATTATACTGTATATTTTTAAAAAACTCACATAAACAAGTTACATAGAATCAACAAAACTTGCAACAGAGGGGGGGAGTGGGGGCTACGGCAGCCGGCTGCTGCTGTAGAAACGCTACTCAGCCAGCCGTCCATCACCCTAAGGGGAATAAAGCTTGGGGTGTACCATTTATTGTATCACATATTTCCATACCTTACCCAAGACTGGTTGAATTTTTTTCAACATTAAGTTGATCGATAATTTGCTGAGTAACGTAAAACTAATTATGTGTAACTGCTTGACCATAAGAGTAAAGAGTAAATAAACATTTTACTTTGTTATTATACTGTATATTTTAAAATGTGTCTGTTGTATATTTTACATAAACAAAATAGAAGGTTTAGTATTAATACATTCACACAATAAACAACATATGTCTACGCATATAGAAATTAAACATTTGATGTGTATTTCTGGTCTTGTCACCCCTACCCGGGCAGAAGGGCGACACGGTAGAACAAAACGTTGCTTTATTACAAGCGAGCGTCATTATACAGGACTGCAGTACCTGGAGGAGGGTAAGTCCAAAAAATGAGGTAATCCTAACTTGGAGGAGCCGAAACACAGTCTTATATTACCTTTTTCTCTTTCTGGGTGTGTGTTAATTCAGGAGAGTACAACCTGACCATGTAAGGAGATGTTTGTGTGTAAGTGACTGGGAGGACAGCAGATGTATAACATAACTTGTAGGTTGACGTTTAAGATAAACATGGAGTCTCTCTTCCAGGATAGAGCTATCACTTTTGCATTCCGAAGTCTGAATTTATTGCCTCTTCCCGTGAGAGAGCTAATTCCAGTCCACATCCGAATGTCCAACTAAGGCCCCTTAACCATTATTTACTTAAACCTGGTGGTTCGCTTTCTCCAAGGAGAATATAAACATTCACCATATGTAGAACATAATATGAGTTGATTAATTCACTTCACATTCACAAATGTGTTTCAACACAATTAAACCTAAGGTGTAGCTTTATCGCCCTCTACTGGTCAAATTCAGGGCTTCATGTATTAGACAAGATTTGATCGCCAGAGTTAAACAGTCCAAAAACAACACAACCTCGAATACAAAATACTTCAATTCATTCATACTTTCCGATGTTTGCGATTTATTTAGATTTTTTTCTGGGTCAGTATTGCCATCTTCTTCTACTCACCCTAATGTTGCTTTGCTACTTTGAATGGTTTCATCGAGCCTGTTTGGGTGATGTTTGGTGGGCCAAATTAAAAGCTGTGGCGGGTCGGACGTGGCCCGCGGGCCGCCACTTGAATGGGCTCTAAGTTAACGTTGGGAACTACGAAACTTTAAGTTATGCAGTTTGAGTAGCACTAAGGATAAGTTGTTTGTATTTCTGTGTGGTATGCAGTTAAAAAATGGGTTAAAGTGACAAAGACATGGTCACAAGCTAATATGCTAATGATAAAAGCTCACAGATATTGTTCATGTTCCGACATAAAAACTAACAAGTCTTTATTATTGATCATTTTCATGTGGAGCAATTTGTTAGACTACCAGTTTAGTGCTGAGGCTAATGCTTAAAGTTTCCCGGCTGGTCCACAGATTATAAAGACTGAATGCTACATGCTAATCGTGACAACAACAAATGCTATATTTTTACAAGTCCGTGTTGCATAAAAATTGTTATTTAAATTAAAAATTAAAAAACTGATATAAGTGTTACAATGATGGCAACACATGATGTAAGTGGCTAATTAGCTATTTTAGCCTACTATCAAAATGACTTTAAATGTCTTATATAAGTGTTATAATGAAGACAACACGTGAATTAAGTGTCGATATTAGCTGTATTAGCCTACTATCAAAATGACTATGTGTCGCAGGCTGACGCAAATCTTCGTTGACAGAAATGTTGAAATGTAGTATTTATTCTACACATTTTTACAACATTGGAAAACATTACTAAAACTTCTCAGAAGGTGAGATAACTTCTGGAAATGACTGTCTTAGTACGGATAAAGGTATAGATGTGTGTGTTCAAGTTAAAGGAAACGGCGGGCTTCCTTCTTCTAATGGGCGCTGGGTAACGTTTGCTGTGGTCTGGAACAACATGGCACACTAACAACTATCAGAAATGTAGGTAATATAACATACGGATAATATGTCATGAAATATGGAAAAATAAACTAAATACACAAGTAAAGGAAATCAAATGAGCTCAAATATACCTACAAACGAGGCATAACGATAACTAATAACTTATATTAGACCTCTTGGCAGAGGTCTATTATAAGTCCTGGCAGAGGTATAAGTCCTGGTGGAGGACTATTATAAGCCTTGATGGAGGTCTAATGTAAGTCTTGGTGGAGGTCTATTATACGCCTTGGTGGAGATCTAAAATAAGTCTTGGTGAAGGACTAATATAAGCCTTAGTGGAGGTTTATTATAAACCTTGGTGGAGGTATATTATACGCCTTGGTGGAGGTCTAATATAAGCCTTGGTGGCGGTCTATTATAAGTCTTGGTGAAGGACTAATATAAGCCTTAGTGGAGGTTTATTATAAACCTTGGTGGAGGTATATTATACGCCTTGGTGGATGGTGGTCTATTATAAGTCTTGGTGAAGGACTAATATAAGCCTTAGTGGAGGTTTATTATAAACCTTGGTGGAGGTATATTATACGCCTTGGTGGAGGTCTAATATAAGTCTTGGTGGAGGTCTATTATAAGTCTTGGTGAAGGACTAATATAAGCCTTAGTGGAGGTTTATTATAAACCTTGGTGGAGGCCTAATATAAGCCATGGGGGCAGTCTATTATAAGTCTTGGTGGAGGTCTATTATAAGCCTTGGTGGAGGTCTATTATAAGCCTTGGTGGAGGTACTGTATATTATATGCCTTGGTGGAGGTCTATTATAAGCCTTGGCAGAGGTCTAATGTAAGTCTTGGTGGAGGTCTATTATAAGTCTTGGTGAAGGACTAATATAAGCCTTAGTGGAGGTTTATTATAAACCTTGGTGGAGGTATATTATACGCCTTGGTGGATGGTGGAGGTCTATTATAAGTCTTGGTGAAGGACTAATATAAGCCTTAGTGGAGGTTTATTATAAACCTTGGTGGAGGCCTAATATAAGCCTTGGGGGCGGTCTATTATAAGTCTTGGTGAAGGACTAATATAAGCCTTAGTGGAGGTTTATTATAAACCTTGGTGGAGGTATATTATACGCCTTGGTGGGTGGTGGAGGTCTATTATAAGTCTTGGTGAAGGACTAATATAAGCCTTAGTGGAGGTTTATTATAAACCTTGGTGGAGGTATATTATACGCCTTGGTGGAGGTCTAATATAAGCCTTGGGGGCGGTCTATTATAAGCCTTGGTGGAGGTCTATTATAAGCCTTGGTGGAGGTACTGTATATTATATGCCTTGGTGGAGGTCTATTATAAGCCTTGGTGGAGGTCTAATGTAAGCCTTGGTGGCGGTCTATTATAAGTCTTGGTGAAGGACTAATATAAGCCTTAGTGGAGGTTTATTATAAACCTTGGTGGAGGTATATTATACGCCTTGGTGGATGGTGGAGGTCTATTATAAGTCTTGGTGAAGGACTAATATAAGCCTTAGTGGAGGTTTATTATAAACCTTGGTGAAGGTATATTATACGCCTTGGTGGAGGTCTAATATAAGTCTTGGTGGAGGTCTATTATAAGTCTTGGTGAAGGACTAATATAAGCCTTAGTGGAGGTTTATTATAAACCTTGGTGGAGGTATATTATACGCCTTGCTGGAGGTCTAATATAAGCCTTGGGGGCGGTCTATTATAAGCCTTGGTGGAGGTCTATTATAAGCCTTGGTGGAGGTCTATTATAAGCCTTGGTGGAGGTACTGTATATTATATGCCTTGGTGGAGGTCTATTATAAGCCTTGGTGGAGGTCTAATGTAAGCCTTGGTGGCGGTCTATTATAAGTCTTGGCGGAGGTCTAATGTAAGTCTTGGTGGCAGGCTATTTTAAGTCTTCGTGGAGGTCTATTATACAAACGAGGCATAACGATGCTATATGTACATACAGCTAGCCTAAATAGCATGTTAGCATCGATTAGCTTGCATTCATGCAGTGACCAAATATGCCTGATTAGCACTCCATAACAAGTCAATAACATCAACAAAGCTCAGCGTTGTGCATTCACGCACAGTGTAAAACGCTTGGTGGACAAAACGAGACAAAGAAGGAGCGGCATTAAAAACACGTCTTTCTGTGGCAGCGTCGGAGAAAGTCGTACACGCAAACAAACCGTTGAGTCGCAGTCCACGCAACGGTGAGTTCAAGGGCCGCGGAAATTAGTAGAAGCATGAACACAAACATATTAAACTGTGGGCTTTCTAACAATTAGGAAGGTTTGTGTCGTGTTTGTCCTACAGAAACCATCATATTTTTCACCCCATTTTTTTGAAAAACGCTCCATGGACCCACCTGGGCGCCGCTCAAGAGCCGCATGTGGCCCTAGAGCCGCGGGTTGCTGACCCCCGGCACAGTAGCAGTGTACAGTTCAGGCTAACATGGCTTTATTTTTTATAACTACAGCTCAATTCTTGTTGAATCTGCAGAAATGTCCGACATTTATTGCCATTTAGAATGCCGTGGAGACTCCAGTATGACTAGACTTTAATGTTGGAAATACAACCCAGATATAACCGTTTAATAAATGCGTGACCTTATTCAGCATAAGGTAAACAAACGCCTGCTCGGTAATGGGGTTGATATGGGAATAATGCCTGCTGTGTTTTAAGCCTGCTCCCTGTTGTTTTAACTCTTTGACGGCGTACATGTTATTTACATACATTTGCACATATTCACACAAATAAGAGCCTTCCAGGAGTGGGAAACTTGTGTTTATTCGACCGAGCGCTGCAAGGAAATTTCCCAATAGTCTGAACTAGAGTTGGGAAGTTTTGAGCACCTCGCGATTTGACCACGAGTATGATTCAGGAGCTACGATTCCATTACAAGTCGGCTATTGGTGCATCTATAATTTATATATATTGAAGCAGTTTTACATTTCTTTTCGATTCACTGAATAATCAACTTGAAAAAAAACTGCATTTGTAATAAGAAACGGTTAAATTAATTCTCACATTCACTATAATTAATGGAAATGTGTGCAAAACTGGAACATGAGTGCCCTAAAATAAAAGAGCTGGTCGGATCTCTCAGTGAAGGTGGCTCAAACTGTCTGCATGACTTTATTCATAATAAATACATCGATTGTTGATTATTATCACACCAATTCTCAAATCCCTTCACTGGCTTCCTGTTCCACTCAGGATTGAATACAAAGTATCCCTACTAACCCACCAGTGCCTCCATGGAAATGCCCCCCTCTACCTCAAAGAACTACTCACCCCCAAATCCTCCACTCGACACCTCCGCTCCCGACAGGCTAACCTCCTCCAACCTCCGAGGACAAAGCTACGAACAATGGGAGACCGGGCTTTCTGCTCCGCCGCTCCCAGTCTGTGGAACGCTCTCCCTGACCACCTGAGGGCACCACAGACTTTGGATGCTTTTAAAAATGGCTTAAAAACCCTTCTTTTGAAAACAATCATTTTTGTTTAGATAGATGCATACTAGTTCTAGCTATTTGGCTTCTATTTTTTATTTGTATTTATTTTTTATTATCTTTTTATTTTTATTTATATATTTTTTTAAATTTTTTTTTTTTTTTTTAATACACTGTAGCACTTTGAGGTTGTTTACTCAATATAAAGTGCTTTTTACAAGTACAATCTATTATTATTATTATTATTATTGCAATTAACTAATCGATTTTATCATTTCTACCGCTTATTCCCTTCGGGGTCGCGGGGGGCGCTGGAGCCTATCTCAGCTACAATCGGGCGGAAGGCGGGGTACACCCTGGACAAGTCGCCAGATTTTATCATCGTCCATTCGAAAATCTATTATTTCCCCCACCTCTAGTCTTAACTCATCTAATGACCTGGAACACATATTTTCATATTCAGAACTAGTGTTGTCCCGATAGCAATATGTTGGTACCGGTACCAAAATTATTCCGATACTTTTCGGTACTTTTTTGAATAAAGGGCACCACAAAAATTGCTTTATTGGCTTTATTTTGACAACAAAATCTTACGGTACATTAAACATATGTTTATT
>NC_084736.1:8837990-8850490 GCF_033978785.1 Entelurus aequoreus | reverse complement strand
CACTGCTGGGGTTCGGGGGAATATTCTATTCTTGGCTCACAGATCAATTCTGTCATTTTTTTTTACATTTTTTTTTTAAAGCCCCGCTAATGTAACTCTCCTTGAGCTGAAGTTCAGACAAACTATTTATGAGTCATCCAAGACAGTTTCCTATTCATTATCAGCGTGGGAGCTGCAGGTGATGCATCAATGTGACACAGCTGCTAAACACCGCTTCTCGGGCATCGCCGGCAACTTTTTCATCTTGATTGGAAGACGGGAAGGAGGGGGGGTGATACAATCTGTGACTTTGTGCCATCAAAGCGTGGCATCAGGGGAGAGGAGGCGGCGGCCCTCAGAAAGGAGCGCTTGATATAATTTGCAGGGCTTTAAGCTTAATGTTGTCTCGATGAGTGCGATATTGTCGCAGCTGACGGCTGATTAACACTAAATGACGCAGACTTTTTCAATATGCCCGCCTAAGTGGATACTAGGGAAATATATTTGCGGATTTCCGTCTTGGGGATTTCAATCCCGCTTACACCTAATGTGTCTTTTCAGAGTCGCTGAAGGAAATCAGATGTGACTTTTTTTTTCTTTCTTTTTTGCGTGGGGATGGGGGAAAAAAGCTCGTCTGCCAGATATTAAACGCCCACGACATCTTCGGATTTACAGTACACGCTCACCTTTAAACACAGCGGAGTAATTGTTTTGCTCGTCGCCCATGTTGTTATTGTGGTGCTCCCTAATCCCTCCTGTAATCCCGTCAACTTCACCACAGCTGCCGCCGTTTCCTGGTCGACACTGTCCAGGACAGCTCGGACTAGCGACGGAGCGCCCACTCGGGGGTGGGGAAAAAAAATATCGCAAAAATAGTCCACTTTGACGTTGTTTTGTTGGCATTTTTCTATTAGAATGCTGCCCCCTGTTGTTCTGGAGTGGGTAATAGCAATGTTATTGCTAATGTTTCTTCACACACTTTGTTCCCATGATTGGAAACACAACTCATAATTAACTCATATGTTCTACATATGGTGAATGTTTATATTAAACTTGGGGAAAGCGAACCACAAGGTTTAAGTACATAATGGTTGAGCCCATAATAAATTAAGGAGCCTTAGTTGGACCTTCGCATGGACTGGAATTAGCTCTCTCACCAGAAGAGGCAATACATTCAGACTTCGGAATGCAAAAGTGATAGCTCAATCCTGGAGGAGAGACTCCATGCTTATCTTAAACGTCAACCTACAAGTTATGGTATACATCTGTTGTCTTGCCAGTCACTTACACGCAGACAACTCCTTGCATGGTCAAAAAATTTTTATTAAATACAAAAAATAAAAAATAAAAAACAATAATGGTTTAGCTCATAATAAATCAAGGAGCCTTAGTTGGACATTCGCATGTGGACTGGAATTAGCTCTCTTATGAGGAAAATCACTAAAAACAGGCTTCGGAATGCAAAAGTGATAGCGCTATCCTGGAGGAGAGACTCCATGTTTATCTTAAACGTCAACCTACAAGTTATGGTATACATCTGTTGTCTTGCCAGTCACTTACACACAGACACCTCCTTGCATGGTCAAAAATAAATAAAAATAAAAATAAAAAATAAATAAAAAATGGTTGAGCCCATAATAAATCAAGGAGCCTTAGTTGGACATTCGCATGTGGACTGGAATTAGCTGTCTTATGAGGAAAAGCAATAAAAACAGGCTTCGGAATGCAAAAGTGATAGCGCTATCCTGGAGGAGAGACTCCATGTTTATCTTAAACGTCAACCTACAAGTTATGGTATACATCTGTTGTCTTGCCAGTCACTTACACACAGACAACTCCTTGCATGGTCAAAAATAAATAAATAAATAAATAAATAAAAAAATAAAAAAATAATAATAATGGTTGAGCCCATAATAAATCAAGGAGCCTTAGTTGGACATTCGCATGTGGACTGGAATTAGCTCTCTTATGAGGAAAATAAATAAAAACAGGCTTTGGAATGCAAACGTGATAGCGCTATCCTGGAGGAGAGACTCCATGTTTATCTTAAACGTCAACCTACAAGTTATGGTATACATCTGTTGTCTTCCCAGTCACTTACACACAGACACCTCCTTGCATGGTCAAAAAATAAAACATTTAAAAATAAAAAAAATAATAAAAATAATGGTTGAGCCCATAATAAATCAAGGAGCCTTAGTTGGACATTCGCATGTGGACTGGAATTAGCTCTCTTATGAGAAAAATCAATAGAACCAGGCCTCAGAATGCCAAAGTGATAGCTCTATCCTGGAGGAGGGACTCCATGTTTATCTTAAACGTCAACCTACAAGTTATGGTATACATCTGTTGTCTTGCCAGTCACTTACACACGAACATCTCCTTACATGGTCACGATGTACTCTCCTGATTTAGCGCACACACAGAGACAGGAAGGAGGAATATAAAACTGATGGTTTGGCTTCTCCAAGTTAAGAGAGACTTATATTTTTGACTTTCTCCACTCAGTCCTGAATAATGACGCTCTCTTATAATAAAACAACTTTTTGGTTAAGTAAAGCGTCTCCGACTTCTCTTTTGATCCAGCCGCACTGCCGTGGATGACAAGACCAGACATACCCATCAATGTCGATATCAAACTATAAGCCAATACTAGCGACTAACACGGCAGATGTTTTGGTGGTATTTTAAAGAGTTCCTGTGACATTCGCCACGCCACCTAGCAGTAGGTAAGCTCGCTCGTAAGTCATATTTTTAACAAATAACCGAGTAACAGCTCTTATACTGAAAACTTGGAAGCTTGGGTACTCGTATCCCGAGGTACCGTCGATATTTAGGACCAAATGTTTAGCAAAAAAGATGAATATTCCTCAGGTCTGGCATCCCCCCCCCCCAAAAAAAATAAATGGTTGAGCCCATAATAAATCTCTCTTATAAGAAAAAGCAATAAAACCAGGCTTTGGAATGCAAAAGTGATAGCTCTATCCTGGAGGAGAGACTCCATGCTTATCTTAAACGTCAACCTACAAGTTATGGTATACATCTGCTGCTTCCCAGTCACTTACACACAGACACCTCCTTGCATGGTCAAAAAAAATAAAAAAATAAAAATAATAATAATAATGGTTGAGCCCAAAATATCCTTGAATATGAACAAAATTTAAAAAATGATATTTGGTAATCACAACATAATGTCTGAACAGAAAACAAGTATTGAAGGTACCCAATATTGAAAATCGGAAATGAAAAAACATTTCTGGGAGTAATAGATAGTAAACTATCATGGAAACTCCATGTCAGACACATCCAAATAATGTAATAATAAAAATCACCGAAGCCTTTTAATTATATAAAAAAAAGCAAAAATATACCTTGACAAAAATGCACCCCGTACTGTATGCCGCACCTTAGTACTGATTTATTCTCAAGGCTAAAAGACGAGAATCAAACCAGCGTACCGCTGGGAACAAAAAGCTTGAGGGTAGCTTCAGGTTAGCATACCCAAGCAGTCTGGTAGCCTGGCTAACTTTTTAGTCGCCTACTTTTTTTGCAGCCTACTTATTAGTAGCCTATTTCCTGGTAGTGTGGCTAACTTCCCTGTAGCCCAGCTGACCTCTTGGTAGCCAAGCTAACCATCTGGTTGCCTGGCTGACTCCTTGGTAGCCTATGTAACCTTGTGGTAGCCTGGCTAACTTTTAGTAGCCTAATTTTTTTTGTAGCCTACTTACTAGTAGCCTATTTTCTGGTAGTGTGGATAACTTCCTGATATACTGGATAACTTCCTGGTAGTGTGGTTAACTTCCCTGTAGCCCAGCTGACCTCTTGGTAGCCTAACTAACCATCTGGTAGACTGGCTGACCCCCTGGTAGCCTGGGTAACCTCCTGGTAGCCTGGCTAACTTTTTAGTCGCCTACTTTTCAGCCTACTTACTATTAGCCTATTTTCTGGTAGTGTGGCTAACTTCCTGATATACTGGCTGACTTCCTGGTAGTGTGGTTAATTTCCCTGTAGCCCAGCTGACCATCTGGTAGCCTGGCTGACTCCCTGGTAGCCCAGGTAACCTTGTGGTAGCCTGGCTAACTTTTTAGTAGCCTAATTTTTTTGCAGCCTACTTACTAGTAGCCTATTTTCTGGTAGTCTGGCTAACTTCCTGGTAGTGTGGTTTACTTCCCTGTAGCCCAGCTGACCTTTTGGTAGCCTAGCTAACCATCTGGTAGTCTAGGTAACCTCCTGGTAACTTGGCTAATTTATGGGTAGCCTAGCTAACTTGTGGCTACCTTCCTAGTAGTCTAGCTAACTTTGTTGTAGTATGGCTTACTTCCTGGTAACCTGCCTTACTGTCCGGTTCGCCTAGATAACTTACTGGTAGCTGAGCTAACTTCTGTTTTGTTCCATTAACTAGCGCATTTTTTCTAAGAGTTGTTTTGGAGGTTTGTGCGTTTGGGGCTTTTCCAAGAAATTACTTCTTGCATTAGTTTATTTTCATCATCCTGGAGTGTTTACTGTGATTGTAGTGTATTTTTTACTGGGTTCGGTCGATCATTTCTGCGCGTTTGCTCCTGTTTAGCCAGCGTATCTAATTCTTATCCAGGAGCCCTTGTTTTTTTCTCCCCCCTGAAAACAACTGGGGCCTCACAAATGGAGCACAGAATAGGATTTTTAGGGGGAATCAAGAGGGAACAATTGGGCGAGAAAACGACAAGAAGCACGCAAGACTGAACAAGCTTACTTAAAAGGGGGGATAAAACAAAGAAACAGCCGAATTAAACGGCTCCAATGTCACACGCGAGTAAACAGCAAGCCTAATCAGGGTTAAAATGAACATTGATAGAATTTGTCAAAGGAGAGGGATTGTTTTTAGACAGATTTTAAGTATTATTTAGAGCAGGGGTCACCAACCTTTTTGAAAACAAGAGCTGCTTCTTGGGTAGTGATTAATGCGAAGGGCTACCAGTTTGATACACACTTCAATAAATTGCCAGAAACAGCCAATTTGCTCAATTTACCTTTAACTCTATGTTATTATTAATAATTAATGATATTTACACTTAATTGAACGGTTTAAAAGAGGAGAAAACACGAAAAAAAATGACAATTAAATTTTGAAACATAGTTTATCTTCAATTTTGACTCTTTAAAATTCAAAATTCAACCAAAAAAAAAAAGAGAAAAACTAGCTAATTTAAGTCTTTTGGAAAAAATTAAAAAAAGAATTTATGGAACATCATTAGTAATTTTTCCTGATTAAGATTAATTTTAGAATTTTGATGACATGTTTTAAATTGGTTAAAATCCAATCTGCACTTTGTTAGAATATATAACAAATTGGACCAAGCTATATTTCTAACAAAGACAAATCATTATTTCTTCTAGATTTTCCAGAACAAAAATTTTAAAAGAAATTCAAAAGACTTTGAAATAAGATTTAAATTTGATTCTACAGATTTTCTAGATTTGCCGGAATAATTTTTTTGAATTTTAATCATAAGTTTGAAGAAATATTTCACAAATATTCTACGTCGAAAAAACAGAAACTAAAATGAAGAATTCAATTAAAATGTATTTATTATTCTTTACAATAAAAAATTTTTTTTACTTGAACATTGATTTAAATTGTCAGGAAAGAAGAGGAAGGAATTTAAAAGGTAAAAAGGTATATGTGTTTAAAAATCCTAAAATCATTTTTAAGGTTGTATTTTTTTCTCTAAAATTGTCTTTCTGAAAGTTATAAGAAGCAAAGTAAAAAAATTAATGAATTTATTTAAACAAGTGAAGACCAAGTCTTTCAAATATTTTCTTGGATTTTCAAATTTTATTTGAGTTTTGTCTCTCTTAGAATTAAAAATGTCGGGCAAAGCGAGACCAGCTTGCTAGTAAATAAATAACATTTAAAAAATAGAGGCAGCTCACTGGTAAGTGCTGCTATTTGAGCTATTTTTAGAACAGGCCAGCGGGCTACTCATCTGGTCCTTACGGGCTACCTGGTGCCCGCGGGCACCGCGTTGGTGACCCCTGATTTAGAGTTTCTGAGAGGTTTTCCAGAAGTGGCTTCATTTACAGTAACTGCATTGTTTAAAAGCAAATTGTGTTCTAACAGCAAAATGTCCGGAGAGTCTGTTTATGTCAATCAATCAATCAATCAATCAATCAATCAATCAATCAATCAATCAATCAATCAATCAATCAATCAATCAATCAAAGTTTACTTATATAGCCCTAAATCACGAGTGTCTCAAAGGGCTGCACAAGCCACAACGACATCCTCGGCTCAGATCCCACATCAGGGCAAGAAAAAACTCAACCCAATGGGATTACAATGAGAAACATTGGGTTTCTGCACCGAACGTTATTATTTATTTTTATTATTTCATTTATTTATATTAATCAGTCCAACAAAATAATACACAATAATACCATAATAATACAACTCCAAACAAAACCTGGCCCAGCAACATTCAGAGTAGCAATCAACAGAGCAATTGAGAGGACACGCAAACATGACACAAAACAATCAAAAAGTAGTCAAACAAAAATGAATAATATCAACAACAGCATCAACATTAATAAGAATTCCAACATAGCAGTTATTAGAAATCTCTCATTTACATTATCATCACAGCTATTTATAAAAAACTTGATAAAAACATTTAAAAAATAACAATAATGTCACAGTGGCTTACACTTGCCACAAATATCAAATAAGTCATATTTTAGGTTAATTTAACAGTTAAAACAAATATAAATAATATCTAAGTAAATGCAGTTTTTTTCTACTGATATCATCTCCATAGCTTGTGTATACCAGTCAGTATGTATTATGTGTGTATACCAGTCAGTAGGTATTATGTATGTATACCAGTCAGTAGGTATTATGTGTGTATACCAGTCAGTATGTATTATGTGTGGATACCAGTCAGTGTGTATTATGTGTGTATACCAGTCAGTATGTATTATGTGTGTGTATACCAGTCAGTATGTATTATGTGTGTATAACAGTCAGTATGTATTATGTGTGTATACCATTCAGTATGTATTATGTGTGTATACCAGTTAGTATGTATTATGTGTGTATACCAGTCAGTATGTATTATGTGTGTATACCAGTCAGTAGGTATTATGTGTGTATACCAGTCAGTAGGTATTATGTGTGTATACCATTCAGTATGTATTATGTGTGTATACCAGTCAGTAGGTAATATGTGTGTATAACAGTCAGTATATATTTATGTGTGTATACCAGTCAGTATGTATTATGTGTGTATACCAGTCAGTATGTATTATGTGTGTATACCAGTCAGTATGTATTATGTGTGTATACCAGTCAGTAGGTATTATGTGTGTATACCAGTCAGTAGGTATTATGTGTGTATACCAGTCAGTATGTATTATGTGTGTATACCAGTCAGTAGGTATTATGTGTGTATACCAGTCAGTAGGTAATATGTGTGTATACCAGTTAGCATGTATTATGTGTGTATACCAGTCAGTAGGTATTATGTGTGTATAGCAGTCAGTATGTATTATGTGTGCATAGCAGTCAGTATGTATTGTGTGTATAGCAGTCAGTAAATAAATAAATAAATAAATAACAGTAGGTATTATGTGTGTATACCAGTCAGTATATATTATGTGTGTATACCAGTCAGTATGCATTATGTGTGTATACCAGTCAGTATGTATTATGTGTGTATGCCAGTCAGTATGTATTATGTGTGTATACCAGTCAGTAGGTATTATGTGTGTATACCAGTCAGTATGTATTATGTGTGTATACCAGTCAGTAGGTATTATGTGTGTATACCAGTCAGTATGTATTATGTGTGTATACCAGTCAGTATGTATTATGTGTGTATACCAGTCAGTATGTATTATGTGTGTATACTAGTCAGTGTGTATTATGTGTGTATACTAGTCAGTGTGTATTATGTGTGTATACTAGTCAGTGTGTATTATGTGTGTATACTAGTCAGTGTGTATTATGTGTGTATACCAGTCAGTATGTATTATGTGTGTATACCAGTCAGTATGAGACTATCAACATCTATCCTTTTTTTTAATTTTACCGTATTTGTTATGCTACACATTATAATACCACCTCTGAACCACCCAGATAACTCATGTTTCACTACACATCTTAAAATAAAGCTTCACCAACTATGCGTCAGTTGGGAGTTGCAAGTTTGATCATTTTGGGTTTTTTTTAGCGAATCGGCCGACCTTGCATGATGTTGCTGTTAAAATGTGAGAATAATATAGCTAACATAGCTATGCTAGTGTTGCTAACATTTGCCATTACGTTGTTGTATGTGACGTATGTATGTAAAAAGTGGATCAAGTGGACAAAAGCGTTTTTTTTGAGTCACAAACTAATGACGTGGACAAACACAGCTCATTAGCATTAAAGCTACAGGCACGTGCAACACATTGTTCCCAGCAGGGATTACTAAAAGCTCTTTTAAACTAAAGGAACATTGAGTAATACTGTGACATGTATGAAGAACATTGAACATATAATACATGGGACTTTTAACAGTATGCTCTAGATTAGTCGTGTCCTCCGGACCAAAGAGGAAAAGAACCATCCGGATTGTTATAGGCGCAACGTTCAAAAGCCAGCATGTGTGATGGTATGGGGGTGTATTAGTGCCCAAGACATGGGTAACTTACACATCTGTGAAGGCACCATTAATGCTGAAAGGTACATACAGGTTTTGGAGCAACATATGTTGCCATCCAAGCAATGTTATCATGGACGCCCCTGCTTATTTCAGCAAGACAATGCCAAGCCACGTGTTACAACAGCGTGGCTTCATAGTAAAAGAGTGCGGGTACTAGACTGGCCTGCCTGTAGTCCAGACCTGTCTCCCATTGAAAATGTGTGGCGCATTATGAAGCCTAAAATAGCACAACGGAGACCCCCGGACTGTTGAACAACTTAAGCTGTACATCAAGCAAGAATGGGAAATAATTTCATCTGAAAAGCTTCAAAAATGTGTCTCCTCAGTTCCCAAACGTTTAGTGAGTGTTGTTAAAAGGAAAGGCCATGTAACGCAGTGGTAAAAATGCGCCTGTGCCAACTTTTTTGCAATGTGTTGCTGCCATTAAATTTTAAGTTAATGATTATTCACCAAAAAAAAAAAAGGTTTCTCAGTTCGAACATTAAAACCTCTAAAGGCCTTAGTGGCCACATGCGTGGACAGCACCTTTTAGCTCTTATTTCCAAAATGGTGTACACTACTGAATTGGGGTCTTACGCTGACATATGGACACGTATACTGCCATCTGGTGGTGTCAGAAGAGTATAACATACAATGGAATTTGGAAAAAAAAAGTGTAAAAATTAAAATTAGCATGTCACTACACATGAAGTACACGTTTGTGTACTTATGGACTAAGTACATCATATCAAAATATGTTTTTTATTTTTATTCTAGTTAGGGTCCAATAAGCCTAAATAGCAAAGACAAATAAAAAATGCATGTAATCAAACAGCTTGGGCCGTAAGAGGTTAAATATCTTGTCTTTGCAGTCCATTCAATTGAATATAAGTTGAAAAGGATTTGAAAATCATTGTATTCTGTTTTTATTTACCATTTACACAACGTGCCAACTTCACTGGCTTTGGGTTTTGTATTTGATATACATAATATTTCGTGTTTTTTCATATTTCTGCATACTCTCTTGGTTGTGCTGATATTGCCGCCATGGCCTCAGATACTGCATACAATGTCGCTGTCGGTGTTTGGAAAATTACTTTTAAAAGGTAATTACCTATAGGTACTTTGCCAAAACGGAATTACTCTTTAGTAAATGTAATTATTACCAAGGGGAGTAATTATTGTGTTACTTTGGAAAAAAAAACAAAAAACGTTCAAATATCGGGCATACTGTATACAGTTGAGATGTTTCACGAGAGCAGAGTGTAGGCATGTGCCCTTAAAAGTGATGTGTGACGGCAGCTCTCAGCCAGAGTAGCATTAGCTCAGCTGTGTTTGTTCGCTCAGACTCACAGTTAATGGGTATTTACGGCAGCTCTGTTGAATCTTTTTTTTTTTAATTTTCACAATAAAGAGATGGAATGTGCTTCGATGGCTGTGGTCTTGTAAGTTTGTTATTTTAATCATTGATTTGTTGTTCATTTGTCCCTTGAAGTAGTAGTGTGTACGTTGTTTGCTGTGTGATGTTGCCTCTTTCTGTTTGACATCAAGTTCCTGCATTGAACTTGCTGTGCTTCTGACGCCGCCTTGTTGACTTACAACCACATAAAAATTAAGAATGGAATGGAATGGTACTTTATTGTCATTGCATTTAAAAAGCACAACATTTGTTTTCAGTACAACCCATCTGTCATGACGTGGACCTTTACGCAGTTTACTGCGTGGATTGTTTTCCCGGGATGCAATCGGACTTGACCGGACAAGGCTTGCAGGTAAAAACACGATTTAATTATTCAAAGTCAATGAGGGAAAAACAAAAGGCGCTCACAAGGCGGAGACACAAACTTGGCGCACCGTACAAAAACTAACACTTAGACAGACTATGGGCATGAAACAAAAAACACTTACTGTGGCGTGAGCAGAGCATGAAATTAACATCAGCATGAAACTATGAACAGGAATGAGCCTCAATAGAGCAGAGCATGAATCAATGGCATGAAAACTAGCAATGTCGCCAGGCCGACTAACTGACAACCACAGGATTAAATAGTCTCTATGATTAAAACAGGTGCGTGTGTCCAAATGAGTCAGGTGAAACCAATGAGTCGTCATGGTGACAAAACAAACAAGGAAGGGCAAACAGGAACTAAAAGAGTCCAAAAACCAACAGAACATAACCAAACAAAACATGACCACAGAACATGACAGAATTCCCCCCTTAAAACAAAGCAAGATCAAGAGTCATGGGAGGGCGGAGGGGGGACTTGGCGGTGGGTCGCCAAAACCAAGTGTCCCCGCAACCAGCGAGGGAGAGTCAGGTGGCCGTTCCCTGGTCGCCCGCCTCGCCAAGTGCAGCGGCGTCCAAAGCGTCGCCGCCACCTGACTCTCCCTCGCTGGTTGCGGGGACACTTGGTCTGGCGACCCACCGCCAAGTCCCCCCTCTGCCCTCCCATGACTCCGTATTGGGACCATGATTTATGTCCTAACTTGTTCACCGATCCTCATATGTAAGATACTTTTCCTTGTTGGTGTCTCAAGAAGGGTAGAAATACAAGACCACACGCGCACACACACATTCTTGTATTTATTACCTTCTTGAGACCTCCGAAAAATGCCTACCTCTTTAGGGCCATCCTTTCTATATATAAGAAGATTTGTATTTACATTATTAGTAATATATACATACTATGCAAATATAAAAAAGCTTGTTGTGAAAAATGAGTTGGAATTTCACAGGAAGAAGGTCACAATTTCAGAAGTAAAATTGAGAATTTTGGCATTATTATAGTAAAATTTGTAATTTTACTCAACACACGTAAACATTTGACAAGAAATACTGAACATTTGTGCAATATTATTATAGAAGTTGGAATTTTACTCAATAACAGTCCCAGTTTTACAAGAAAAGATTAAAATGTTGGCAATTTTTTGAAAAGAGTCGTAATTTGACCGGACAAAAGTCACAATTTTATCAGCAAACTTTAAAATGTTGACAATATTATAATAATAATCAGAATTTTACTTGGAAAAATTGTGACAAAAGTCATAATTTTACTCCAAAAATGTCAGTATTTTAAAAGAACAACAAAAAAAAAAAGTCAATTTCTTACACACACTTGTTATTACATATGTTGGCCAGAATGGGAGCACTTCCATTTTTTTTTTACACACACACTTGTTATTTCATATGTTGACAGTCAATTTTTTGGTCCTCCTATGGAAGGTACTTTTTCTTGTTGATGTCTCAAGAAGGGTAGACACACACACACACACACACACACACACACACACACACACACACACACACACACACACACACACACACACACACACACACACACACACACACACACACACACACACACACACACACAAAAGCCCCCAGGGTAGCGTCACATCTTATTGGCTTCCCGAGGCTCTGCGAGACAGACCTCTCAGGGGAAAAGTGCTCACCAGTCACTTGATTAGCAACACGGGCACATAACACACCATAACACGGCCTCACTGTATCAATCTGTGGAGCGCTCTCCCTGACCACCTGAGGGCACCACAGACTGTGGACGCTTTTAAAAAAGGCTTAAAAACCCTTCTTTTTAAAAAAAGCCTTTTTTTTAGACATATGCATACTAGTTTTAGCTATTTGGCTGTTCTAGTTTTTATTTTTATTTATTTTTTATTATCTTTTTATTTTTATTTTTTTATATTTTAATACACTGTAGCACTTTGAGGTTGTTTACTCAGTGTAAAGTGCTTTTTTTACAAATACAATCTATTATTATTATCCCTACTCATTACTTTCACCAGTTAGTTACCATTATTTGGAACACTGGTCACTGGAACATTCATTTCCCCAAGGGTAAACTC
>NC_084736.1:8820490-8832990 GCF_033978785.1 Entelurus aequoreus | reverse complement strand
GATTTTGGTCCTAACTTGTTCACCTCATATGGAAGGTAGTTTTCCTTGTTGATGTCTCAAGAAGGGTAGACATACAAGAACACACACAAACACATATGCACACACACACACACACACACACACACACACATATGCACACACACACACACACACACACACACACACACACACACACACACACACACACACACACACACACACACACACACACACACACACACACACACACACACACACACACACACACACACACACACACACACTGTTGTACTTGTTACTTTCTTGAGACCTCCGAAAAATGCCTACCTCTTTAGGACCACCCTTTCTAGATATGTCTACTAGATATGTCAATGTTTACTTTTGTTTGCACATTAAATCAACACAAAATCCTGACTTTGGAGCAATGTTCACTGACTCTAGTATTTGGCTCTCTACTAGATGCAATGGTTTTCCGTATTGGGACGATGATTTTGGTCCTAACTTGTTCACCTCATATGGAAGGTAGTTTTCCTTGTTGATGTCTCAAGAAGGGTAGAAATACAAGAACACACACACGCTGACACACACACACTCCGAAAAATGCCTTCCTCTTTAGGACCACCCTTTCTAGTTATGTTTACTAGATATGTCAATGTTTACTTTTGTTTGCACATTAAATCAACACAAAATCCTGACTTTGGAGCAATGTTCACGGACTCTAGTATTCGGCTCTCTATTAGATGCAATGGTTTTCCGTATTGAGACCATGATTTTTGTCCTAACTTGTTCACCGGTCCTCATATGGAAGGTACTTTTCCTTGTTGATGTCTCAAGAAGGGTATAAATACAAGAACACACACACACTTGTATTTGTTACCTTCTTAAGACCTCCGAACAATGCCTACCTCTTTAGGACCACCCTTTCTAGATATATAAATATTTGTATTTACAACATTAATGATAAATACATACTATGTAAATATAAAAAAGGTAAGCTTTTTGTAAATGTTTTTATTTTTTGTTTGGAATTGTTTTTAATCTATAGTCTTAGTATCGTAGTGTATTTGTTCCTCCTATAGTCACATATGGGACGCGGGTTGTCTTATGTCAGCACCGGAAGTCGTAAAATCAGCTGTTCACCTGGCAGTTTTTTTCTTTTTTAGCTGCCGTCTTGTTTTATCATATATTGCTGCCTTTGCACCTGTCAATGTTTACTTTTGTATGCACAATAAATCAACAAAAACTGACTTTGGAGCAATGTTCACGGACTCTAGTATTTGGCTCTCTATTAGATGCAATGGTTTTCCGTATTGAGACCATAAATTTTGTCCTAACTTGTTCACCGGTCTTCCTATGGAAGGTACTTTTCCTTGTTGATGTCTCAAGAAGGGTAGAAATACAAGAAGAGGCGTCATTTTACACGACAAAAGTCACGATTTTATAAGAAAAATTCTAAATTTTGGCAATATTATAATAATAATTTTAATTTCACTTGGAAAAATGGTGACAAAAGTCATAATTTCACTCCAAAAATGTCACTATTTTACAAGAACAACCAAAAAATTGGCAATATTTAATTTTATATATTAAGTCAGAATTTTATATGACAAATGTCACCATTTTGCAATGAAAAGTAATAATTTTACATAAAAAAGTAATAAGTTTACGAGAAAATATTGCAATGTTGCAGAAACAGAAAGTATATGAGAAATTGTTCCCAATTTTATAAGAACAAAGTCGACACATTATGAGAAAAATACTGATTTTAGTTCATTATTATTATTTTTTTTTTGCAATTGGTTTTTAATCTTCTTTATTTACTTCAAGTTATTACAGTATGTCACTATATGCATATTTATTTATTTTTTTTAAAATAAATTTTGGCCAAAGGGGTCAAATTTCAATTTCTTACACACACTTGTTATTTCATATGTTGACAGTAAAAAATTTTTGGGACCACCCTAATTTTGACATATTTCACCACCAGGGGTGCAAATGAGACATTCTCTATTAGATGCAATGGTTTTCCGTATTGGGACCATTATTTATGTCCTAACTTGTTCACCGGTCCCCATATGGAAGGTACTTTTCCTTGTTGGTGTCTCAAGAAGGGTAGAAATACAAGAAGAGTCGTAATTTTACTCAACAAAAGTCATGATTTTATAAGAAAACTTCAAAATTTTGGCAATATTATAATAATAATCTTCATTTTACTTGGAAAAATGCTGACGAAAGTCATAATTTTTCTCCAAAAATTTCACTATTTTACAAAAACAACAAAAAAATTGGCAATATTTAATTTTATATATTAAGTCAGAATTTTATATGACAAATGTCACCATTTTGCATTGAAAAGTAATAATTTTACATAAAAAAGTAATAATTTCACGAGAAAATATTGCAATATTGCAGAAACAGAAAGAATATGAGAAATTGTTCCCAATTTTATAAGAACAAAGTCGACACATTATGAGAAAAATACTGATTTTAGTTCATTATTATTATTATTTTTTTGCAATTGGTTTTTAATCTTCTTTATTTACTTCAAGTTATTACAGTATGTCACTATATGCATATTTATTTATTTTTTTTAAATTAATTTTGGCCAAAGGGGTCACATTTCAATTTCTTACACACACTTGTTATTTCATATGTTGACAGTCAATTTTTTTTGGGACCACCCTAATTTTGACATATTTCACCACCAGGGGTGCAAATGAGACATTCTCTATTAGATGCAATGGTTTTCCGTATTGGGACCATTATTTATGTCCTAACTTGTTCACCGGTCCTCATATGGAAGCTACTTTTCCTTGTTGGTGTCTCAAGAAGGGTAGAAATACAAGAAGAGGCGTCATTTTACACGACAAAAGTCACGATTTTATAAGAAAAATTCTAAATTTTGGCAATATTATAATAATAATTTTAATTTCACTTGGAAAAATGGTGACAAAAGTCATAATTTCACTCCAAAAATGTCACTATTTTACAAGAACAACCAAAAAATTGGCAATATTTAATTTTATATATTAAGTCAGAATTTTATATGACAAATGTCACCATTTTGCAATGAAAAGTAATAATTTTACATAAAAAAGTAATAAGTTTACGAGAAAATATTGCAATGTTGCAGAAACAGAAAGTATATGAGAAATTGTTCCCAATTTTATAAGAACAAAGTCGACACATTATGAGAAAAATACTGATTTTAGTTCATTATTATTATTTTTTTTTTGCAATTGGTTTTTAATCTTCTTTATTTACTTCAAGTTATTACAGTATGTCACTATATGCATATTTATTTATTTTTTTTAAAATAAATTTTGGCCAAAGGGGTCAAATTTCAATTTCTTACACACACTTGTTATTTCATATGTTGACAGTAAAAAAATTTTGGGACCACCCTAATTTTGACATATTTCACCACCAGGGGTGCAAATGAGACATTCTCTATTAGATGCAATGGTTTTCCGTATTGGGACCATTATTTATGTCCTAACTTGTTCACCGGTCCCCATATGGAAGGTACTTTTCCTTGTTGGTGTCTCAAGAAGGGTAGAAATACAAGAAGAGTCGTAATTTTACTCAACAAAAGTCATGATTTTATAAGAAAACTTCAAAATTTTGGCAATATTATAATAATAATCTTCATTTTACTTGGAAAAATGCTGACGAAAGTCATAATTTTTCTCCAAAAATTTCACTATTTTACAAAAACAACAAAAAAATTGGCAATATTTAATTTTATATATTAAGTCAGAATTTTATATGACAAATGTCACCATTTTGCATTGAAAAGTAATAATTTTACATAAAAAAGTAATAATTTCACGAGAAAATATTGCAATATTGCAGAAACAGAAAGAATATGAGAAATTGTTCCCAATTTTATAAGAACAAAGTCGACACATTATGAGAAAAATACTGATTTTAGTTCATTATTATTATTATTTTTTTGCAATTGGTTTTTAATCTTCTTTATTTACTTCAAGTTATTACAGTATGTCACTATATGCATATTTATTTATTTTTTTTAAATTAATTTTGGCCAAAGGGGTCACATTTCAATTTCTTACACACACTTGTTATTTCATATGTTGACAGTCAATTTTTTTTGGGACCACCCTAATTTTGACATATTTCACCACCAGGGGTGCAAATGAGACATTCTCTATTAGATGCAATGGTTTTCCGTATTGGGACCATTATTTATGTCCTAACTTGTTCACCGGTCCTCATATGGAAGCTACTTTTCCTTGTTGGTGTCTCAAGAAGGGTACAAATACAAGAAGAGTCGCAATTTTACTCAACAAAAGTCATGATTTTATAAGAAAACTTCAACATTTTGGCAATATTATAATAATAATCTTCATTTTACTTGGAAAAATGGTGACGAAAGTCATAATTTTTCTCCAAAAATGTCACTATTTTACAAAAAAAAAAAAAAAATTGGCAATATTTAATTTTATATATTAAGTCAGAATTTTATATGACAAATGTCACCATATTCCATTGAAAAGTAATAATTTTACATAAAAAAGTAATAATTTTACGAGAAAATATTGCAATATTGCAGAAACAGAAAGAATATGAGAAATTGTTCCCAATTGTATAAGAACAAAGTCGACACATTATGAGAAAAATACTGATTTTAGTTCATTATTATTTTTTTTTTTTTGCAATTGGTTTTTAATAGGGATGTCCGATAATGGCTTTTTGCCGATATCCGATATGCCGATATTGTCCAACTCTTTAATTACCGATACCGATATCAACCGATACCGATATCAACCGATATGTACAGTCGTGGAATTAACACATTATTATGCCTAATTTGGACAACCAGGTATGGTGAAGATAAGGTACTTTTTTAAAAAATGAATCAAATAAAATAAGATAAATAAATTAAAAACATTTTCTTGAATAAAAAAGAAAGTAAAACAATATAAAAACAGTTACATAGAAACTAGTAATTAATGAAAATTTGTAAAATTAACTGTTAAAGGTTAGTATTATTAGTGGACCAGCAGCACGCACAATCATGTGTGCTTACGGACTGTATCCCTTGCAGACTGTATTGATATATATTGATATATAATGTAGGAACCAGAATATTAATAACAGAAAGAAACAACCCTTTTGTGTGATAGGAGGAGAGAGGTTTTTTGGGTTGGTGCACTAATTGTAAGTGTATCTTGTGTTTTTTATGTGGATTTAATAAAAAATAAAAAATAAAAAAATAAAAATAAAAAAAAATAAAAACCGATACTGATAATAAAAAAAACGATACCGATAATTTCCGATATTACATTTTAACGCTTTTATCGGCCGATGATATCGGCAGACCGATATTATCGGACATCTCTAGTTTTTAATCTTCTTTATTTACTTCAAGTTGTTACAGTATGTCACTATATACATATTTATTTGTTTTAAATTAATTTTGGCCAAAGGGCTCAAATTTCAATTTCTTACACACACTTGTTATTTCATACGTTGACAGTCAATTTTTTTGGGACCACCCTAATTTTGGTCTATTCTCTATTAGATGCAATGGTTTTCCGTATTGGGACCATGATTTATGTCCTAACTTGTTCACACCTCCTCATATGGAAGCTACTTTTTTTTGTTGATGTCTCAAGAAGGGTAGAAATACAAGAACACACACACACACACACACACACACACACAGAGAAATGCCCCCAGGGCGGCGTCACATCTTATTGGCTTCCTGAGGCTTCTGCAAGACAGACCTCTCAGGGCAAAAGTGCTCACCAGTCACTTGAATAGCAACACGGGCACATAACACACCATAACATGGCCTCACTGTATCATTAATTGTATACAGGTGTTATTTTTCATACAATAGTCACGGGCAATAGTCCTTTGTTTGCTATATGCAAATGTTTGAGATGTTTTAGTTGGGGCCGAGTTTTATTTTTGTTTACTGTTTGTACTCATGTAGCCAAATAAGGTAGCCAAAAACATCTTTCAGTAATATTATGCTCTCTTGTATCTATTATGCTACAAGTAATATTATATTTTTTTACTGTTATTATATTTCACTATACATATACAGTATTATGTTTTTTATTATTATATTTATATATTACTACGTCCTATTTCCGGTATATTTTGTTATATTATCTTTATATGTTGTATTTTACATGTAGTATTTAAAGGGTCAATATCAACCTCATATATTTTATTATACATACAGTACAGGCCAAAAGTTGGGACACATTTTCTCCTCATTCAATGTGTTTTCTTTATTTTCATGACTATTTACATTGTAGATTGTCACTGAAGGCATCAAAACTATGAATAAACACATGTGGAGTTATGTACTAAACCAAAAACAAGGTGAAATAACTGAAATCACGGTTTATATTCTGGTTTCTTCAAAATAGCCACCCTTCAAGCACACCTGTGAAGTGAAAACCATTTTAGGTGACTACCTTTTGAAGCTCATCCAGAGAATGCCAAGAGGGTGCAAAGCAGTAATCAGAGCAAAGGGTGGCTATTTTGAAGAAACTAGAATACAAAACCCTAACCCTAACCCTAACCCCAAACCTAACCCTAACCCTAAACACTAACCCTAAACCTAATCCTAACCCTAACCCCGACCCTAACCCGACTCATGTATTGTTTAAATTTTCAATATCAACCTCATATCTTTTATTAAACATATACTATACTTTTTAATAGTACTGTATATTCAACATATGTTTGAATACCTGTAAGTATTGATTATATTTTTTATGTATTTATTTTTTATATGTATACATATTTTCCTTCACAGTGCAAAGTGTATACATTATGACAATGAGGTAACCATCATTTAGGAAACACCTGTCAGTAAAAGTTTGCATGTTTTTATGGGGCGGAGGTTGGGAGAGCGGCTGTGCCAGTACCTTGAGGGATCCAGGTTCGATCCCCGCTTCCGCCATCTAAGTGACTGTCGTTGTGTCCTTGAGCAAGACACTTTAACCACACTGGTTATAATGTAGTTTGAAGATGTAGATAACGGGTTTCACTATATAAAGCGCTGTAAAAATATAATTCACTTCACATTATAATATTCATATATGTTATTGTACAATGACTATTATACTTTTACTCTCATCTTTACGTATTTTTTCAAGTTTTTACCTTCATTTTAAAAAGCATCTTACTTATATTATTTAATACGAGCATAATTTAATAGTACTGCATATATTTTCATATAGCATGCACATTATATATAATATACATGTCGCCAACTGATATGTGTAATAAATATGATATATTGTACATTTTTTGGTGGATATCATTATATCTCTTATTATATATTATTCTATGTCTTGTTAATATTAACTTTATATATTTTCGAAGCATGTATTATATTTGTTTTATATTGAAAATATATATTTGAAGTAAACACTTGTCAGTTTGAATACATACATTTTATAGTATGTATTGAATATTTGTTACATATTTTATGTGTGTATTTATTGCCATGCACAATACATATTTTATAGATTAATAATATCCATGTAGCTGTCAAACTGGTTTTCATCGAGGGCCACATTGCAGTTATGGTTGCCCTCAGAGGGCCGCTTTTAACAGTGAATAATATACAGTATGAATATAATTGTGTATATATAAAACATGTCTCTCTTTTTTTTTACGTATGCTGTGCAAAACCAAATCTTGAGATTGTACTTTATAAAACCGGCAGCTCAATCGCCACAATTTTACCGTAATATTTGCGGGGTTTTTTTAAGCATATAACATAAAGAAATACATGGAATTAAATTAAATGGAATGGAAAAACCATACCACTGTTTTTTTTTTACGTAAAAATTCATGCAAGTTTGTTATACTGCAAAATCTACGGTTGTTGTGTTTTATTATGTATTATTACTCTATATTGAAAGTGGATTTTACTGTAAAAAAAATGTACTAGAACATTTTTTTAAGTTTGTTGGATTACTTGCTTTGAAATCATAATCATAATCATACAGTATGAATATAAATGTGTATATATAAAACATGTCTCTCTTTTTTTACGTACGCTGTACAAAACCAAATCTTTAGATTGTACTGTATAAAACCGGCAGCTCAATCGCCACAATTTTACCGTAATATTTAAAAAAACAAACAATTTAAGCATATACAATATATCAGGGGTCACCAACCTTTTTGAAAGCAAGAGCTACTTCTTGGGTACTGATTAATGCGAAGGGCTACCAGTTTGATACACACTTAAATAAATTGCCAGAAATAGCCAATTTGCTCAATTTACCTTTAACTCTGTTATTATTAATAATTAATGATATTTACACTTAATTGAACGGTTTAAAAGAGGAGAAAACACGAAAAAAATGACAATTACATTTTGAAACAGTTTATCTTCAATTTCGACTCTTTAAAATTCAAAATTCAACCGAAGAAAAGAAGAGAAAAACTTAAAAAAAGAATTTATGGAACATCATTAGTAATTTTTCCTGATTAAGATTAATTTTAGAAATTTGATGACATGTTTTAAATAGGTTAAAATACAATCTACACTTTGTTAGAATATATAACAAATTGGACCAAACTATATTTCTAACAAAGACAAATCATTATTTCTTCTAGATTTTCCAGAACAAAAATTTTAAAAGAAATTCAAAAGACTTTGAAATAAGATTTAAATTTGATTCTAGAGATTTTCTAGATTTGCCAGAATATTTTTTTTGAATTTTAATCATAAGTTTGAAGAAATATTTCACAAATATTCTTCGTCGAAAAAACAGAAGCTAAAATGAAGAATTAAATTAAAATGTATTTATTATTCTTTACACTAAAAAAAATAAATTTACTTTAACATTGCTTTAAATTGTCAGGAAAGAAGAGGAAGGAATTTAAAAGGTAAAAAGGTATATGTGTTTAAAAATCCTAAAATAATTTTTAAGGTTGTATTTTTTCTCTAAAATTGTCTTTCTGAAAGTTATAAGAAGCAAAGTAAAAAAAATAATGAATTTATTTAAACAAGTGAAGACCAAGTCTTTAAAATATTTTCTTGGATTTTCAAATTCTATTTGAGTTTTGTCTCTCTTACAATTAAAAATGTCGGGCAAAGCGAGACCAGCTTGCTAGTAAATAAATGCAATTTAAAAAATAGAGGCAGCTCACTGGTAAGTGCTGCTATTTGAGCTATTTTTAGAACAGGCCAGCGGGCTACTCATCTGGTCCTTATGGGCTACCTGGTGCCCGTGGGCACCGCGTTGGTGACCCCTGCAATAAAGAAATACATGGAATTAAATTAAATGGAATGGAACAACCATACCACTGTTTTTGTTTTTTGTTTTTTAAATGTATGCAAGTTTGTTATACTATAAAATCTACGGTTGTTGTGTTTTATAGTGTATTATTACTCTATATTGAAAGTGGATTTTACTGTAAAAAAAAAAAAAATACTGTAAAATTTTTAAAATGGATTACTTGCTTTGAAATCATAAGTCAAGCAGATGTTTAAGTATTTATCTTTATTTGAACAATAACATTATTTTGAAATGTATGATGATATAATTTTGTTTTATTATTAGAGATGATTAAAGTGTAAATATATGCAATTGTATTCATTTTTATGATACATTTATTCAGATAAGATTAGGTACTTTATTTGCACGTATTATGTCCACACTATCAGGGGCCACATACATTGATGTAATGGGCCAGATCTGGCCCCCCGGGCCTTGAGTTTGACACCTGTGATAAGCCTGTAGGCACCATTTTGGAAACACTTGTCAAAAACATACTTATTAAAAGGGACAAATCTGGTCTGGACCTGGTTTTGAGAACCCTTTGAACAATCTAATTTCATTGAAAACCTGGGGCCGTACTTATCAAGCTTCTTAGAGTGCCATTTTACACTTAAGTCCTGAGAATTTGCGAAATTTAGTCCTACTCTCAAACTTAAGAATAAAAGCTTTTTATCAACGTTCTTAAGTCTAAGAATCACTCCTACTCTCCACGATATTTAAGAGACCTTCAGAGGTTGTCTTAAGTGGTTAGGAGTTGCCAGCAGGGGATGGCACTGAGGCGAGAGAGACGTGCGCGAACGTTCAGGGAGAGGAACAATGTTTTTTTTTTTTTGATGACGAGCAGCTGATCAAACGGTATCGTTTAGACAGAGCGGATATTATTTTTGTCACAGATTTAATACTTTTCGATTCCTTGTTGATTTCTGCATGTGTCTGCAGTGGGCTAGTATATATAGAGCCACCCACACCAGTTTCAAATTAGTTGCCTAATTAATGAATTGGAAAGAAAATGTTATAACAGTAGCGTATGTGTGTGGCCGTGAGGTGAGTGACGTCAGTGAGTGTGTGGGCGATAGAAGAGAGGGAGCGGTAGCGTGAGTGCCGGCGGGGACTAGTTTGTTTTGTATTATTTTGTAGTTTATTGTCAAAATATACACTCCCATTGTCCACTCAAATATTTCCAAGATATTTCTTTATTCTTAGACAACGGATTCCCTTCCGTGATTGGTCATTTCTATGGACACAGAAATGACGTCACCTAAAATTGCGTTTACGGCACATAGTAATGTCGTAATTCAGCTCTGAGTGTGACACTTAAGATTCAGTCCTACACTTCGCTGAAAGTGTGAGTAAGACGCTTGATAACTAACTTTTAAGTGCAGCTTTCAGCGAAGAATTTATTTTCTCTTAAGTCAACTCTTAGCATACTTCTTAGGAGTAATTCTAAGAAGCTTGATAAGTACGGCCCCTGGTCTGGTAAAGATAAGGTCCTTTTTTTTTTTAAATACAAAAAAAAATAAGATAAATACATTTTTTAAAAAAAATTTCTTGAACAAAAAATAATGTAAAACAATATAAAAAGAATTGCATAGAAAATAGTAATTAATACACATTTAAGTGGACCAGCAGCATGCACAACCATGTGCGCTTCAAGGACTGTATCCCTTGCAGACTGTATTGTTTTATGTAGTAGGAACCAGAATTTTGAGAACAGAGACAACCCCTTTTGTGTGAATGAGTGTGGGTGAGTATGGATGGGGGAGGGAGTTTTTTAGGGAGGGTTGGTGCACTAGTTGTAAGTGTATCTTGTGTTTTTTATGTTGATTTAAGAAAAAAATAAAAAATAAAATAAAATAAAAGGGAAAATCATAAATATTCGTCTTCAGTAGAGATGATAAATGCTTTAAAATGTATTTATCGGTATCAGGTTTTTTATTATCGGTATCGTTTTTTATTTTTTATTTTTATTTTTTTAAATAAAATCAACATAAAAAACACAAGATACACTTACAATTAGTACACCAAGCCAAAAAACCTCCCTCCCTCATTTACACTCATTCACACTCAGTCAAACAAAAGGGTTTTTTCTTTCTGTTATTAATATTATGGTAGGTTCCTACATTATATATCAATATATATCAATACAGTCTGCAAGGGATACAGTCCGTAAGCACACATGATTGTGCGTGCCACTAATAGTACTAACCTTTAACAGTTAATTTTACTCATTTTCATTCATTACTAGTTTCTATGTAACTGTTTTTATATTGTTTTACTTTCTTTTTTATTCAAGAAAATGTTTTCAATTTATTTATCTTATTTTATTTTATAATTTTTTTTAAAAAGGACCTTATCGTCACCATACCTGGTTGTCCAAATTAGGCATAATAATGTGTTAATTCCACGACTGTATATATCGGTGTCGGTTGATATCGGTATCGGTAATTAAATAGTTGGACAATATCGGAATATCGGATATCGGCAAAAAGCCATTGTCGGACATCCCTAGTTTTAAGCATAAGTAGATTGTGCAGGCGTCCCTAATGCTGTGGCCACTGGCTATAAAGTTTATGAGCATAACGCTGTAAGCTGTGTTTTATGGTGAGTATTTTGTAAAAAAAAAAAAAAAACAACAACAAAAAAAACTACAACTCTACCATAAAGCCGAGCCCTTCCCTCTTAAATCGCCTGGGATGTCTTTACAGGCGCAACTTACAAGCAAAGTTGTAAACAAAGACAAGCGGCCAGGCATCACGGCAAAGTAATACTGATGGCCGCTGTGGCGCCCCCAGACAGCGTCACGGCGTGCAGCGGCCCGAGGCTGCTCGGAGACGTGTTTCCAGACCCCTCGGCGTCCATCACGTCTGCCGTCTCTCTGACACTTCTTCTTGTTAGCCCGACACAACCTTCTCACCTCGCTGCCACGAAGCAAGGAGCGCTGACCACCAGAGACTGGAGGTAGCTTTAAATAGTCTGCTGCTGTACATGCACCGCACACAGGCCTCAACAACACCCGTATATGTGCCTGTTTTGCCTCTTTTCTTGGTGCATGGAAGTCTTTCAATCAATCAATCAATCAATCAATCAATCAATGTTTATTTACAAACCCCGTTTCCATATGAGTTGGGAAATTGTGTTGGATGTAAATATAAACGGAATACAATGATTTGTAAATCATTGTATTCCGTTTATATTTACAATCTCTCACTATTATGTTAGATCCACTATGGA
>NC_084736.1:8792990-8810490 GCF_033978785.1 Entelurus aequoreus | reverse complement strand
AACAATCTGCCGGAGCACATAAAATAATGTGGCGGTCCACGTAAATAGTGTGTCAGGCCACATAAAAATTATGTGGCGGTGCACATCAAATAACATGTCAGGACACTTGAAATAACATGTTGGGTCACACAAATAATGTGTCGGGCCACATAAATATTCTTCCGGAGCACATAAAATAATGTGGCGGTCCACGTAAATAATGTGTCAGGCCACATAAAATTATGTGGCGGGGCACATGAAATAACGTGTCGGGCCACATGAAATAACATGTTGGGCCACACAAATAATGTGTCGGGCCTTATAAAACAATCTGCCGGAGCACATAAAATAATGTGGCGGTCCACGTAAATAATGTGTCAGGCCACATAAAATAATGTGGCGGGCACATCAAATAACGTGTCGGGCCACTTAAAATAACGTGTCGGGCCACATAAAATCACATGTTGGGCCACACAAATAATGTGTCGGGCCTTATAAAACAATCTGCCGGAGCACATAAATAATGTGGCGGTCCACGTAAATAATGTGTCAGGCCACATGAAATAATGTGGCGGGCACATCAAATAACGTGTCGGGCCACATAAAATAACGTGTCGGGCCACATAAATATTCTGCCGGAGCACATAAAATGATGTGGCGGTCCAAGTAAATAATGTGTCAGGCCACATAAAATAATGTGGCGGGCACATCAAATAACGTGTCGGGCCACTTAAAATAACGTGTCGGGCCACATAAAATATCATGTTGGGCCACACAAATAATGTGTCGGGCCACATAAATATTCTGCCGGAGCACCTAAAATAACGTGGCGGTCCACATAAATAATGTGTCAGGCCACATAAAATAATGTGGCGGGCACATCAAATAACGTGTCGGGCCACTTAAAATAACGTGTCGGGCCACATAAAATCACATGTTGGGCCACACAAATAATGTGTCGGGCCACATAAATATTCTGCCGGAGCACCTAAAATAATGTCGCGGTCCACGTAAATAATGTGTCAGGCCACATAAAATTATGTGGCGGGGCACATGAAATAACGTGTCGGGCCACATGAAATAACATGTTGGGCCACACAAATAATGTGTCGGGCCTTATAAAACAATCTGCCGGAGCACATAAAATAATTGTGGCGGTCCACGTAAATAATGTGTCAGGCCACATAAAATAATGTGGCGGGCACATCAAATAACGTGTTGGGCCACTTAAAATAACGTGTCGGGCCACATAAATATTCTGCCGGAGCACATAAAATAATGTGGCGGTCCAAGTAAATAATGTGTCAGGCCACATAAAATAATGTGGCGGGCACATCAAATAACGTGTCGGGCCAATTAAAATAACGTGTCGGGCCACATAAAATCACATGTTGGGCCACACAGATAATGTGTCGGGCCACATAAATATTCTGCCGGAGCACCTAAAATAATGTGGCGGTCCACATAAATAATGTGTCAGGCCACATAAAATAATGTGGCGGGGCACATCAAATAACGTGTCGGGCCACTTAAATAACGTGTCGGGCCACATAAAATCACATGTTGGGGCCACACAAATAATGTGTCGGGCCACATAAATATTCTGCCGGAGCACATAAAATAATGTGGCGGGGCACATTAAATAACGTGTCGGGCCACACAAATAACGTGTGGCCCAATTTTTATTTGGTACATGGTTAAAGTTAAAGTTAAAGTACCAATGATAAGTGTCACCAGTAGATGGCAGTCACACATAAGAGATATGTGTAGACTGCAATATGACTCAAGTAAACAACGCCAGCATTTTATATGTTCCATTGAAAATATAGAACATTACATACGGCCCTCAAAAATCAATTAAAATGTTTTAGTAGGACTTTGGTAAGCTATGAAGCCACACCGGTGGATGTACTGTGCTTCAACATACCAGTATTATTATGGTGTGTGTATAAGGTAAGACATATTATCTGGCGTTTTGTTTGGCAATAAGCAAAAAAAAAAAGTATTACCTTCTGGTACTTGCTGATCTGTATTTGGGATCTGCATAAGTCCTGAAAATGTGCGCGCATCCGCCTTTGTAGTCCGTAGTCGATAAGCTTCTTCTTTTTCTCCATCTTCTTGTTATGGGACATCCATCCTCCGGTGCGCCCTACGGTGCTTGTCGAATGAAACCTCTGCCTTGTTTTTGATGAATAGTTTGGCCTACTACGCTGCCGTATTTTAATGTTGGTCATTATGGCGGTACTTGTGTTTTCTGAGGAGGCACTCGGTCAAAAAAAGAATTGAGAAGCACTCGTCTAGACGGACTGATCAGCATCAATTTTGAATGAACGTTTTTGCGACAGGTGCTCCCACATTGTAGTCACGGTGCGATTCCCAGGCGATACAATAGTGTGAAAATCAAACCTGTGAAAATATCTGCAAAGTGATCTCCACAATCCTCTTTTTTAAGGGATTATCATTTAAAGTGAAACGCCGACACAATGCTGCAGCCACGCAATTTTCGGGCAAAAGATTGATTTTTATGGGATTTGTTTTGCCTTCTGGAGGCGGGGAGAAGGGAGGGTGGGGGTATTCCAGGAGGTAATGGACGGTGCACAACTTGAATTGCAACTCTTCCATCTTTAAATAAAAAAAAAAAGAAGAAAAGTGAAGGAGTGAAATCATAGCAGCAGAAAAGTATTAGTGTCAAATATTATTGTAATCCTTTAGAAAGGCTGACGAAAAAGGGGGCGGGTCTCAGGTTCACGTTGACTTGTTGACCATCAAGCAGTGCAAACTACATAAAGCAAGAGTGTCCAAAGTGCGGCCATTTACGGCGGAAACCAAATTTAATTTTTTTTTTTTTTTATAAATAAAATAAAAAATAACAAAAATAACAAAAATGTAAGACGAAAAGATTACTTTTTTTTTCTTTTTTTTAATAAATAAAATTAGAAAATAACAAAAATGTAAGACAAAAATATTACATTTTTGTTATTTTTTTATTTTTTTATATATAAAATTAAAAATTAAAAAAATAACAAAAATTTAATGTTTTTGTCTTACTTTTTTTTAATGTTATTGTGCCGTAAATGGCCGCACTTTGGACACCCTTGTTTTATGTAGTTTGTAGTTTAAAATAAAAAATTTAAAAAAAATGTAATCTTTTTGTCTTACTTTTTTAATTTAAAAAAAAATTTTACTCCGCCAAAAATGGCCGCACTTTGGACACCCTTGTTTTATGTAGTTTGCACTGCTTGATGGTCAACAAGTCAACGTGAACCTGACTTGTTGGGGGCCATTTACGGCAGAATAAAATTTTAAAAAAAAGAACAAAAATAAGACAAAAAGATTACATTTTTGTTATTTTTTTATTTTTTTTATGAATGAATTAAAAAAATTAAAAAATAACACAAATATAATCTTTTTGTCTTACATTTTTGTTATTTTTTTTAAATTGTATTCTGCCGTAAATGGCATTTTTTTTATGACTAAAATTTAAAAAAATAACACAAATGTAATATTTTTGTCTTACATTTTTGTTGTTTTTTAAAAACAAATTTAATAAATAGAATAAAAAATAAAAACATAACAAAAATGTAATCTTTTTGTCTTACATTTTTGTTTTGTTTTTAAAAAAAATTTAATAAACAGAATAAAAAATAAAAACATAACAAAAATGTAATCTTTTTGTCTTACATTTTTGTTATTTTAAAAAAAAAATTTTTATAAATAAAATGAAAAATAAAAACATAACAAAAATGTAATTTTTTTTGTCTTACATTTTTGTTATTTTTTAAAATTCTATTCCGCCGTAAATGGCCCCCGGGCCGCACTTTCGACGTAAAAAATATAAGAAAAAACGAAGGGCAGCACAGTGGTACAGGGGTTAGTGCATGTGCCTTACAATACGAAGGTCCTGAGTAGTCCTGAGTTCAATCCCGGGCTCGGGATCTTTCTCTGTGGAGTTTGCATGTCCTCCCCGTGACTGCGTGGGTTCCCTCCGGGTACTCCGGTTTCCTCCCACCTCCAAAGACATGCACCTGGGGATAGGTTGATTGGTAACACTAAATTGGCCCTAGTGTGTGAATGTTGTCTGTCTATCTGTGTTGGCCCTGCGATGAGGCGGCAACTTGTCCAGGGTGTACCAAGCCTTCTGCCCGAATGCAGCTGAGATAGGCTCCAGCAACCCCCCGCGACCCCAAAAGGGACAAGCGGTCCCTTTTTTTCTCCAGGAACACTAATACCAAAAGTCACAATGTCCGATAGAGTTCTAAAAAAGCTATGACAGACCACCTCAAAAAAAAACCGGAATGGAATTTTACAGTTTTTTACTGTATAGGACACCCAAAATGTACCTGAAAATAAAGAAAGTGGGATTTACAATATTAACTATGAATTAAAGCTGCAAGTAGCGATGGACGGGACCGACTTTGAGGGCTCATAAAATCCAAACCGGAGCAGTAATTAGAACTATTTCATCAACTTTTAGTCAGAAGGGTTCAATCGCTCTCCTGTGCTAATTTGAAGCCGACACGACAAACGCGCTCAGAGGAGATAATGTTTGAAAAAAGGTGACTGTTTTTACACAACTTTTGTTTTGAAGGGGGAATTGCAAACTTCCTGTAGATTTTTGCTGGGGGTTGTCAGTGTATGAAATATAGGTCTAAGTGAGACCTACATAGAGGTTTTTGTTTCATGTCTCTACGACATTCCTACTGGGAGTTACAGGCAGTTTTGTCAGTGTTTTCTTCCTAACAACATATGAACATCGCTCCTCTTTTACGTGGGATTTACAATATTAACTATGAACAATAAAAGACTAAATATTAACAACATATGAACATCGCTCCTCTTTTACGTGGGATTTACAATATTAACTATGAACAATAAAAGACTAAATATGAACAACATATGAACATCGCTCCTCTTTTACCTGGGATTTACAATATTAACTATGAACAATAAAAGACTGAATATTAACAACATATGAACATCGCTCCTCTTTTACGTGGGATTTACAATATTAACTATGAACAATAAAAGACTGAATATTAACAACATATGAACATCGCTCCTCTTTTACGTGGGATTTACAATATTAACTATGAACAATAAAAGACTGAATATTAACAACATATGAACATCGCTCCACTTTTACGTGGGATTTACAATATTAACTATGAACAATAAAAGACTGAATATTAACAACATATGAACATCGCTCCTCTTTTACCTGGGATTTACAATATTAACTATGAACTATAAAAGACTGAATATTAACAACATATGAACATCCCCCTCCTTTACGTGGGATTTACCATATTAACTATGAACAATAAAAGACTGAATATCAACAACATATGAACATTGCCCCTCTTTTACGTGTGATTTACAATATTAACTATGAACAATAAAACACTGAATATTAACAACATATGAACATTGCTCCTCTTTTACGTGGGATTTACAATATTAACTATGAACAATAAAAGACTGAATATCAACAACATATGAACATCGCTCCTCTTTTACGTGGGATTTACAAAATTAACTATGAACAATAAAAGACTGAACATTAACAAGAAATGAACATCGCTCCTCTTTTACGTGGGATTTACAATATTAACTATGAACAAAAAAAGACTGAATATTAACAACATATGAACATCGCTCCTCTTTTATGTGGGATTTACAATATTAACTATGAACAATAGAAGACTGAATATTAACAACATATGAACATCGCTCCTCTTTTACGTGGGATTTACAATATTAACTATGAACAATAAAACACTGAATATTAACAACATATGAACATCGCTCCACTTTTAAGTGGGATTTACAATATTAACTATGAACAATAAAAGACTGAATACCAACAACATATGAACATCGCTCCTCTTGTACGTGGGATTTACAATATTAACTATGAACAATAAAACACTGAATATTAAAAACATATGAACATCGCTCCACTTTTACGTGGGATTTACAATATTAACTATGAACAATAAAAGACTGAATATTAACAACATATGAACATTGCCCCTCTTTTACGTGTGATTTACAATATTAACTATGAACAATAAAACACTGAATATTAACAACATATGAACATCGCTCCTCTTTTACGTGGGATTTACAATATTAACTATGAACAATAAAAGACTGAATATTAACAACATATGAACATTGCCCCTCTTTTACGTGTGATTTACAATATTAACTATGAACAATAAAACACTGAATATTAACAACATATGAACATCGCTCCTCTTTTACGTGGGATTTACAATATTAACTATGAACAATAAAACACTGAATATTAACAACATATGAACATCCCCCTCCTTTAAGTGGGATTTACAATATTAACTATGAACAATAAAACACTGAATATTAACAACATATGAACATCGCTCCACTTTTACGTGGGATTTACAATATTAACTATGGACAATAAAAGACTGAATATTAACAACATATGAACATCGCTCCTCTTTTACGTGGTATTTACAATATTAACTATGAACAATAAAACACTGAATATTAACAACATATGAACATCGCTCCTCTTTTACGTGGGATTTACAATATTAACTATGAACTATAAAAGACTGAATATTAACAACATATGAACATCGCTCCACTTTTACGTGGTATTTACAATATTAACTATGAACTATAAAACACTGAATATTAACAACATATGAACATCGCTCCACTTTTACGTGGGATTTACAATATTAACTATGAACAATAAAAGACTGAATATCAACAACATATGAACATCGCTCCTCTTTTACGTGGGATTTACAATATTAACTATGAACAATAAAAGACTGAATATTAACAACATATGAACATTGCCCCTCTTTTACGTGTGATTTACAATATTAACTATGAACAATAAAACACTGAATATTAACAACATATGAACATTGCTCCTCTTTTACGTGGGATTTACAATATTAACTATGAACAATAAAACACTGAATATTAAAAACATATGAACATCGCTCCACTTTTACGTGGTATTTACAATATTAACTATGAACAATAAAAGACTAAATATTAACAACATATGAACATCGCTCCTCTTTTACATGGGATTTACAATATTAACTATGAACAATAAAAGACTAGATATTAACAACATATGAACATCGCTCCTCTTTTACCTGGGATTTACAATATTAACTATGAACAATAAAAGACTGAATATTAACAACATATGAACATCGCTCCTCTTTTACGTGGGATTTACTAAATTAACTATGAACAATAAAAGACTGACTATTAACAACATATGAACATCGCTCCTCTTTTACGTGGGATTTACAATATTAACTATGAACAATAAAACACTGAATATTAAACAACATATGAACATCGCTCCTCTTTTACGTGGGATTTACAAAATTAACTATGAACAATAAAACACTGAATATTAACAACATATGAACATCGCTCCTCTTTTACGTGGTATTTACAATATTAACTATGAACAATAAAACACTGAATATTAACAACATATGAACATCGCTCCTCTTTTACGTGGTATTACGTATTTTGCCCAGGTCTACCTTACACAAAGCATAATTCATCATAAAAACATGCACATTACTAATGCATTGTGCTGCTGCTGCAAACGGTGACTCTACGTGAACAGGAAAGCAAACATGAGACGACAGAGACAAATGTGAGGCAGGGAATAAGCAGCAAGGCACCATGGGAGCGTGTGTGTGTGTGTGTGCGTGTGTGTGTGTGTGTGTGCGTGTGTGTGTGTGTGTGTGTGTGTGTGTGTGTGTGTGTGTGTGTGTGTGTGTGTGTGTGTGTGTGTGTGTGTGTGTGTGTGTGCGTGCGTGTGTGTGTGTGTGTGTGTGTGTGTGTGTGTGTGTGGAGGAGGCTGTGAAAAGATATGCTTTACCGGCGGCTGTTCAGCGTTATTTATTGTGAACGCTTCCTAAAAGGCTCTTATGGAGTTTGTCACACAGAATAACTCAGAATTCAGAACTCAGCAGATTTTGAGTTGAATATAGAAATATTTCTTAAATGGCCGATGGGCCGTCCTGCGTGGGTGCTTTAAAACCTGCATGGCAACAGGTGGGTTGGTAAATGTGTAGCCAATCATTTTCAATTGATTTACTTATTTTCTGAGAACCTATATGAGCACTTTAAAAAGTTGTATTTTATCATTTTTATTATGTTATTGTTAATACTATGAATAATATTTAACGTCATCAATAATGTATCATAGCATTTAAGGTAGGCATGAATTTGTGTAAAGACGATAAAATGTGTATATTTTATTTGTTGTAAAAAATATTTTCTAAATAGTAATTATTTGTATTTAATTTGTAATTATTATTTAATTAGTACACTACCAATTTAAATGAAGTTGGTTTATGTTTTCACTATTTTTACTTGCATGAGTTGTATCACTACTATTACTACTACTACCATTAAACCACTAATAATAATAATAATAATAACAAATACAACTTTATCATAGGTATTATTGTTTTATGTTACTAATAACAGTTGTATTACTAGTAATAATTATAACAAATTCATGTTATTATTATTCAGAATAATACTACTTATAACAATAACTACAACTTCATATTGTTATTATTAATAATATTTTTACTGCTGGTATTAATGATAACAATCAAAATCCTCATTAAAATAATATAGCAATTAAGGTAGGTATTAAGTTGTGTAAATCTATTTTTTAATTTGTTGCAGCAGTTATTTTCTAAGTTATTGTATGTTTTTGTTTCATTTATTATTGGTAGCATTAGTAATAAATTAGTATACTACCAATTTTAAAATCAGTTTAAAAAAAACAAATTTTTACTTATATTTATACTACTACTACTACAATGTCATAATAATCATAATATTATAATAATAAAAATAAAAATAGTAATATGTCCTTTAAAAAATATAACAATAATGATAATTTAAAAAATCATACTAATAAAAAACGTTGTTTTTACATTGTAGCTGTCAAATATTTGCACTTTGGGTGTACCTAATAAATTGGTCGGTGTTCTGCACATGCTTCAAAATATTTGTATACATTTTAGTTTAAATCAAATCTACTAATAAAATGCATGAACACATTGTGTACTAGTAAAATGTTATTTTTACATTTTAGTTTGAATTTGTTTTACTAATACATGCATTAAAAATATGTGTAAAAGAAATCTAATCAAATGCATACAAAAATATGTAATGATATTTTTTTTTACATTTGAGTTTAAAAAATGTAATAATAAAATGCATTAAAAAATATTCAGTATACATTATAGTTTAAAACAAATCTACTACTAAATGCATAAAAAAATGGTCTTATAGTAAAAAAAATTTCTTTTTTACATTTTAAGTAAAAAAAAACCTAATAAAATGCATACAAAAATTGTGTAACAATAGTTACATGTTTTTATGATCATAATAATGATAATAAAAAATGCTACTAATAAAAAACTTTTTTTTTTACATTGTATCTGTCAAATATTTCCACTTTGGGTGTACCTCATAAATTGGTCGGTGTTATGCACATGCTTCAAAATATGCTTATACATTTTAGTTTTAAAAAAAAATCTGCTAAAATAATGCATAAAACATTGTCTAAAATAGTAAAAACATTTTCTTTACATTTTAGTAAAAAAATACTAATACAATGCATACAAAAATTGTGTAACAATAGTAATATGTTTTTATAATCATAATAATAATGAAAAATGCTGCTAATAAAAAACGTTTTTTTACATTGTAGCTGTCAAATATTTGCACTTTGGGTGTACCTAATAAATTGGTCGGTGTTGTGCACGTGCTTCAAAATATGTTCATACATTTTAGTTAAAAAAAAGAATCTGCTAAAATAATGCATAAACAATTGCGTAATAGTAATGTTTTGTTTTTTTACATTTTAGTAAAAAAAAAAAATCCACTAATAAAATGCATAAAAAATTGTGCAAAATAGTAAAAAACAATGTTTTACATTTTAGTAAAAAAACTAATAGTAATATGTTTTTATAATAATAATAATAATAATAATAATAATAATAATGATAATAAAAAATCATACTAATAAAAACCTTCTTTTTTTTACGTTGTAGCTGTCAAATATTTGCACTTTGGGTGTACCCAATAAATTGCTCAGTGTTCTGCACATGCTTAAAAATATGTTTATACATGTTACTTTTTTAAAAATGTACTAATAAAATGCATAAAAAATTGCGTAATAGTAATGTTTTTGTTTTTTTACATTTTAGTAAAAAAAAAAAAAAAAATCACCTTATAAAATGCATTAAAAATTGTGGAATAATAGTAAAAAAATGTGTTTTTTATTTTAGAAAAAAAAATAAATCTAATAAAATGCATACAAAAATTGTGTAACAATAGTAATATGTTTTTATAATCATAATAATAATGATTGTAGCTGTCAAATATTTGCACTATGGGTGTACCTAATACATTGGTCGGTGCAACTAGGGGGCCTCACTCTGAGCAATTTTTTTTTTCACATTACACCTTATGCATGGATTATGCATGCATGACTGCTGGTTTTTAATGCAACATGTCAAAGATAAGGAAAGCAAAGAGCAACTACAGCAAACAGTATGCACGTATCACATCTAGTAAAAAAAACACAAAAAACAATAACACTTCCATCTAAGTCAACAGGCACTCTGTCCGTGAGTCCATGCAGTAAGCTTCTCGCTCCAAGTGCTAAACTCTAACTCTCTTTTAGGGGATCCAGAGTCACTAAATCTACTCACCGAAGGAGACCGAAACGGCAAAGTAAACCCACCTGTGTATTACTGAGCATAATGCGTATATATATTGTATAGTGGTGACTGTGCACAGTGTCATCATTGCTGCTTCATGCAGTAATAATTATATGCAGTTATTCACGCTTAATAAAAACCGTAACACAGGGGAGTTAACACGAAGCTAACGGCGCGGATTATTTTATTTCACACTCAAGTTGACGGAGACCCTTGACGTTTCATGGGGTTAATGCACTGGTGTCAAACCCCAGGCCCGGGGGCCAGATGTGGCCCGCCACTTCATTTTATTTGGCCCTCGAAAGCCTGGAAATAACATGTATCAATAAAGTACTGTAACTTGTCTTACTGAATGTATTCTTTTTCTATTTTGGCAGAAATAAAAAAAAAAAAAATTGTTAAGTTAGATATTGTCTAATTATGCAAAAATATATCATCGAACCATCTTTAAAATAGAAATAAATATTAATAATGATTTCAAAGCAAGTTATCCATCAAATTGTGCAATGTAAAAGTAACAATAGATTCAATGGTAAAAATTGTGAAATTGACTGTGGTTTTTACAGCGTTTTTCTCTAAATGAAAAAACACAGTACTTTTTTTTTTTTTACTGTAATAAACTGTGGTGCCGTTTTGGCATTTACAGTAATGCAACGGAAATCTACAGTTGTAGATTTGCGGTAAAAACAATTTTTAAAAAAAAGGCAGACCAGGTGCCCAAATTTTACTGTAAAAATGCATTTTTTTTTATTTACAGTAAAAAAAAAAAGGAAATTTTACAGTAAAATTCTGGCAACTGAGCTGCTTTTTTTCTTACCATAAAAACAGCAGTATTGTTTGTCCATTCACAGTAATATTCACTACATTTTAAGGTGAAATTATTGCAATTTACCATATTTTTTTGACATTTTAGTTTTAAAAACATCTACTAATAAAATGCATTTAAAATTTGTGTACTGTTAAATGCGGCCCTCTGGGGCCTAACATGAATGTGATGTGGCCCTCAATGAAAACGACGTTGGACCCTCTGAGTTAACTAATATGATTAATCACAAAAAATATTTAGTTGCAGATTAATCATGCATTTTATTTTCAGTTTATTTAAAAAAAAAATATATATATATATATATATCATTTATTTTGTGCTCCTTTACCTTAACCACAAATGCTAAACTGAAAGGTGGCATGGGTTGTTTTAAGGTCAAAATAAACCCCGACAGAACTTTAGATAAAACTTTTACTGGGTTTTGAGGAAATAAATTAAGTATATTCAAGTTAAACATTATAGAAAAACTGTGTATGACATTCTGACAATAAATTTGTTTTTGTGTCAGAATATTGGGTGTTTTTTAGGTTATATTTAGGTTATATATATATATATATATATATATATATATATATATATATATATATATATATATATATATATATATATATATATATATATATATATATTGTGTGTAAGTAAGTAATTTACTGTGATTATTCACAAACGATCCCTTAATCCAGGGGTCGGCAACCCAAAACGTTGAAAGAGTAAAAAATACAAAAAATTAATCTGTCTGGAGCCACAAAAAATGAAAAGCTGTATATAAGTTTTATAATGAAGGCAACACATGATGTCAGTGTCTATATTAGCTATATTAGTCTACTATCAAAATGACTTTAAAAGTCTTATATAAGTGTTTTAATGAAGACAACACATGATGTAAGTGTCTATATTAGCTATATTAGCCTACTATCAAAATGACTTTAAAAGTCTTATATAAGTGTTTTAATGAAGACAACACATGATGTAAGTGTCTATATTAGCTATATTAGCCTACTATCAAAATGACTTTAAAAGTCTTATATAAGTGTTATAATGAAGGCAACACATGATGTAAGTGTCTATATTAGCCTACTATCAAAATGACTTTAAAAGTCGTATATAAGTGTTATAATGAAGGCAACACATGATGTAAGTGTCTATATTAGCTATATTAGCCTACTATCAAAATGACTTTAAAAGTCTTGTATAAGTGTTGTAATGAAGGCAACACATGATGTAAGTGTCTATATTAACTATAATAGCCTACTATCAAAATGACTTTAAAAGTCTTATATAAGTGTTATAATGAAGGCAACACATGATGTTAGTGTCTATATTAGCTATATTAGCCTACTATCAAAATGACTTTAAAAGTCTTATATAAGTGTTATAATGAAGGCAACACATGATGTAAGTGTCTATATTAGCTATATTAGCCTACTATCAAAATTACTTTAAAAGTCTTATATAAGTGTTATAATGAAGGCAACACATGATGTAAGTGTCTATATTAGCTATATTAGCCTACTATCAAAATGACTTTAAAAGTCTTATATAAGTGTTATAATGAAGACAACACATGATGTAAGTGTCTATATTAGCTATAATAGCCTACTATCAAAATGAAATTTAAAAAATGCATTAAAAAATGTTGCAATAATAGTGTTCACTGTTAAAAGCGGCCCTCTGGGGCCAAACATAACTGCGATGTGGCCCTCAGTGAAACTGACTTTGTCACATCTGGGTTAATGTGAACATAGAACAAAAAAAAAAGTTTATAGTAAAAATGAAGTTACTTATACCAATATAATGTTAGGTTCATATACAGTATATGCTTGTAGTTGCAATATCAATGCCGCTTCCGTATCTTTATCAAACGGTCCAGACCAACTTTGGTGCGTGTTTCTCTTCTCTCTGAGCTGTTTATGTCATTCATTTTAACTTCCTTTTCTTTGGCGCACTGCGACCAGAACAGCCTACAGTCCCTTACGCCCGGGAGAAATAAGATGACTAGTAAGCAATGTTATTCTTCCCTCATGCACGGTAACAAAAAAACGACAGTGTGTAAAGGATATCGCCACATGGGCTCAGGAACACTTCAGAAAACCACTGCCAGTAACAACAGTTGATCGCTACATCTGTAAGTGCAAGTTAAAACTCTACTATGCAAAGCCAAAGCTATTTATCAACAACACCCACAAACGCCGCCGGCTTTGCTGGGTCAAAGCTCATCTAAGATGGACTGATGCAAAGTGGAAAAGTGTTCTGTGGTCTGACGAGTCCACATTTCCAAATTGTTTTTGGAAACTGTGGACGTCATGTCCTCTGGAACAACGAGGAAAAGAACCATCCGGACTGTTCTAGGCGCAAATTTCAAAAGCCAGCATCTGTGATGGTATGGGGGTGTATTAGTGCACAAGGCATGGGTAACTTACACATCTGTGAAGGCACCATTAATGATGAAAGGTACATACAGGTTTTGGAACAACATATGTTGCCATCCAAGCAACGTTATCATGGACGCCCCTGCTTATTTCAGCAAGACAATGCCAAGCCACGTGTTACAACAGCGTGGCTTCATAGTAAAAGAGTGCAGGTACTAGACTGGCCTGCCTGTAGTCCAGACCTGTCTCCCATTGAAAATGTGTGGCGCATTATGAAGTGTAAAATACCACAACAGAGAACCCGGACTGTTGAACAACTTAAGCTGTACATCAAGCAAGAATGGGAAAGAATTCCACCTGAGAAGCTTCAAAAATGTGTCTCTTTAGTTCCCAAAACGTTTACTGAGTGTTGTTAAAAGGAAAGGCCATATGACACAGTGGTAAAAATTTCAAATGTAATGATTATTTGCACAAAAAAAATGAAGTTGCTTAGTTGGAACATTAAATATCTTGTCTTCACAGTCTATTCAATTGAATATAAGTTGAAAAGGATTTGCAAATCATTGTATTCTGTTTTTATTTACCATTTACACAACGTGCCAACTTCACTGCTTTTGGGGTTTGTACAATAAACATATTTTTATAAACAGTGCATATTAAAATGTGTGGACTAAAAGATAAGGAAAATAATAAGAAAACGCATATGAGTAAAATTGTTGTTGTATTTTTGGTAATTTTAGTGCTAAAGTAATGTTGCGTCTTCAAGGTTTTCAATGAGGCGACTAATTTAGCTGAACTGAAGCCAATTCGCTAACTTTTTTGGGGGCTTGTTTCATTACTTTTCTCACTTGTGTTGCATTGCAATTAGTTTCCTCAATGGAGGAAAAAAAAAAACAAGCTGGACTAATTGCTTTCAAGAAAATGAAAGTTGGACATCCCACATAGAGAATAGTTGCATTGGCTGGCAAAATGAAGCTAAATATTTATAGCTGCTGGATTTAAAGTGTGTTCAAGATCAGACATATTCACTGGTCTGGTCTGACTATTTCATTTACCTTCAGGATTATTACGTGTGGAAGTCGCTTCCTCGCAGTCCCACTGTCAAAATCCTCATTAAAATAATATAGCAATTAAGGTAGGTATTAAGTTGTGTAAATCTATTTTTTAATTTGCATGAATTTTATTTGCTACAGCAGTTATTTTCTAAATTATTGTAAGTTTTTGTTTCATTTATTATTGGTAGCATTAGTAATAAATTAGTATACTACCAATTTTAAAATCAGTTTTAAAAAAACACATTTTTACTTATATTTATACTACTACTACTACAATGTCTTAATAATCATAATATTATAATAATAAAAATAAAAATAGTAATATGTCGTTTATAATCATAACAATAATGATCATTTAAAAAAAATCATAGTAATAAAAGACGTTGTTTTTACATTGTAGCTGTCAAATATTTGCACTTTGGGTGTACCTAATAAATTGGTCGGTGTTCTGCACATGCTTCAAAATATTTTTATACATTTTAGTTTAAATAAAATCTACTAAGAAAATGCATAAACACAATGTGTAATAGTAAAATGTTATTTCTACATTTTAGTTTAAATTTGTTTTAATAATACATGCATTAAAAAATTGTGTAAAAGAAATGTAATCAAATGCATACAAAAATATGTAATGGTATTTTTTTTTACATTTTAGTTTAAAAAAATCTAATAATAAAATGCATTAAAAAATATTCAGTATTTATTTTAGTTTAAAAAAAAAATCTACTACTAAATGCATAAAAAATGGTGTTATAGTAAAAAAAAGTTGGCACAGGAGCCAAGCGTGCAGGTTTTAACAAGGTTTAGTAATAATGTTTTCACAAAAGTTTTCTCTCCAGTAGAACATGACTTTTCAGACACGTCCGTATCCTCTCTCTTCTCCTGCTCCCGGCCGCTTACTGTTAAAGACAACAGATGATTAGATTAACACGTACCACCTGTGAAATCTAATCACCTGCCAGCTGTGTCTCGCCGTCAGCACTGCCACGCCCCCGTCTGATGGTGCTCTGTCTTCAGCACCATGGACAGAGGCGGTGACTTTTGCTCCTGCAGGCAGCGCTGGCTACATCTCCCTCCACATTACGCTTTATAACATTGCTCTACTTTATGATGCTGCAATTTTTCTTGTGGTGGTGGCGCTTCTCAATTATTTTCCGAATTGAATTACCATTAGGAACATAATGAAATGTATTTATGGATTTTTCTGTAAAACACATTGTGTGCGTTCCTGCTGCAGGAGAGAGGAACGACGTAGTGGGAAAGAGGAAAAGTGAGTTTAAAAAAATGCTTATTATTATTATTATTATTATTATTACAAAACACATTTTTTTGTGTTGATTCTTGTATTGCGTTCTTTGCATTTATTTATTTTTTTAATCAATTTTTAAATATTAAAATAAGGGTCCCCAAATCTGACCACAATCCGTCCCTAATAAAGAAAACATTTTTTTAATTATTATTTTTTTTTTTTAATCTGTCCTGTCAAGCCGCTCAGTCAAATCATATTCTTAAAATAGATCACAGGTGTCAAACTCAAGGCTCGGGGGCCAAATCTGGCCCGCCACATTATGTTATGTGGCCCCCGAAAGCCTGGAAATAATATGTTAATAAAATGCTTAATCTTTTCTCACTAAATATGTTAGTTATTTCCCTTTTGACAATAAAATTCATGTACCGCATGCAATTGCATACCTTTTAAAATTCAATACTATCAAAATCAAAATATTACATGTATTCCAAAAATATATTTTGTTAAAATAAAGATAAATACTGTACTTAAATATATGCTTGACTTATGATTTTAAAACAAATTATCAATCAAATTGTAGACTGTAAAATTGGCAATAGATTCCACCGACTGAGTTTTTTTTACCGTAAAATCTGATACTGTTTTTATTTCCTTATACAGTAAGACACTAAAACATTAAAAAACCAACTAAAAAAACATTAAAACAAGATTTTACGCTAAAAAAAAAAAACCAACAAAATCAAAATATTATATGTATTCCAAAAATATATTTTGTCAAAATAAAGATAAATACTGTACTTAAATATCTGCTTGACTTATGATTTCAAAACAAATGATAAATCAAATTGAAGACTGTAAAATTGACAATAGATTTTACGGTTAAATTCCGCCAACTGAGTTTTTTTCATGTAAAATCTGGTACTGTTTTTTTTTTCCATATACAGTAAGACACTAAAACATTAAAAAACAAACAAAAAAAACATTAAAACAAGATTTTACGGTAAAAAAAACAAACAAACCGGCAGCTCTGTTGCTTGAATTTTACCACTAAAAACAGTGGTATTGTTTCTCCATTCCATTCCATTTATTCAATTTTTTTATATTGTGTAAAAAAACCACTGCTTTTACTGTAAAATTCTGGTGACTAATCTGCCAGTTTTTAAAGTAAAACATATATATTTTTTTGCAGCTTATGTAAAAAAAACATTGTTAATGTATTATATATATATATATAT
>NC_084736.1:8780490-8787990 GCF_033978785.1 Entelurus aequoreus | reverse complement strand
TATATATATATATACAAACAATATGCATTTATATATACATATACACATACATATGTACACATATATACATATACATATGTGTGTATATATATGTATGTATATGTGTGTGTGTAAAAACCTCTATATGTGTATATACATATATATATATATATATGTATATACATATATATACATATATATATATATATATATATATATATATATATATATATATATATATATATATATATATATATATATACATATATATATATATATATATATATATATACATATATATATATATATATATATATATATATATATATATATATATATATATATATATACACACATATATAAATATATATATACATATACACACATATATAAATATATATATACATATACACATTTAAATATAGATACATATACAGTGAGAGTGGAAATATTACAGTAAATCTTTGTTTTGTTAGCAACTATAGTGTCACAATAGTGTCACTCATATTATATATATATATATATATATATATATATATATATATATATATATATATGTAAAAATATATACACATATATATATATATGTATATATATATATATATGCATATATATATGCATACATATAACATTTAATTAATTATAATAATTAATTATTATGTTTATGTTAATTAATTTAATTAACATAAACACATATATATACATACACATATACAGGTACATACACACATATATATACATACACATATACAGGTACATACACACATATATATATATATATATATATATATATATATATATATATATATATATATATATATATATATATATATATATATATATATATATATATATATATATATATATATATGTATATATATATATATATATATATATATAACCTGCGAAACAGGCTTGTAGGGATGATATAGCCTCTGTGTTTTTTCTGACACTAGCAGCCAACATTTCGAAGCACCACTTTATATCATCTTGTGGAGTTATTTCAAAACTGTATCAAGGGGTTGCCTACGGCCACATCTCTTCCATGCCTGTTAATCTTTTCACCCATTGGTTGTCAGCTTTTGTCGGCCACGCACCTGGAGACTATACTGATAGAGACTGGACAGAACTTTTTTTTTACAGTATAAAGTAGCATATAAAACAAGGAATAATCAGGTATTTTTTTACAGTGGTTTACTTCAAAATGTAATGTACACCTATCTTTGATGCACGAGGACACTAAAAAAGAGCTTAATGCAGCAAAAATGTTCTTTCGGTGAAAAGAAGCCTCAGCATGTTCTCCCCCGTGTTCCTGAGGCCATCATTCATCCTCCCCAGCCCCACAATGCACCTCTTTAGCTGCTCCTTGTATCTGCCGGGGAAAAACCACTAAGAGCAATAAAGGCGGCCGGCGCTCGACCCGTCATCTCTCGCCTTCTACCCTACTTCTTGCAGATAATGACAAATTACCAGCCTTGTCACTCAAAGCGGCGCCGAACAAAAAATCCGGGCAGGATGTTCTGAAGGCATAAAAGGGAGAAGACCACGAGGATGAACCGCTTTTGTCGCCAGCATGTGTGCGAGGCCACTCCTGGTCACGGACTCGTCTTACCGCTCACGCCCGCAGGATGCAAAGAGGGTACAATAATGTTGTTACATAATCATTCCAGCTGAAAAGACTAAATAGTGTTGCTTCTGTGAGATGTTTTGACTCTCAGGGTCAGTGAATTTTTTATTTTATTTTTTCTAGCACATCATATTAAATAGAAATATCTATGAATTATCCAAAAATGTCAGACTTTACATAATTATGTTCATTTTCTGTAAGATATTATTAGGGACCGAGTCCCTTTGGGACAGAGGACCCTATTGATTTTGTAGCGTTTTATTATTATACCGCCGCCTCTTTGAGCTGTAATTTGACCCCCTTAACATGCTTCAAAACTCACCAAATTGGACACACACACATCAGGACTGGCAAAAATTGCGATTTAATACAAAAAAAACCCCCCCAAAACTCAAAATTGCGCTCTAACGCAAGCAAAAATCAACAGGAAGTTTACAATTCCCCCTTCAAAACAAAAGTTGAGTAAAATCAGTCACCTTTTTTCAAACATTATCTCCTCTGGGCGCGTTTGTTGTGTCGGCTTCAAATCAGCACAGGAGAGAGATTGAACCCTTCTGATTAAAAGTTGATGAAAGAGTTTTAATTACTGCTCCGGTTTGGATTTTATGAGCCCTCAAAGTCGGTCCCGTCCATCGCTGCTTGCAGCTTTAGTTAGGGACCGAGTCCATTTGGGACAGAGGACTCTATTGAATTTCTAGTGTTTTATTATTATTAGGGACGGCGTCCCTTTGGGACAGAGGACCCTATTGTATTCCTAGCGTTTTCTTTTTATACCGCCGCCTCTTTGAGCTGTAATTTGACCCCCTTAACATGCTTCAAAACTCACCAAATTGGACACACACACATCAGGACTGGCGAAAATTGCGATTTAATCAAAAAAACCAAACCCCAAAACTAAAAATTGTGCTCTAGCGCCCCCTAGGAAGAAATCACAGACAAAAATGCCTCTAACTCCCAGTAGAAATGTCGTAGAGACATGATTCCATACACTGACAACCCCCAGCAAAAATCAGCAGGAAGTTTGCAATTCCCCCTTCAAAACAAAAGTTGAGTAAAAACCGTCACCTTTTTTCAAACATTATCTCCTCTGAGCGCGTTTGTCGTGTCGGCTTCAAATCAGCACAGGAGAGAGATTGAACCCTTCTGATTAAAAGTTGATGAAAGAGTTTTAATTACTGCTCCGGTTTGGATTTTATGAGCCCTCAAAGTCGGTCCCGTCCATCGCTGCTTGCAGCTTTAGTTAGGGACCGAGTCCATTTGGGACAGAGGACTCTATTGAATTTCTAGTGTTTTATTATAATTAGGGACGGCGTCCCTTTGGGACAGAGCACCCTATTGTATTTCTAGTGTTTTATTTTTATACCGCCGCCTCTTTGAGCTGTAATTTGACCCCCTTAACATGCTTCAAAACTCACCAAATTGGACACACACATCAGGACTGGCGAAAATTGCGATCTAATCAAAAAAACCAAACCCCAAAACTCAAAATTGTGCTCTAACGCCCCCTAGGAGGAAAACACAGACAAAACTGTCTCTAACTCCCAGTAGGAATGTCGTAGAGACATGTTTTCATACACTGACAACCCCCAGCAAAAATCTACAGGAAGTTTGCAATTCCCCCTTCAAAACAAAAGTTGAGTGAAATCAGTCACCTTTTTTTCAAACATTATCTTCTCCGAGCGCGTTTGTCGTGTCGGCTTCAAATCAGCAAAGGAGAGAGATTGAACCCTTCTGATTAAAAGTTGATGAAAGAGTTTTAATTACTGCTCCGGTTTGGATTTTATGAGCCCTCAAAGTCGGTCCCGTCCATCGCTGCTTGCAGTTTTAATTATTATTAATACAGTATGCTGATATTAATGAATATATTTGATATAGACACAAAGAGTCATTCCTATGCTTAATAAATAGGCATATTCAAATAAAAAAGTACAACTTTAGACAGTTATTTTACCGTTGAGTAAAGTACAAAACCCAAAACCAGTGAAGTTGGCACGTTGTGTAAATGGTAAATAAAAACAGAATACAATGATTTGCAAATCATTTTCGACTTATATTCAATTGAATAGACTGCAAATACAGGCTATTTAAAATTCGAATTGGAAAACAAATATTAGCTCACTTGGAATTTGATGCCTGCAGCATGTTTCAAAAAAGCTGGCACAAGTGGCAAAAAAGACTGAGTGTCATGATCCGCGGTCCGGATCACGTTTTGTGTTTTCTGTTAGTTTTGGACTCCTTTAGTTCCTGTTTGTGCACTTCTGAGTCGGTTACCATAGCTACGTATTATTTTCACCTGCCTCTTGTGTTCGAGACGCTCACCTGTTGCTAATCAAGAGACATTATTTAAGCCTGCCTTTGTCAGTCAGTTGGTCTGGCTTCTGTTACGTGAGTTTTCCGATCTCTAGTCTATGCTAAGAGTTAGCCCTAGCATCCAGTGCGATCGGCACTTTTTCCTTCGTCTTGTTTTGCTGTTTTTGGTGATTCGTTGATTTGCGAAGATTAAATCATGTTCCTACCTGCAAGTCCTGTCCGGAGTCATCCGTTTGCATCCCGGGAGAACGAACCGTGCAGTAAGCTGCTACCGAACCGTGACACTGAGAAAATTGGGGACTGTTCATCAAACACTTATTTGGAACATCCCACAGGTGAACGGGCTAATTGGGAACAGGTGGGTGCCATGATTGTGTATAAAAGCAGCTTCCATGAAATGCTCAGTCATTCACAAACAAGGATGGGGCGAGGGTCACCACTTTGTCAACAAATGTGCGAGCAAATAGTCAAACAGTTTAAGAACAACATTTCTCAACCAGCTATTGCAAGGAATTTAGGGATTTCACCATCTATGGTCCGTAATATCATCAAAAGGTTTCGAGAATCTGGAGAAATCACTGCACGAAAGCGATGATATTACGGACCTTAGATCCCTCAGGCGGTACTGCACCAAAAACCGACATCAGTGTGTAAAGGATATCCTCCCATCGGCTCAGGAACACTTAAAAAAAAAACATTTTCAGTAACTACAGTTGGTCGCTACATCTGTAAGTGCAAGTTAAAACTCTGCTATGCAAAGCCAAAGCCGTTTATCAACAACACCCAGAAACGACACCCGAGGTCATCTAAGATGGACTGATGCAAAAGGGGAAAAGTGTTCTGTGGTCTGACGAGTCCACATTTTATATTGTTTTTGGAAACTGTGGACGTCGTGTCCTCCAGACCAAATAGGAAAAGAACCATCCGGACTGTTCAAGGCGCAAAGTTGAAAAGCCAGCATCTGTGATGGTATGGGGGTGTATTAGTGCCCAAGGCATGGGTAACTTACACATTTGTGAAGGCACCATTAATGCTGAAAGGTACATACAGGTTTTGGAGCGACATATCTTGCCATCCAAGCAACGTTATCATGGACGCCCCTGCTTATTTCAGCAAAAATATGCCAAGCCACGTGTCACAACAGCGTGGCTTCATAGTAAAAGAGTGCGGGTACTAGACTGACCCGGCCTTCCCATTGATAATGTGTGGTGCATTATGAAGCCTAAAATACCACAACGGAGACCCCCGGACTGTTGAACAACTTAAGCTGTACATCAAGCAAGAATGGTAAAGAATTCCACCTGAAAAGCTTCAAAAATGTACCTCCTCAGTTCCCAAACGTTTACTGAGTGTTGTTAAAAGGAAAGGCTATGTAACACAGTGGTAAAAATGCCCCTGTGACAACTTTTTTTGCAACGTGTTGCTGCCAAGTTAATGATTATTTGCAAAAAATAATTGAAGTTTCTCAGTGGGAACATGAAATATCTTGTCTTTGCAGTCTATTCAATTGAATATAAGTTGAAAAGGAAGGGACAAGCTGTAGAAAATGTATGGATGGATGTATTCTGTTTTTATTTACCATTTACACAGCGTGCCAACCTCATTGGTGTCGTTTTTTTTTTACTCTAAAAATTACACTATATGACAACTATTTTCAATGCATTTGCAAGCTGCAGACAATGTTTGCGTTGCTCAGATTAGATTTGTTGTCTTGAACTTTGGCCGCGTTCCATTCCCATCATTAAGTGCGCTCCAAAAAGCATGCCAAGTGACTTTAATACTGCATGAGCGACGTACCGGTCGTCTCCGTGTCTCCGTCTCCTAATGTGTCCGTGTGTGCAGCGTGCACTACTAGGCAGCATCTCCTCTATTTTTAGAAAAAGCAATTTCAGAGTTTACAGTGTGCATGCACGTAGATGTGTGTGTGTGTGTGTGTGTGTGTGTGTGTGTGTGTGTGTGTGTGTGTGTGTGTGTGTGTGTGTGTGTGTGTGTGTGTGTGTGTGTGTGTGTGTGTGTGTGTGTGTGTGTGTGTGTGTGTGTGTGTGTGTGTGTGTGTGTTCATTCTGGCGTGTTCAACAGGTTGCACGAACGCTCACCTTTGCTCCGGGCTCTAGTTTCTTCGAGGTAAAGAAAGGTTACCAACAAAGATTATGTAAATGTGAAGCCGCCCTCTCGGTTTGATTTCTCAATGTCAGCTTTGAGAGAGGCTGCCTGGTGTCGTCGCCTCCGAGCTGTTGAGCTCGGTTTTGTGGCGATTCAAAACAGATGTCGGCAAACTCACTCCCGGCTGCTGGGTGACACCGAACATGATCTCTTTGGACGACAAAAGAGTCATGCTAAAATCTACGGACAATTTAGGATAGGATAGGATAGGTCTTTATTGTCATGGCAACAAGTACAACGAAACTATGTTTCAGCACAAACCCGTTCAGGATTAGACAAACAAACAGTGTACAGGGTTACAGAACAGGAACATTGATGGGTCGCCACGAGGCGCCCCGTAAAAAGGTGGGAAAAAGGTAAAACGCTGGGGAAGAAGATGAGTAAAAAAATACAATCTAGACTGGGCTGGGAAAAAACCTCCATGCCATGCACACATAAACACGTTACATTTAATCACGACAACTCGCAACAGAGGGTGGAGGGGGGAGTTGGGGCCCTGGAGGTCGACTGCTGCTATGGAGCGCTGCCAGCCGTCCATCACCCTGAAAGGGAATCAAGCGGTGGTGAAGGCGTGGGGTCGGGGGGTGTGTGAGTGTGTATATGCCCATTGTCTTGGGTGTGTTGATGTAGTGTTCATGTTCATAGGCCTGGGGCCGTTCTGCATGCAAGCAAAAGTTCGACTCCAGGTGTCATTGAGGAGGGAGGGAGGTCAAAAGCGTCCATCATTGAGATATTTCTGCTAAACTTTGTGTACATTTTTAAAGATTTTAGCGCAGATGATAGAGACTTGATTTTCAAATTTTCGCCATTACTGTCTGCGTGCATCGGACCCTCAAGACCACCGTAGTTTCCAGACCATAAGGCACACCGGATATAAGTTTACTGACAGATATAAGTAAGAACTTTACACTACTTTATATTAGAAATGGCAACAGTGGAGGATGAATGTCCCATAACAAGAAGATAGAGAAAAAGAAGAAGCTTATCAAATACGGTGTGGGCAAATTTTCAAGACTTATGCAGATCCCAAATACAGATCAGCAGGTACCAGAAGGTAAGAAAAGTTGCTTTTGCATAATATTGGAAAAAAAAACGCCAGATAATATGTCTTACCTTATACACACACCATAATAATACTCCTATGTTATAGCACAGTACAATCATAGCTTACCAAAGTCGTACTAAAACATGTTGACAGATTTTTGAGCGCCGTGTGTAATGTTCTATATTTTCAATGGAACGTATACAATTTTGGTGTTGTTTACTTGAGTCATATTGCAGTCTACACGTATCTCTTATGTGTGACTGCCATCTACTGGTGACACTTATCATTTCACCATGTACCAAATAAAATAGCTTCGAGGTCGGTAAGCACAACCAAAATTATTCCGTACATTAGGCGCACCGATTTTAAGTGCGCC
>NC_084736.1:8749874-8774874 GCF_033978785.1 Entelurus aequoreus | reverse complement strand
CTCAATACTTTTTTTTTGTCGAGCACAAAGAAAATAACATTTTAGTTAAATGTAAGTTGTGTCTTGGATCAAAGATCCTATCTACTTAGAGTTAAAGTGCCATTATGTTGCAGCTATTTAAAATAGTTTTGTAAATTTTTTCTGGCCTGAAATAAATTGGCCCTTTGAAACATATCTTTGTCTTTGTGTGTCGTATGTAGACCACATTGTTTGTGTGTTGTCTGTAGACCACATTGTTTGTATGTTGTCTGTAGACCACATTGTTTGTGTGTTGTATGTAGACCACATTGTTTGTGTGTTGTATGTAGACCACATTGTTTGTGTGTTGTATGTAGACCACATTGTTTGTGTGTTGTCTATAGACCACATTGTTTGTGTGTTGTATGTAGACCACATTGTTTGTGTGTTGTATGTAGACCACATTGTTTGTGTGTTGTATGTAGACCACATTGTTTGTGTGTTGTATGTAGACCACATTGTTTGTGTGTTGTATGTAGACCACATTGCTTTCTGAGTTCAGTGATGCAAATGCATGTCAAGTTGATCAACACATTGTATTATTCTCCAGTGCAATAACAGTACTGAAATGAAGGCTACAAGGGCATTAATGGGAGCCTTAAAAAAAGGGGAAAAAAAGAAGTAACTAAATAGTTACTTTTCACAGTAACGCATTACTTTTTGGTGTAAGTACTGAGTCAGTAACTGAGTTACTTTTGAAATAAAGTAACTAGTAATTGTAACTAGTTACTGGTTTTCAGTAACTAACCCAACACTGCATATACGTATATATATATATATATATATATATATATATATATATATATATATATATATATATATATATATATATATATATATATATATATATATAATATATATATATATATATATATATATATATATATATATATGTATATATATATATATATATATATATATATATATATATATATATATATATATATATAATATATATATATACATATATACGTATGTACATATATATACATATACGTATATATATATCCACATATATATATATATATATATATATATATATATATATATATATATATATATATATATAAATATATAATATATATATATATATATATATATATATATATATATATATATATATATATATATATATATATATATATATATATATATATATATATATACGTATGTACATATACATACATATACGTATATATATATCCACATATATATGTATATACATATATATACATATACGTATGTACCAGTGGAGGCTGGTGACTTCCAGAATTGAGGAGGCCATTTTTTTCCGCTTGCTCACTTCACTCGCGATGGAATGTTCCCTGTTCTCTTATCTGTCTTTGTGCTGGCCAAAGGCATACTATTTGGAGTGTAAGCTACAGTCAGAAAGTTCTTGCTGATGCAATTCATTGTGCAGAGCTTAGCCTTGTGCCTTCCTGAAGAAATTACATTGCTGTAAGTCTATGAGCCTGCCTGATAATTAAGCTGAGAAATGACATTTGGATGTTATATAAACGCCAAGTGAACATGTGTAAAAGGCAGGAATTTTAATTATGTAGTTAAAAACAATTTTGTTTAGCTTACATTTTTCATTCTTCTACAGCTTCAACATGTAATCACCAATTTAATCAAGTTTAGCATATAAAAAAGATAAGATAACACTTTCTTTATCATATGTAGTTTTATTCAATATATTTAATATAAAATATGTAAAAATATGGTTCCAGTTGGCTTTATCTGCTGAGAAACACAGACAAAATGGAGTGTTATTACTACTGAGAACTAGTGGTGTAACACTGGTAGAGACATCTAATTAGTTCAACTCACATCTGGTTTAGCTGAGGGGCGGCATGCTCTCTCCTGGACTCCACTCCACAGGTTGGTGCTGGCTTCATTTACTGAGAAATACAGGACATGAAATTTTGTGTTATTACTACTGAGAACTAGTGGTGTAACACTGCTATTACTACTGAGAACTAGTGGTATAACACTGGTAGAGATTTCAACCCACCTCTGGTTTAGCTGAGGGGCGAGGGGCTCTCTCCACGACTCCACTCTACGGGTTGCAGCTGGCTTCATCTACTGAGAGACATGAAATGGAGTGTTATTACTACTGAGAACTAGTGGTGTAACACTGGTAGACACCCAGTTCATCCAAAAAGTAATTCAGATTGTACTGCAATTTCTTGAGAGCAAAGTAGTGAGAATACTCACAGGTCGTGTGGATCCAGAACGTGTCCAACTCAGCCATCCATCCCCAGATTAAAAAAAAACTGTAACGTTGATTGCAAAAACGGTCTTGTCTCTGCTTTTTGTTTCCCTTCAACAATTAAATTGCGCCAGAATCTCGCCGATTTCCGAGGTCGTTTTAAGCAAAAGTATTTGGCTATATGAGCTATAAACTTCACGGATGATAGCCAGGGGTGTTCTCTAAATTTCCTGAAAAGCACAAGTTGATAGGACACTCGTAGCCACTATGGCGAGTGTTTGTTTGACTGAAGTGGCTGGCGAATTCTCAAAATGGCTTCTGTGTTGATTAGGAAAGGAAAGGATTGATTCCAAATGAACCAGTAGCATGTGATTGGACGAACAAAATGTCAATCTTTCAGCCCTGGACACAATGCATGGTGAGGCCAGGCCTCCGTTGCCCACCCATTTTCAGTGATCTGGCCAATCACATATTGGCATGAAAAAGCATGCATTACATTGACTTCTATGAGAAGCTAATTTCCTAGGGGAGGCCTGGCCTCCCTTAATACAAACTGATAGGGAAATCTGGCCTGTTGCTTTACAATTGCAATATTGGGTTTTAGCCATGGGAACATTTAGATTTATGAACAAAACTAAAATAATATGAATATAAAAAATATGTTTTTTGTTAAAATAAATAAATAAAATAAATATATTTATTGTTTTTTTTAAATCTCTCTCTTCTCTCAAATTATTGGGGAGGCCAGGCCTCCTCCACCTCTATGGAGGAGCCTCCACTGGTATGTACATATATATACATATACGTATATATATACATACATACGTATATATATACTTATATACATATATATATATCCACATATATATGTATATACATATATATACATATACGTATGTACATATATATTCATATACGTATATATATATATATATATATATATATATATATATATATATATATATATATATATATATATATATATATATATATATATATATATACGTATATATATACGTATATATATATATACATACAAAAACATATACGTATATATATATATATACATACAAAAACATATACGTATATATATATATATATATATATATATATATATATATATATATATATATGTATGTATGTATGCATGCATGTGTGTGTGTGTTATTGTATTTCTACCCTTCTTGAGACAACAAGGAAAAGTGCCTTCCATATGAGGAGGTGTGAACAAGTTAGGACATAAATCATAGTCCCAATACATGAAAACCATTGCATCTAATAGACAATGTCTCATTTGCACCCCCTGGTGGTGAAATCTATGAAAATGAGGGTGGTCCCAAAAAGAAAGGATTTTTTCAAAATTGACCGTTTGTCTGTTTTAAAAGTGCTCCCCCTCTGGTCAACATATGAAATCACAAGTGTGTGTACAAATTTGAAGTGCTCCCCCTCTGGCCAAAATGAATTAAAAAAAAAAAAATTAAATATGTATATAGAGACATATATATATATATATATATATATATATATATATATATATATATATATATATATATATATATATATATATATATATATATATATATATATATATATATATATATATATATATATACACATATACGTATATACGTATATATGTACAAAAAAATATATATATATAATTAACTAAAAGCTTGCCTTTTTTATATTTGCATATTATGAATATATTCATAATGTAAATACAAATCTGTATGTATCTAGAAGGGTGGTCCTAAGGAGGTAGGCATTTTACGGAGGTCTCAAGAATGTAACAAATACAAGAATGTGTGTGTGTGTGTGTGTGTGTGTGTATATACATAGATGGATATTCCGGCCCCCAGACACATTTTGTCTTCTAAATTTGGCCCCCCCGAGTCAAAATAATTTCCCAGGCCTGTTCTATGGCGTTGTCCCTTAAGGCGCTGTACTATAACCATTTGTGTGAAGTACTTGAGTACTACATCACACACAATGTTTGATATAAGAGCCCGACTCCGGCAGCAAACGTTTGTCAGAGTGAGAGTGCACATTCCGCAGAAGGATGATGTCAGCACTCCAGCTCTCAGGCGGCTGGCGTGCGTCCACGTCCAGTGACATACGGCGTGAACAATGTGCTGCGCAATCTTGGGCTTCGCTTCTAAAACCATCTGGGACGTCACTATCAGGATTATAAATGATTCAGGCCCGGCAAAAAAGGATCGGATTCGGGATTTCCCGAGAGCAAAAGCGAGATTCTGCCTTAAAGTGCAGCTTTTTTTTTAGAGAAAACAAAATAAAACACTATATTTATGTGTTAGTACGTCATAAACGAGGGTTCCAGGACATCTGGAGCTGTGAATGCCTGTAAAAAGTAAAACAAGTCTAGACCAGGGATTCTCATCTCGTGGTACGCCAGAGAATCAAGTACGGTGTATTATTTTACTACGTTCAAACACGGTGTGACTGTTCAACTGTGTGTAATGTTACAGTGGCCAGAAATAGTAAATCCATCCATCCATTCATTTTTAAATATACTTGTTGAATAAAACCTTGTTTTTAATGAATAATTAGGCCACAGGTGTCAAACTCAAGGCCCGGGGGGTCAGACAGTCTGCCGGAACATATAAAATAATGTCAGGCCACATAAAATAACATGGCGGGGCGCATAAAATAATGTGGCGGTCAACGTAAATAATGTGTCAGGCCACATAAAATTATGTGGCGGGGCGCATGAAATAACATGTACGGCCACTTGAAATAACATGTAGGGCCAAATAAAATGTTCTGCCGGGGTACATAAAAGAATGTGGCGGTCCAGGTAAATAATGTGTCACGTCACGTAAAATAATGTGTCGGGCCACTTGAAATAAGATGTTGGTCCACACAAAATAATGTGTCGGGCCACATAAAATAATCTGCAGGGGCACATAAAATAATTTGGCAATCGAAGTAAATAATGTGTCAGGCCTCGTAAAATAATGTGGTGGGCACATAAAATAATGTGTCGGGCCACATTTAAAAAAAATATGGCGGGCCACACAAATAACGTGGCGGTCCACATAATAGTGTGTCAAGCCACATAAAATACCATGGTGGCCCACATAAAATAATGTGGCGGGGCACCTCAAATAACATGTTGGGCCACACAAATAATCTGCCGGGGCACATAAAATAATGTGGCAGTCCACGTAAATAATGTGTCGGGCCACATAAAATTATGTGGCGGTGCACATCAAATAACATGTCAGGCCACTTGAAATAACATGTTGGGTCACACAAATAATGTGTCGGGCCACGTAAATATTCTGCCGGAGCACATAAAATAATGTGACGGTCCACGTAAATAATGTGTCAGGCCACGTAAAATTATGTGGCGGGGCACATGAAATAACGTGTCGGGCCACTTGAAATAACATGTTGGGCCACACAAATAATGTGTTGGGCCTTATAAAACAATCTGCCGGAGCACATAAAATAATGTGGCGGTCCTCGTAAATAATGTGTCAGGCCACATAAAATAATGTGGCGGGCACATCAAATAACGTGTCGGGCCACTTAAAATAACGTGTCGGGGCCACATAAAATCACATGTTGGGCCACACAAATAATGTGTCGGGCCACATAAATATTCTGCCGGAGCACATAAAATAATGTGGCGGTCCACGTAAATAATGTGTCAGGCCACGTAAAATTATGTGGCGGGGCACATGAAATAACGTGTCGGGCCACTTGAAATAACATGTTGGGCCACACAAATAATGTGTCGGGCCTTATAAAACAATCTGCCGGAGCACATAAAATAATGTGGCGGTCCACGTAAATAATGTGTCAGGCCACATAAAATTATGTGGCGGGGCACATAAAATAACATGTCGGGCCACATGAAATAACATGTTGGGCCACACAAATAATGTGTTGGGCCTTATAAAACAATCTGCCGGAGCACATAAAATAATGTGGCGGTCCACGTAAATAATGTGTCAGGCCACGTAAAATAATGTGGCGGGCACATCAAATAACGTGTTGGGCCACTTAAAATAACGTGTCGGGCCACATAAATATTCTGCCGGAGCACATAAAATAATGTGGCGGTCCACGTAAATAATGTGTCAGGCCACCGAAAATAATGTGGCGGGCACATCAAATAACGTGTCGGGCCACTTAAAATAACGTGTCGGGCCACATAAAATAACATGTTGGGCCACACAAATAATGTGTCGGGCCACATAAATATTCTGCCGTAGCACCTAAAATAATGTGGCGGTCCACGTAAATAATGTGTCAGGCCACATAAAATAATGTGGCGGGCACATCAAATAACGTGTCGAGCCACTTAAAATAACGTGTCGGGCCACATGAAATAACATGTTGGGCCACACAAATAATGTGTTGGGCCTTATAAAACAATCTGCCGGAGCACATAAAATAATGTGGCGGTCCACGTAAATAATGTGTCAGGCCACATAAAATAATGTGGCGGGCACATCAAATAACGTGTTGGGCCACTTAAAATAACGTGTCGGGCCACATAAATATTCTGCCGGAGCACATAAAATAATGTGGCGGTCCAAGTAAATAATGTGTCAGGCCACCGAAAATAATGTGGCGGGCACATCAAATAACGTGTCGGGCCACTTAAAATAACGTGTCGGGCCACATAAAATAACATGTTGGGCCACACAAATAATGTGTCGGGCCACGTAAATATTCTGCCGTAGCACCTAAAATAATGTGGCGGTCCACGTAAATAATGTGTCAGGCCACATAAAATAATGTGGCGGGCACATCAAATAACGTGTCGAGCCACTTAAAATAACGTGTCGGGCCACATGAAATAACATGTTGGGCCACACAAATAATGTGTTGGGCCTTATAAAACAATCTGCCGGAGCACATAAAATAATGTGGCGGTCCACGTAAATAATGTGTCAGGCCACATAAAATAATGGGGCGGGCACATCAAATAACGTGTTGGGCCACTTAAAATAACGTGTCGGGCCACATAAATATTCTGCCGGAGCACATAAAATAATGTGGCGGTCCAAGTAAATAATGTGTCAGGCCACATAAAATAATGTGGCGGGCACATCAAATAACGTGTCGGGCCACTTAAAATAACATGTCGGGCCACATAAAATCACATGTTGGGCCACATAAATAATGTGTCGGGCCACATAAATATTCTGCCGGAGCACATAAAATAATGTGGCGGTCCACGTAAATAATGTGTCAGGCCACATAAAATAATGTGGCGGGCACATCAAATAACGTGTCGGGCCACTTAAAATAACGTGTCGGGCCACATAAAATCACATGTTGGGCCACACAAATAATGTGTCGGGCCACATAAATAATGTGTCGGGCCACATAAATATTCTGCCGGAGCACATAAAATAATGTGGCGGTCCACGTAAATAATGTGTCAGGCCACATAAAATAACATGGTGGGCCACATAAAATAATGTGGCGGGGCACATTAAATAACGTGTCGGGCCACACAAATAACGTGTGGCCCAATTTTTATTTGGTACATGGTTAAAGTTAAAGTTAAAGTACCAATGATTGTGTAATGATAAGTGTCACCAGTAGATGGCAGTCACACATAAGAGATACGTGTAGGCTGCAATATGACTCAAGTAAACAACGCCAGCATTTTATATGTTCCATTGAAAATATAGAACATTACATACGGCCCTCAAAAATCAATTAAAATGTTTTAGTAGGACTTTGGTAAGCTATGAAGCCACACCGCTTGATGTACTGTGCTTCAACATACCAGTATTATTATGGTGTGTGTATAAGGTAAGACATATTATCTGGCGTTTTGTTTGGCAATAAGCAAAAAAAAAAAAAGTCTTACCTTCTGGTACCTGCTGATCTGTATTTGGGATCTGCATAAGTCCTGAAAATGTGCTCGCATCCGCCTTTGTAGTCCGTAGTCGATAAGCTTCTTCTTTTTCTCTATCTTCTTTTTATGGGACATCCATCCTCCGGTGCGCCCTACGGTACTTGTCGAATGAAACCTCTGCCTTGTTTTTGATGAATAGTTTGGCCTACTACGCTGCCGTATTTTAATGTTGGTCATTATGGCGGTACTTGTGTTTTCTGAGGAGGCACTCGGTCAAAAAAAGAATTGAGAAGCACTCGTCTAGACGGACTGATCAGCATCAATTTTGAATGAACGTTTTTGCGACAGGTGCTCCCACATTGTAGTCACGGTGCGATTCCCAGGCGATACAATAGTGTGAAAATCAAACCTGTGAAAATATCTGCAAAGTGATCTCCACAATCCTCTTTTTTAAGGGATTATCATTTAAAGTGAAACGCCGACACAATGCTGCAGCCACGCAATTTTCGGGCAAAAGATTGATTTTTATGGGATTTGTTTTGCCTTCTGGAGGCGGGGAGAAGGGAGGGTGGGGGTATTCCAGGAGGTAATGGACGGTGCACAACTTGAATTGCAACACTTCCATCTTTAAATAAAAAAAAAAAAGAAGAAAAGTGAAGGAGTAAAATCATAGCAGCAGAAAAGTATTAGTGTCAAATATTATTGTAATCCTTTAGAAAGGCTGACGAAAAAGGGGGCGGGTCTCAGGTTCACGTTGACTTGTTGACCATCAAGCAGTGCAAACTACATAAAGCAAGAGTGTCCAAAGTGCGGCCATTTACGGCGGAAACAAAATTTTAAAAAAATTTAAAAAAATTATAAATAAAATAAAAAAATAACAAAAATAACAAAAATGTAAGACGAAAAGATTACTTTTTTTTTCTTTTTTTTAATAAAAAAAATTAAAAAATAACAAAAATGTAAGACAAAAATATTAAATTTTTGTTATTTTTTTAATTTTTTTTTAAATTAAATTAAAAATTAAAAAAATAACAAAAATGTAATCTTTTTGTCTTACTTTTTTTAATTTTTATCCTGCCGTAAATGGCCGCACTTTGGACACCCTTGTTTTATGTAGTTTGTAGTTTAAAATAAAAAAATAAAAAAAATAAAAAAATGTACTCGTTTTGTCTTACTTTTTTAATTTAAAAAAAATTTTTACTCCGCCAAAAATGGCCGCACTTTGGACACCCTTGTTTTATGTAGTTTGCACTGCTTGATGGTCAACAAGTCAACGTGAACCTGACTTGTTGGGGGCCATTTACGGCGGAATACATTTTTTTTAAAAAGAACAAAAATAAGACAAAAAGATTACATTTTTGTTATTTTTTTATTTTTTTTTAAGAATAAATAAAAAAAATAAAAAAATAACACAAATATAATCTTTTTGTCTTACATTTTTGTTCTTTTTTTAAATTATATTCTGCCGTAAATGGCATTTTTTTTTATGACTAAAATAAAAAAATAACACAAATGTAATATTTTTGTCTTACATTTTTGTTGTTTTTAAAAAAAAATTTTAAATAAATAGAATAAAAAATAAAAACATAACAAAAATGTAATCTTTTTGTCTTACATTTTTGTTGTTTTTAAAAAAAAAAATTAATAAGCATAATAAAAAATAAAAACATAACAAAAATGTAATCTTTTTGTCTTACATTTTTGTTATTTTTAAAAACATTTTTTTATAAATAAAATGAAAAATAAAAACATAACAATAATGTAATTTTTTTGTCTTACATTTTTGTTATTTTTTTAAATTCTATTCCGCCGTAAATGGCCCCCGGGCCGCACTTTCGACGTAAAAAATATAAGAAAAAACGAAGGGCAGCACAGTGGTACAGGGGTTAGTGCATGTGCCTTACAATACGAAGGTCCTGAGTAGTCCTGAGTTCAATCCCGGGCTCGGGATCTTTCTCTGTGGAGTTTGCATGTCCTCCCCGTGACTGCGTGGGTTCCCTCCGGGCACTCCGGCTTCCTCCCACCTCCAAAGACATGCACCTGGGGATAGGTTGATTGGTAACACTAAATTGGCCCTAGTGTGTGAATGTTGTCTGTCTATCTGTGTTGGCCCTGCGATGAGGCGGCAACTTGTCCAGGGTGTACCCCGCCTTCCGCCCGAATGCAGCTGAAATAGGCTCCAGCACCACCCCGCGACTCCAAAAGGGACAAGCGGCAGAAAATGGATGGTAAGACAAAAAGAGCAACAAATACCAACAACCTGCAATTATGTTAATAACTAATAATCATGTGTTTTTAGCTTTTTCCCATTGTTTTTATACAAAATATATAATGGCCCCCGCTTGTTATACATTTTTAGCATGCGGTCCTTGGTGGGACAAAAAAGTTTGGACACCCCTTACATCAGAGCTGGGGGGCCACATTGAGAGAAAAAATGTGTCTGGGGGGGTCAATGTGTATGTGTGTATAAATGATATATACACATTTAGCTGTAAAAATATGCTGTACAGTATGTGTGTTTGGGTCCCCTTTTTTCTCCAGGAACACTAATACCAAAAGTCACAATGTCCGATAGAGTTCTAAAAAAGCTATGACAGACCACCTCAAAAAAAACCGGAATGGAATTTTACAGTTTTTTACTGTATAGGACACCCAAAATGTACCTGAAAATAAAGAAAGTGGGATTTATAATATTAACTATGAATTAAAGCTGCAAGTAGCGATGGACGGGACCGACTTTGAGGGCTCATAAAATCCAAACCGGAGCAGTAATTAGAACTATTTCATCAAATTTTAATCAGAAGGGTTCAATCTCTCTCCTGTGCTAATTTGAAGCCGACACGACAAACGCGCTCAGAGGAGATAATGTTTGAAAAAAGGTGACTATTTTTACACAACTTTTGTTTTGAAGGGGGATTTGCAAACTTCCTGTTGATTTTTGCTGGGGGTTGTCAGTGTATGAAATATAGGTCTAAGTGAGACCTACATAGAGGTTTTTGTTTCATGTCTCTACGACATTCCTACTGGGAGTTACAGGCAGTTTTGTCTGTGTTTTCTTCCTAACAACATATGAACATCGCTCCTCTTTTACGTGGGATTTACAATATTAACTATGAACAATAAAAGACTAAATATTAACAACATATGAACATCGCTCCTCTTTTACCTGGGATTTACAATATTAACTATGAACAATAAAAGACTGAATTTTAACAACATATGAACATCGCTCCTCTTTTACGTGGGATTTACAGTATTAACTATGAACAATAAAAGACTGAATATTAACAACATATGAACATCGCTCCTCTTTTACGTGGGACTTACAGTATTAACTATGAACAATAAAAGACTGAATATTAACAACATATGAACATCGCTCCTCTTTAACGTGGGATTTACAATATTAACTATGAACAATAAAAGACTGAATACCAACAACATATGAACATCGCTCCTCTTTTACGTGGGATTTACAAAATTAACTATGAACAATAAAACACTGAATATTAACAACATATGAACATCGCTCAACTTTTACGTGGTATTTCCATATTAACTATGAACAATAAAACACTGAATATTAACAACATATGAACATCGCTCCACTTTTACGTGGGATTTACAATATTAACTACGAACTATAAAAGACTGAATATTAACAACATATGAACATCGCTCCTCTTTTACGTGGGATTTACAAAATTAACTATGAACAATAAAACACTGAATATTAACAACATATGAACATCGCTCAACTTTTACGTGGTATTTCCATATTAACTATGAACAATAAAACACTGAATATTAACAACATATGAACATCGCTCCACTTTTACGTGGGATTTACAATATTAACTATGAACAATAAAAGACTGAATATTAACAACATATGAACATCCCCCTCCTTTACGTGGGATTTACAATATTAACCATGAACTATAAAAGACTGAATATTAACAACATATGAACATCGCTCCACTTTTACGTGGGATTTACAAAATAACTACGAACTATAAAAGACTGAATATTAACAACATATGAACATCGCTCCACTTTTACGTGGGATTTACAAAATTAACTATGAACAATAAAAGACTGAATATTAACAACATATGAACATCGCTCCTCTTTTACCTGGGATTTACAATATTAACTATGAACAATAAAAGACTGAATTTTAACAACATAGGAACATCGCTCCACTTTTACGTGGGATTTACAATATTAACTATGAACAAAAAAAACTGAATATTAACAACATATGAACATCGCTCCTCTTTTATGTGGGATTTACAATATTAACTATGAACAATAAAACACTGAACATTAACAACATATGAACATCGCTCCACTTTTACGTGGGATTTAAAATATTAACTATGAACTATGAAAGACTGAATATTAACAACATATGAACATCGCTCCACTTTTACGTGGGATTTACAATATTAACTATGAACAATAAAACACTGAATATTAACAACAGATGAACATCGCTCCACTTTTACGTGGGATTTACAATATTAACTATGAACTATAAAAGACTGAATACCAACAACATATGAACATCGCTCCTCTTTTACGTGGGATTTACAATATTAACTATGAACTATAAAAGACTGAATATTAACAACATATGAACATCGCTCCACTTTTACGTGGGATTTACAATATTAACTATGAACAATAAAACACTGAATATTAACAACATATGAACATCGCTCCACTTTTACGTGGGATTTACAATATTAACTATGAACAATAAAACACTGAATATTAACAACATATGAACATCGCTCCACTTTTACGTGGGATTTACAATATTAACTATGAACTATAAAAGACTGAATATTAACAACATATGAACATCGCTCCTCTTACGTGGGATTTACAATATTAACTATGAACTATAAAACACTGAATATTAACAACTTATGAACATCGCTCCTCTTTTACGTGGTATTACGTATTTTGCCCAGGTCTACCTTACACAAAGCATAATTCATCATAAAAACATGCACATTACTAATGCATTGTGCTGCTGCTGCAAACGGTGACTCTACGTGAACAGGAAAGCAAACATGAGACGAAAGAGACAAATGTGAGGCAGGGAATAAGCAGCAAGGCACCATGGGAGCGTGTGTGTGTGTGTGTGTGTGTGTGTGTGTGTGTGTGTGTGTGTGTGTGTGTGTGTGTGTGTGTGTGTGTGTGTGTGTGTGTGTGTGTGTGTGTGTTATGTGTGTGTGTGTGTGTGTGTGTGTGTGTGTGTGTGTGTGTGTGTGTGTGTGTGTGTGTGTGTGTGGAGGAGGCTGTGAAAAGATATGCCTTACCGGCGGCTGTTCAGCGTTATTTATTGTGAACGCTTCCTAAAAGGCTCTTATGGAGTTTGTCACACAGAATAACTCAGAATTCAGAACTCAGCAGATTTTGAGTTGAATATAGAAATATTTCTTAAATGGCCGATGGGCCGTCCTCGTGGGTGCTTTAAAACCTGCATGGCAACAGGTGGGTTGGTAAATGTGTAGCCAATCATTTTCAATTGATTTACTTATTTTCTGAGAACCTATATGAGCACTTTAAAAAGTTGTATTTTATCATTTTTATTATGTTATTGTTAATACTATGAATAATATTTAACGTCATCAATAACGTATCATAGCATTTAAGGTAGGCATGAATTTGTGTAAAGACGATAAAATGTGTATATTTTATTTGTTGCAAAAAATGTTTTCTAAATAGTAATTATTTGTATTTAATTTGTAATTATTATTTAATTAGTACACTACCAATTTAAATTAAGTTGGTTTATGTTTTCACTATTTTTACTTGCATGAGTTGTATCACTACTATTACTACTACTACCATTAAACCACTAATAATAATAATAATAATAACAAATACAACTTTATCATAGGTATTATTGTTTTATGTTAACAGTTGTATTACTAATAATAATTATGACAAATTCATGTTATTATTATTCAGAATAATAATACTTATAACAATAACTACAACTTCATATTGTTATTATTAATAATATTTTTACTGCTAGTATTAATGATAACAATCAAAATCCTCATTAAAATAATATAGCAATTAAGGTAGGTATTAAGTTGTGTAAATCTATTTTTTAATTTGTTGCAGCAGTTATTTTCTAAATTATTGTATGTTTTTGTTTCATTTATTATTGGTAGCATTAGTAATAAATTAGTATACTACCAATTTTAAAATCAGTTTAAAAAAAACTAATTTTTACTTATATTTATACTACTACTACTACAATGTCATAATAATCATAATATTATAATAATAAAAATAAAAATAGTAATATGTCCTTTAAAAAATATAACAATAATGATCATTTAAAAAATCATACTAATAAAAAACATTGTTTTTACATTGTAGCTGTCAAATATTTGCACTTTGGGTGTACCTAATAAATTGGTCGGTGTTCTGCACATGCTTCAAAATATTTGTATACATTTTAGTTTAAATCAAATCTACTAATAAAATGCATGAACACATTGTGTAATTGTAAAATGCTATTTTTACATTTTAGTTTAAATTTGTTTTACTAATACATGCATTAAAAATATGTGTAAAAGAAATCTAATCAAATGCATACAAAAATATGTAATGTTTTTTTTTACATTTTAGTTTAAAAAATGTAATAATAAAATGCATTAAAAAATATTCAGTATACATTATAGTTTTAAAAAAATCTACTACTAAATGCATAAAAAAATGATCTTATAGTAAAAATGTTTTTTTTTTACATTTTAAGTAAAAAAATAAAAAAAATAATAAAATGCATACAAAAATTGTGTAACAATAGTTACATGTTTTTATGATCATAATAATGAAAATAAAAAATGCTACTAATAAAAAACTTTTTTTTTTACATTGTAGCTGTCAAATATTTGCACTTTGGGTGTACCTCATAAATTGGTCGGTGTTATGCACATGCTTCAAAATATGCTTATACATTTTAGTTAAAAAAAAAAAATCTGCTAAAATAATGCATAAAACATTGTCTAAAATAGTAAAAACATTGTTTTTACATTTTAGTAAAAAAATACTAATACAATGCATACAAAAATTGTGTAACAATAGTAATATGTTTTTATAATCATAATAATAATAAAAAATGCTGCTAATAAAAAACGGTTTGTTACATTGTAGCTGTCAAATATTTGCACTTTGGGTGTACCTAATAAATTGGTCGGTGTTATGCACGTGCTTCAAAATATGTTCATACATTTTAGTTAAAAAAAAGAATCTGCTAAAATAATGCATAAAAAATTGCGTAATAGTAATGTTTTGTTTTTTTACATTTTAGTAAAAAAAAAATCCACTAATAAAATGCATAAAAAATTGTGTAAAATAGTAAAAAACAATGTTTTACATTTTAGTTAAAAAATTTAAAAAATACAAATAAAATGCATACAAAAATTGTGTAACAATAGTAGTATGTTTTTATAATAATAATAATAATAATAATAATAATAATAATAATAATGATAATAAAAAATCATACTAATAAAAACCTTTTTTTTTTAACGTTGTAGCTGTCAAATATTTGCACTTTGGGTGTACCCAATAAATTGCTCAGTGTTCTGCACATGCTTAAAAATATGTTTATACATGTTATTTTTTTTTAAAATGTACTAATAAAATGCATAAAAAATTGCGTAATAGTAATGTTATTTTTTTTTTACATTTTAGTTAAAAAAAAAAAAAATCAACTAATAAAATGCATTAAAAATTGTGTAATAATAGTAAAAAAAAAATGTGTTTTTTATTTTAGGAAAAAAAATTAATCTAATAAAATGCATACAAAAATTGTGTAACAATAGTAATATGTTTTTATAATCATAATAATAATGATTGTAGCTGTCAAATATTTGCACTATGGGTGTACCTAATACATTGGGGGCCTCACTCTGAGCAATTTTTTTTTCACATTACACCTTATGCATGGATTATGCATGCATGACTGCTGGTTTTTAATGCAACATGTCAAAGATAACGAAAGCAAAGAGCAACTACAGTAAACAGTATGCACGTATCACATCTAGTAAAAAAAACACAAAAAACAATAACACTTCCATCTAAGTCAACAGGCACTCTGTCCGTGAGTCCAGGATGCAGTAAGCTTCTCGCTCCAAGTGCTAAACTCTAACTCTCTTTTAGGGGATCCAGAGTCACTAAATCTACTCACCGAAGGAGACCGAAACGGCAAAGTAAACCCACCTGTGTATTACTGAGCATAATGCGTATATATATTGTATAGTGGTGACTGTGCACAGTGTCATCATTGCTGCTTCATGCAGTAATAATTATATGCAGTTATTCACGCTTAATAAAAACCGTAACACAGGGGAGTTAACACGAAGCTAACGGCGCGGATTATTTTATTTCACACTCAAGTTGACGGAGACCCTTGACGTTTCATGGGGTTAATGCACTGGTGTCAAACCCCAGGCCCGGGGGCCAGATGTGGCCCGCCACTTCATTTTATTTGGCCCTCGAAAGCCTGGAAATAACATGTATCAATAAAGTACTGTAACTTGTCTTACTGAATGTATTATTTTTCTATTTTGGCAGAAATAAATAAAAAACATTTTGTTAAGTTAGATATTGTCTAATTATGCAAAAATATATCATCGAACCATTTTTAAAATAGAAATAAATATTAATAATGATTTCAAAGCAAGTTATCCATCAAATTGTGCAATGTAAAAGTAACAATAGATTCAATGGTAAAATTGTGAAATTGACTGTGGTTTTTACAGCGTTTTTCTCTAAACGAAAAAACACAGTACTTTTTTTTTTTTTTACTGTAATAAACTGTGGTGCCGTTTTGGCATTTACAGTAATGCAACGGAAATCTACAGTTGTAGATTTGCGGTAAAAAAAAAAAAAAGAAAGAAAAAAAGGCAGACCAGGTGCCCAAATTTTACTGTAAAAAGGCTTTTTTTTTATTTACAGTAAAAAAAAAAAAATGTAAATTTTACAGTAAAATTCTGGCAACTGAGCTGCCTTTTTTCTTACCATAAAAACAGCAGTACTGTTTGTCCATTCACAGTAATATACACTACATTTTAAGGTGAAATTATTGCAATTTACCATATTTTTTTGACATTTTAGTTTTAAAAACATCTACTAATAAAATGCATTTAAAATTTGTGTACTGTTAAAAGCGGCCCTCTGGGGCCTAACATGAATGTGATGTGGCCCTCAATGAAAACGACGTTGGACCCTCTGAGTTAACTCATGATTAATCACAAAAAAATATTTAGTTGCAGATTAATCATGCATTTTATTTTCAGTTTATTTATTTATTTATTTATTTATTTATTTATTTATTTAATTATTATATGTCATATATGTCATGTCTCAGGCAAATCATATAGTAGATGTAGATGCCCATATCGGCTGTTCAGATTTACTTTACAAAAGAGAAGTGTAGGATACTTCTCTTGTTGCCTTATTTGTATTTGACTTCTTTATTAAATGTATTTATATTATCATTTGGTGTAGCCAGGCCGGAGCAGGAGGGGATAGAAAGAGAAAAAAAGGGAAACAGAGGGGGGAATTGTGGGGACAAGAGGGGGATTAGACAGGGAGACAAAAACAACAACAGCAAACACAACAACAACAACAACAACAGAGCAACATCAGCAAATACGACATGTACAAATATGATGGTAAAAGTAATAGCAAATAAGCAGTTAGCGAAAATAATAAATATAAATAATACATTTTCAGTTTATTTAAAAAAAAAAATGTATATATATATATATATATATATATATATATATATATATCATTTATTTTGTGCTCCTTTACCTTAACCACAAATGCTAAACTGAAAGGTGGCATGGGTTGTTTTAAGGTCAAAATAAACCCCGACAGAACTTTAGATAAAACTTTTACTGGGTTTTGAGGAAATAAATTAAGTATATTCAAGTTAAACATTATAGAAAAACTGTGTATGACATTCTGACAATAAATTTGTTTTTGTGTCAGAATATTGGGTGTTTTTTAGGTTATATTTAGGTTATATATATATATTGTGTGTAAGTAAGTAATTTACTGTGATTATTCACAAACGATCCCTTAATCCAGGGGTCGGCAACCCAAAACGTTGAAAGAGCCAAAAATACAAAAAACTAATCTATCTGGAGCCACAAAAAATGAAAAGCTGTATATAAGTGTTATAATGAAGGCAACACATGATGTCAGTGTCTATATTAGCTATAATAGCCTACTATCAAAATGACTTTAAAAGTCTTATATAAGTGTTATAATGAAGGCAACACATGATGTAAGTGTCTATATTAGCTATATTAGCCTACTATCAAAATTACTTTAAAAGTCTTATATAAGTGTTATAATGAAGACAACACATGATGTAAGTGTCTATATTAGCTATATTAGCCTACTATCAAAATGACTTTAAAAGTCTTATATAAGTGTTATAATGAAGGCAACACATGATGTAAGTGTCTACATTAGCCTACTATCAAAATGACTTTAAATGTCTTATACAAGTGTTATAATGAAGACAACACATGATGTAAGTGTCTATATTAGCTATAATAGCCTACTATCAAAATGACTTTAAAAGCCGTATATAAGCGTTATGATGAAAGCAACACATGATGTAAGTGTCTATATTAGCTATAATAGCCTACTATCAAAATTAAATTTAAAAAATGCATTAAAAAATGTTGCAATAATCGTGTTCACTGTTAAAAGCGGCCCTCTGGGGCCAAACATAACTGCGATGTGGCCCTCAGTGAAACTGACTTTGACACATCTGGGTTAATGTGAACATAGAACAAAAAAAAAAAGTTTATAGTAAAAATGAAGTTACTTATACCAATATAATGTTAGGTTCATATACAGTATATGCTTGCATGATGTACTGTAGTTGCAATATCAATGCCGCTTCCGTATCTTTATCAACTTTGGTGCGTGTTTCTCTTCTCTCTGAGCTGTTTATGTCATTCATTTTAACTTCCTTTTCTTTGGCGCACTGCGACCAGAACAGCCTACAGTCCCTTACGCCCGGGAGAAATAAGATGACTAGTAAGCAATGTTATTCTTCCGTCATGCACGGTAACAAAAACGACAGTGTGTAAAGGATATCGCCACATGGGTTCAGGAACACTTCAGAAATCCACTGCCAGTAACTACAGTTGATCGCTACATCTGTAAGTGCAAGTTAAAACTCTATTATGCAAAGCCAAAGCTATTTATCAACAACACCCAGAAACGCCGCCGGCTTTGCTGGGTCAAAGCTCATCTAAGATGGACTGATGCAAAGTGGAAAAGTGTTCTGTGGTCTGACGAGTCCACATTTCCAAATTGTTTTTGGAAACTGTGGACGTCATGTCGTCTGGAACAACGAGGAAAAGAACCATCCGGACTGTTCTAGGCGCAAATTTCAAAAGCCAGCATCTGTGATGGTATGGGGGTGTATTAGTGCCCAAGGCATGGGTAACTTACACATTTGTGAAGGCACCATTAATGCTGAAAGGTACATACAGGTTTTGGAGCAACATATGTTGCCATCCAAGCAACGTTATCATGGACGCCCCTGCTTATTTCAGCAAGACAATGCCAAGCCACGTGTTACAACAGCGTGGCTTCACAGTAAAAGAGTGCATGTACTAGACTGGCCTGCCTGTAGTCCAGACCTGTCTCCCATTGAAAATGTGTGGCGCATTATGAAGTGTAAAATACCACAACAGAGAACCCGGACTGTTGAACAACTTAAGCTGTACATCAAGCAAGAATGGGAAAGAATTCCACCTGAAAAGCTTAAAAAATGTGTCTCTTCAGTTCCCAAAACGTTTACTGAGTGTTGTTAAAAGGAAAGGCCATATGACACAGTGGTAAAAATTTCAAATGTAATGATAATTTGCACAAAAAAAATGAAGTTGCTTAGTTGGAACATTAAATATCTTGTCTTCGCAGTCTATTCAATTAAATATAAGTTGAAAAGGATTTGCAAATCATTGTGTTCTGTTTTTATTTACCATTTACACAACGTGCCAACTTCACTGCTTTTGGGGTTTGTACAATAAACATATTTTTTATAAACAGTGCATATTAAAATGTGTGGACTAAAAGATAAGGAAAATAATAAGAAAACGCATATGAGTAAAATTGTTGTTATATTTTTGGTAATTTTAGTGCTAAAGTAATGTTACGTCTTTAAGGTTTTCAATGAGGCGACTAATTTAGCTGAACTGAAGCCAATTCGCTAACTTTTTTGGGGGCTTGTTTCATTACTTTTCTCACTTGTGTTGCATTGCAATTAGTTTCCTCAATGGAGGAAAAAAAAAACAAGCTGGACTAATTGCTTTCAAGAAAATGAAAGTTGGACATCCCACATAGAGAATAGTTGCATTGGCTGGCAAAATGAAGCTAAATATTTATAGCTGCTGGATTTAAAGTGTGTGCAAGATCAGACATATTCACTGGTCTGGTCTGACTATTTCATTTACCTTCAGGATTATTACGTGTGGAAGTCGCTTCCTCGCAGTCCCACTGTCAAAATCCTCATTAAAATAATATAGCAATTAAGGTAGGTATTTAGTTGTGTAAATCTATTTTTTAATTTGCATGAATTGTATTTGCTGCAGCAGTTATTTTCTAAATTATTGTAAGTTTTTGTTTAATTTATTATTGGTAGCATTAGTAATAAATTAGTATACTACCAATTTTAAAATCAGTTTAAAAAAAAAACATTTTTACTTATATTTATACTATTACAGTCCCACTGTCAAAATCCTCATTAAAATAATATAGCAATTAAGGTAGGTATTAAGTTGTGTAAATCTATTTTTTAATTTGCATGAATTTTATTTGCTACAGCAGTTATTTTCTAAATTATTGTAAGATTTTGTTTCATTTATTATTGGTAGCATTAGTAATAAATTAGTATACTACCAATTTTAAAATCAGTTTAAAAAAAACACATTTTTACTTATATTTATACTACTACTACTACAATGTCTTAATAATCATAATATTATAATAATACAAATAAAAATAGTAATATGTCATTTATAATCATAACAATAATGATAATTTAAAAAAAATCATACTAATAAAAGACGTTGTTTTTACATTGTAGCTGTCAAATATTTGCACTTTGGGTGTACCTAATAAATTGGTCGGTGTTCTGCACATGCTTCAAAATAGTTTTATACATTTTAGTTTAAATCAAATCTACTAATAAATTGCATAAACACATTGTGTAATAGTAAAATGTTATTTTTACATTTTAGTTTAAATTTGTTTTACTAATACATGCATTAAAAAAATTGTGTAAAAGAAATGTAATCAAATGCATACAAAAATATGTAATGATATTTTTCTTTACATTTTAGTTTAACAAAATCTAATTATAAAATGCATTAAAAAATATTCAGTATTTATTTTAGTTTAAAAAAAATCTACTACTAAATGCATAAAAAATGGTGTTATAGTAAAAAAAAAGTTTGCACAGGAGCCAAGCGTGCAGGTTTTAACAAGGTTTTAATAATAATGTTTTTACAAAAGTTTTCTCTCCAGTAGAACATGACTTTTCAGACACGTCCGTATCCTCTCTTCTCCTGCTCCCGGCCGCTTACTGTTAAAGACAACAGATGATTAGATTAACACGTACCACCTGTGAAATCTAATCACCTGCCAGCTGTGTCTCGCCGTCAGCACTGCCACGCCCCCGTCTGATGGTGCTCTGTCTTCAGCACCATGGACAGAGGCGGTGACTTTTGCTCCTGCAGGCAGCGCTGGCTACATCTCCCTCCACATTACGCTTTATAACATTGCTCTACTTTATGATGCTGCAATTTTTCTTGTGGTGGTGGTGCTTCTCAATTATTTTCCGAATTGAATTACCATTAGGAACATAATGAAATGTATTTATGGATTTTTCTGTAAAACACATTGTGTGCGTTCCTGCTGCAGGAGAGAGGAACGACGTAGTGGGAAAGATGAAGTGAGTTTAAAAAAAATGCTTGTTATTATTATTATTATTATTATTATTATTATTATTATTGCAAAACACATTTTTTTGTGTTGATTCTTGCATTGTGTTCTTTGCATTTAAATTTTCTTTTTAATCTATTGTTAAATATTAAAATAGGGGTCCCCAAATCTGACCACAATCCGTCCCTAATAAAGAAAACATTTTTTACATTTTTAAATTTTTTTAATCTGTCCTGTCAAGCCGCTCAGTCAAATCATATTCTTAAAATAGATCACAGGTGTCAAACTCAAGGCTCGGGGGCCAAATCTGGCCCGCCACATTATGTTATGTGGCCCCCGAAAGCCTGGAAATAATATGTTAATAAAATGCTTAATCTTTTCTCACAAAATATATTAGTTATTTCCCTTTTGACATTAAAATTCATGTACCGCATGCAATTGCATACCTTTTAAAATTCAATACTATCAAAAGCAAAATATTACATGTATTCCAAAAATATATTTTGTTAAAATAAAGATAAATACTGTACTTAAATATATGCTTGACTTATGATTTTAAAACAAATTATCAATCAAATTGTAGACTGTAAAATTGGCAATAGATTTTACGGTTATATTCCGCCGACTGAGTTTTTTTAACGTAAAATCTGGTACTGTTTTTTTTCCCTTATACAGTAAGACACTAAAACATTTAAAAAATAACTAAAAAAACATTAAAACAAGATTTTACGCTAAAAAAAACAAACAACAAAATCAAAATATTATATGTATTCCAAAAATATATTTTGTCAAAATAAAGATAAATACTGTACTTAAATATCTGCTTGACTTATGATTTCAAAACAAATGATGAATCAAATTGTAGACTGTAAAATTGACAATAGATTTTACGGTTAAATTCCGCCAACTGACTTTTTTTCATGTAAAATCTGGTACTGTTTTTTTTTTCCATATACAGTAAGACACTAAAACATTAAAAAACAAACAAAAAAAACAAGATTTTACGGTAAAAAAAAAACTAACAAACTGGCAGCTCTGTTGCTTGAATTTTACCACTAAAAACAGTGGTATTGTTTCTCCATTCCATTCCATTTATTAAAATTTTTTATATTGTGTGAAAAAACCCACTGCTTTTACTGTAAGATTCTGGTGACTAATCTGCCAGTTTTTAAAGTAAAATATATACATATTTTTTTGCAGCTTATGTAAAAAAAAACATTGTTAATGTATTATACATTTACATGTATATTCATATATTACTCATTGTTAAAAGCGGACCTCTGAGGGCAATCATAACTGCCATGTGGCCCTCAATAAAAAGGAGTTTGACACCACTGATGTAGATGATTATATCACAGACTTACTTTACAAAAAAAAGTGAAGTGTGGGATACTTCTCTTGTTGCTTTATTTGTATTTGACTTTATTAAATGAAATGATTGGATGTATTTACATACTATCATGTATTCCATATTTTGTCAAAATAAAGATAAATATTGTACTTAAATATCTGCTTGACTTATGATTTCAAAACAAATGATCAATCAAATTGTACACTGTAAAACTGACAATAGATTTTAAGGTTAAATTCCGATTTTTTTACCGTAAAATCGACTTTGATACTGATTTTTTCCATATTCAGTAAGACACTTCAAAAATTAAAAAAACAATTAAAAAAAAACATTAAGAAAACAAGATTTTAGGGTAAAAAAAAAACTGGCAGCTCCACTAAAAACAGTGGTATTGTTTCTCCATTCCATTCCATTTATTCCATTTTTGTATATGCTGTAAAAAAAACACTGCTTTTACTGTAAAATTGAGGTGACTGATCTGCCAGTTTTTAAAGTTAAAAAAAAAAAAATATATATATATATATATATATATATATATATATATATATATATATATATATATATATATATATATATATATATATATATATATATATATATATATATATATTTTTTTTTTTTTTTGATGTAGATAATTATATCACAGACTTACTTTACAAAAAAATGAAATGTGTGGGATACTTCTCTTCTCTGTAAAATTGGCAATAGATTTTAAGGTTAAATTCTGACTTTTTATCGTGAAATCAACTATGGTACTGATTTTTTCCATATACAGTAAGACACTACAAAAATGAAAAAAAAAAACAATAAAAAAACACAAGATTTTACGGTTAAAAAAAAAACTGCCAGCTCCGTTGCTTTAATTTTACCACTAAAAACAGTGGTATTGTTTTTCCATTCCATTCCATTTATTCCATTTTTGTATATGCTGTACTGTAAAATTCTGGTGACTGATCTGCCAGTTTTTAAAGTAAAACATACATATATTTTTTTTGCAGCTTATGTAAAAAAAACATTGTTAAGGTATTATACATATACATGTATATTCATATATTACTTATTGTTAAAAGCGGCCCTCTGAGGGCAATAATAACTGCGATGTGGCCCTCAATGAAAACCAGTTTGACACCCCTGATGTAGATGATTATATCACAGACTTACTTTACAAAAAAAAGTGAAGTGTGGGATACTTCTCTTGTTGCTTTATTTGTATTTGCCTCTATTAAATGAAAAGATTGGATATATTTACTGTTTGGCGAGAGGCGATGGTGGTGTAGCTCCAAACAATTATTACATCGACATGAATGGCTGAGCAGTCCTATCCGAGAGTAGCAATCACGATGCCAATTGAGACGCCGATTGAGGTTGATTTTGTGCCGTCTTCATTCGGTCCCTTTTTTCGGATTGTTAAACAGTCTTAGAGATCTCAGACTTTTGAACTCCTTTTCTCACAGCTCAAAGCCGGGTTAACCGATCGTCAGCACTGTGTTCCCATGACGTGGTGTTGAGGTCTCACCTCTCCATGTCTTGTTTTCAAGCGTCTTTGAAACGGAGAGGAGGT
>NC_084736.1:8734874-8742374 GCF_033978785.1 Entelurus aequoreus | reverse complement strand
CTTTTGTCGGCCACGCACCTGGAGACTGTACTGATAGAGACTGGACAGAAACATTTTTTTACAGTATAAAGTAGCATATAAAAGAAGGAATAATCAGGTATTTTTTACAGTGGTTTACTTCAAAATGTAATGTACACCTATCTTTGATGCACGAGGACACTAAAAAAGAGCTTAATGCAGCGAAAATGTTCTTTCGGTGAAAAGAAGCCTCAGCATGTTCTCCCCCGTGTTCCTGAGGCCATCATTCATCCTCCCCAGCCCCACAATGCACCTCTTTAGCTGCTCCTTGTATCTGCCGGGGAAAAACCACTAAGAGCAATAAAGGCGGCCGGCGCTCGACCCGTCATCTCTCGCCTTCTACCCTACTTCTTGCAGATAATGACAAATTACCAGCCTTGTCACTCAAAGCGGCGCCGAACAAAAAATCCGGGCAGGATGTTCTGAAGGCATAAAAGGGAGAAGACCACGAGGATGAACCGCTTTTGTCGCCAGCATGTGTGCGAGGCCACTCCTGGTCACGGACTCGTCTTACTGCTCACGCCCGCAGGATGCAAAGAGGGTACAATAATGTTGTTACATAATCATTCCAGCTGAAAAGACTAAATAGTGTTGCTTCTGTGAGATGCTTTGACTCTCAGGGTCAGTGAATTTTTTATTTTATTTTTTCTAGCACATCATATTAAATAGAAATATCTATGAATTATCCAAAAATGTCAGACTTTACACTATTATGTTCATTTTCTTTAAGATATTATTAGGGACCGAGTCCCTTTGGGACAGAGGACCCTATTGATTTTGTAGCGTTTTATTATTATACCGCCGCCTCTTTGAGCTGTAATTTGACCCCCTTAACATGCTTCAAAACTCACCAAATTGGACACACACACATCAGGACTGGCGAAAATTGCGATTTAATTAAAAAAAAAAAACCCCAAAACTCAAAATTGCGCTCTAACGCAAGCAAAAATCAACAGGAAGTTTGCAATTCCCCCTTCAAAACAAAAGTTGAGTAAAAACAGTCACCTTTTTTCAAACATTATCTCCTCTGAGCGCGTTTGTCGTGTCTGCTTCAAATCAGCACAGGAGAGAGATTGAACCCTTCTGATTAAAAGTTGATGAAAGAGTTTTAATTACTGCTCCGGTTTGGATTTTATGAGCCCTCAAAGTCGGTCCCGTCCATCGCTGCTTGCAGCTTTAATTAGGGACCGAGTCCCTTTGGGACAGAGGACCCTATTGAATTTCTAGTGTTTTATTATTATTAGGGATGGCGGCCCTTTGGGACAGAGGACCCTATTGTATTCCTAGCGTTTTATTTTTATACCGCCGCCTCTTTGAGCTGTAATTTGACCCCCTTAACATGTTTCAAAACTCACCAAATTGGACACACACACATCAGGACTGGCGAAAATTGCGATTTAATAAAAAAAAAAAAAAACCAAAACTCAAAATTGCGCTCTAGCGCCCCCTAGGAAGAAAACACAGACAAAACTGCCTCTAACTCCCAGTAGGAATGTCGTAGAGACATGATTTCATACACTGACAACCCCCAGCAAAAATCAACAGGAAGTTTGCAATTCCCCCTTCAAAACAAAAGTTGAGTAAAAACAGTCACCTTTTTTCAAACATTATCTCCTCTGGGCGCGTTTGTCGTGTCGGCTTCAAATCAGCACAGGAGAGAGATTGAACCCTTCTGATTAAAAGTTGATGAAAGAGTTTTACTTACTGCTACGGTTTGGATTTTATGAGCCCTCAAAGTCGGTCCCGTCCATCGCTGCTTGCAGCTTTAGTTAGGGACCGAGTCCATTTGGGACAGAGGACTCTATTGGATTTCTAGTGTTTTATTATTATTAGGGACGGCCCTTTGGGACAGAGGACCCTATTGTATTCCTAGCGTTTTATTTTTATACCGCCGCCTCTTTGAGCTGTAATTTGACCCCCTTAACATGTTTCAAAACTCACCAAATTGGACACACACACATCAGGACTGGCGAAAATTGCGATTTAATAAAAAAAAAAACAACCCAAAACTCAAAATTGCGCTCTAGCACCCCCTAGGAAGAAAACATAGACAAAACTGCCTCTAATTCCCAGTAGGAATGTCATAGAGACATGATTTCATACACTGACAACCCCCAGCAAAAATCTACAGGAAGTTTGCAATTCCCCCTTCAAAACAAAAGTTGAGTAAAAGCAGTCACCTTTTTTCAAACATTATCTCCTCTGGGCGCGTTTGTCGTGTCGGCTTCAAATCAGCACAGGAGAGAGATTGAACCCTTCTGATTAAAAGTTGACGAAAGAGTTTTAATTACTGCTCCGGTTTGGATTTTATGAGCCCTCAAAGTCGGTCCCGTCCATCGCTGCTTGCAGCTTTAATTAGGGACCGAGTCCATTTGGGACAGAGGACTCTATTGAATTTCTAGTGTTTTATTATTATTAGGGACGGCCCTTTGGGACAGAGGACCCTATTGTATTCCTAGCGTTTTATTTTTATACCGCCGCCTCTTTGAGCTGTAATTTGACCCCCTTAACATGTTTCAAAACTCACCAAATTGGACACACACACATCAGGACTGGCGAAAATTGCGATTTAATTAAAAAAAAAAAACCCCAAAACTCAAAATTGCGCTCTAGCGCCCCCTAGGAAGAAAACATAGACAAAACTGCCTCTAATTCCCAGTAGGAATGTCATAGAGACATGATTTCATACACTGACAACCCCCAGCAAAAATCTACAGGAAGTTTGCAATTCCCCCTTCAAAACAAAAGTTGAGTAAAAACAGTCACCTTTTTTCAAATATTATCTCCTCTGGGCGCGTTTGTCGTGTCGGCTTCAAATCAGCACAGGAGAGAGATTGAACCCTTCTGATTAAAAGTTGACGAAAGAGTTTTAATTACTGCTCCGGTTTGGATTTTATGAGCCCTCAAAGTCGGTCCCGTCCATCGCTGCTTGCAGCTTTAATTAGGGACCGAGTCCCTTTGGGACAGAGGGCCCTATTGTATTTCTAGCGTTTTATTATTATACCGCCGCCTCTTTGAGCTGTAATTTGACCCCCTTAACATGCTTCAAAACTCACCAAATTGGACACACACACATCAGGACTGGCGAAAATTCCGATCTAATCAAAAAAACCAAACCCCAAAACTCGAAATTGCGCTCTAGCGCCCCCTAGGAAGAAAACACAGACAAAACTGCCTCTAACTCCCAGTAGGAATGTCGTAGAGACATGATTTCATACACTGACAACCCCCAGCAAAAATCAACAGGAAGTTTGCAATTCCCCCTTCAAAACAAAAGTTGAGTAAAAACAGTCACCTTTTTTCAAACATTATCTCCTCTGAGCGCGTTTGTCTTGTCGGTTTCAAATCAGCACAGGAGAGAGATTGAACCCTTCTGATTAAAAGTTGATGAAAGAGTTTTAATTACTGCTCCGGTTTGGATTTTATGAGCCCTCAAAGTCGGTCCCGTCCATCGCTGCTTGCAGTTTTAATTATTATTAATACAGTATGCTGATATTAATGAATATATTTGATATAGACACAAAGAGTCATTCCTATGCTTGATAAATAGGCATATTCAAATAAAAAAGTACAACTTTAGACAGTTATTTTACCGTTGAGTAAAGTACAAAACCCAAAACCAGTGAAGTTGGCACATTGTGTAAATGGTAAATAAAAACAGAATACAATGATTTGCAAATCGTTTTCGACTTATATTCAATTGAATAGACTGCAAATACAGGCTATTTAAAATTCGAATTGGAAAACAAATATTAGCTCACTTGGAATTTGATGCCTGCAGCATGTTTCAAAAAAGCTGGCACAAGTGGCAAAAAAGACTGAGTGTTATGATCCGTGGTCCGGATCACGTTTTGTGTTTTCTGTTAGTTTTGGACTCCTTTAGTTCCTGTTTGTGCACTTCTGAGTTGGTTACCATAGCTACGTATTATTTTCACCTGCCTCTTGTGTTCGGGACGCTCACCTGTTGCTAATCAAGAGACATTATTTAAGCCTGCCTTTGTCAGTCAGTCGGTCTGGCTTCTGTTACGTGAGTTTTCCGATCTCTAGTCTATGCTAAGAGTTAGCCCTAGCATCCAGTGCGATCGGCACTTTTTCCTTCGTCTTGTTTTGCTGTTTTTGGTGATTCGTTGATTTGCGAAGATTAAATCATGTTCCTACCTGCAAGTCCTGTCCGGAGTCATCCGTTTGCATCCCGGGAGAACGAACCGTGCAGTAAGCTGCTACCGAACCGTGACACTGAGAAAATTGGGGAATGCTCATCAAACACTTATTTGGAACATCCCACAGGTGAACGGGCTAATTGGGAACAGGTGGGTGCCATGATTGTGTATAAAAGCAGCTTCCATGAAATGCTCAGTCATTCACAAACAAGGATGGGGCGAGGGTCACCACTTTGTCAACAAATGTGCGAGCAAATAGTCAAACAGTTTAAGAAAAACATTTCTCAACCAGCTATTGCAAGGAATTTAGGGATTTCACCATCTACGGTCCGTAATATCATCAAAAGGTTCAGAGAATCTGGAGAAATCACTGCACGTATGCGATGATATTACAGACCTTCGAACCCTCAGGCGGTACTGCACCAAAAACTGACATCAGTGTGTAAAAGATATCATCCCATGGGCTCAGGAACACTTAAAAAAACATTGTCAGTCACTACAGTTGGTCACTACATCTGTAAGTGCAAGTTAAAACTCTACTATGCAAAGCCAAAGCAATTTATCAACAACACCCAGAAACGATACCCGAGCTCATCTAAGATGGACTGATGCAAAAGTGGAAAAAATGTTCTGTGGTCTGACAAGTCCACATTTCAAATTGTTTTTGGAAACTGTGGACGTTGTGTCTTCCGGACCAAAGAGGAAAAGAACCAATCCGGACTGTTCAAGGCGCAAAGTTGAAAAGCCAGCATCTGGGATGGTATGGGGGTGTATTAGTGCCCAAGGCATGGGTAACTTACACATTTGTGAAGGCACCATTAATGCTGAAAGGTACATACAGGTTTTGGAGCGACATATCTTGCCATCCAAGCAACGTTATCATGGACGCCCCTGCTTATTTCAGCAAAAATATGCCAAGCCACGTGTCACAACAGTGTGGCTTCATAGTAAAAGAGTGCGGGTACTAGACTGACCCGGCCTTCCCATTGAAAATGTGTGGTGCATTATGAAGCCTAAAATACCACAACGGAGACCCCCGGACTGTTGAACAACTTAAGCTGTACATCAAGCAAGAATGGTAAAGAATTCCACCTGAAAAGCTTCAAAAATGTATCTCCTCAGTTCCCAAACGTTTACTGAGTGTTGGTAAAAATGCCCCTGTGACAACTTTTTTTGCAACGTGTTGCTGCCAAGTTAATGATTATTTGCAAAAAATAATTGAAGTTTCTCAGTGGGAACATGAAATATCTTGTCTTTGCAGTCTATTCAATTGAATATAAGTTGAAAAGGAAGGGACAAGCTGTAGAAAATGTATGGATGGATGTATTCTGTTTTTATTTACCATTTACACAGCGTGCCAACCTCATTGGTGTCGTTTTTTTTTACTCTGAAAATTACACTATATGACAACTATTTTCAATGCATTTGCAAGCTGCAGACAATGTTTGCGTTGCTCAGATTAGATTTGTTGTCTTGAACTTTGGCCGCGTTCCATTCCCATCATTAAGTGCGCTCCAAAAAGCATGCCAAGTGACTTTAATACTGCATGAGCGACGTACCGGTCGTCTCCGTGTCTCCGTCTCCTAATGTGTCCGTGTGTGCAGCGTGCACTACTACCCAGCATCTCCTCTATTTTTAGAAAAAGCAATTTCAGAGTTTACAGTGTGCATGCACGTAGAAGTGTGTGTGTGTGTGTGTGTGTGTGTGTGTGTGTGTGTGTGTGTGTGTGTGTGTGTGTGTGTGTGTGTGTGTGTGTGTGTGTGTGTGTGTGTGTGTGTGTGTGTGTGTGTTCATTCTGGCGTGTTCAACAGGTTGCACGAACGCTCACCTTTGCTCCGGGCTCTAGTTTCTTCGAGGTAAAGAAAGGTTACCAACAAAGATTATGTAAATGTGAAGCTGCCCTCTCGGTTTGATTTCTCAATGTCAGCTTTGAGAGAGGCTGCCTGGTGTCGTCGCCTCCGAGCTGTTGAGCTCGGTTTTGTGGCGATTCAAAACAGATGTCGGCAAACTCACTCCCGGCTGCTGGGTGACACCGAACATGATCTCTTTGGACGACAAAAGAGTCACGCTAAAATCTACGGACAATTTAGGATAGGATAGGATAGGACTTTATTGTCATTGCAACAAGTACAACGAAACTATGTTCCAGCACAAACCCGTTCAGGATTAGACAAACAAACAGTGTACAGGGTTACAGAACAGGAACATTGATGGGTCGCCACGAGGCGCCCCGTAAAAAGGTGGGAAAAAGGTAAAACGCTGGGGAAGAAGATGAGTAAAAAAATACAATCTAGACTGGGCTGGGAAAAAACCTCCATGCCATGCACACATAAACACGTTACATTTAATCACGACAACTCGCAACAGAGGGTGGAGGGGGGATTTGGGGCCCTGGAGGTCGACTGCTGCTATGGAGCGCTGCCAGTCGTCCATCACCCTGAAAGGGAATCAAGCGGTGGTGAAGGCGTGGGGTCGGGGTGTGTGTGTGTGTGTATATGCCCATTGTCTTGGGTGTGTTGATGTAGTGTTCATGTTCATAGGCCTGGGGCCGTTCTGCATGCAAGCAAAAGTTCGACTCCAGGTGTCATTGAGGAGGGAGGGAGGTCAAAAGCGTCCATCATTGAGATATTTCTGCTAAACTTTGTGTACATTTTTTAAGATTTTAGCGCAGATGATAGAGACTTGATTTTCAAATTTTCGCCATTACTGTCTGCGTGCATCGGACCCTCAAGACCACCGTAGTTTCCAGACCATAAGGCACACCGGATATAAGTTTACTGACAGATATAAGTAAGAACTTTACACTACTTTATATTAGAAATGGCAACAGCGGAGGATGAATGTCCCATAACAAGAAGATAGAGAAAAAAAAGAAGCTTATCGACTACGGTGTGGGCAAATTTTCAAGACTCATGCAGATCCCAAATACAGATCAGCAGGTACCAGAAGGTAAGAAAAGTTGCTTTTGCATAATATTGAAAAAAAAAACGCCAGATAAGATGTCTTACCTTATACACACACCATAATAATACTCCTATGTTATAGCACAGTACAATCATAGCTTACCAAAGTCGTACTAAAACATGTTGACAGATTTTTGAGCGCCGTGTGTAATGTTCTATATTTTCAATGGAACATATACAATGTTGGTGTTGTTTACTTGAGTCATATTGCAGTCTACACGTATCTCTTATGTGTGACTGCCATCTACTGGCGACACTTATCATTTCACCATGTACCAAATAAAATAGCTTCGAGGTCGGTAAGCACAACCAAAATTATTCCGTACATTAGGCGCACCGATTTTAAGTGCGCCCTATAG
>NC_084736.1:8699874-8732374 GCF_033978785.1 Entelurus aequoreus | reverse complement strand
TCAGCCGATCTGGATCTGGCTTGGGCTGCCACGCCGACGGAGTGTTGTCGACGTGCGAGCTCTTATCGTGCAGAGAGCTACGAAACGCTACGTCACATATTAACAGTTTCTCATTACAACATGTCCGAAAAGAAGTAGGTCAAAGCACAGTTTATTTAATCATACCCCTTTTCCCTTTCATAGCAACTTCTCACCCTTTTGTTCACTTCCTGTTCTCAATCCGTAGAACACAACAACAAATAAATAGCTAATAAAAAACAAAATGTAGTCACTTTCGGACACTTCCTGAAAGTTTCATCAAAAAGTGTCCATTACTTTTTAAAAGTTATCTTTTGCGAAAGAAATGGATTGAAGCCTGTCAGGTTCAAACACTGATGACATCTATTAAACAAGACAAGAAGCAAAGAATCAAACAGAGACAGAATTCAATTTGGACTCAATATTGAGGAGAGTCGCCTGTACACTGTATCCTTGTACAGTATCTCAGCACGCTCTGGCGAAAGATTGTACTCACCCTTCTTTATTTGACTTTCTCCGACCACATGCCCACCGCTGCTTCCAGAGGGAAGTGGGTCGTAAACAGCGTTGCCTTTGGTTACCGAACAGTTCAAAAGGAGAGGTTGTAAAATAGTTCAAAAAGACGTTCGTAGACCAGTTCAAAAAGGATGTTCAAAAAGAGGTCGTCTGGAAATTGGGCAGATCCTGTCTCTCTACGCTTTGAAGTCCTCGGGCTAGAACAATATCTTTCTGTTGATTACCATACATGAGAGAACCCTTCATGTTGCTTTCCCCCTTACACAGTGGAGTTTTACGAGCCTTCTTCTTGGTAGGTTTCAAAGACAGCTTTTGTCTTCTCACCGGGCACTCAAATGTAACACAAAGTTTTTGTGATAATTTAGAAACAATTATTCTAACAAAGCCTTTTCGTCAGTCAACCACAATATTTGTCCCTGCGGGTGGAGGCGAGGTCCCTCGCACACGGATCCACAGAAGTATCAATCAATCAATCAATTTAAATACATTTTGATAGTAGGCTAATATAACTAATATGGACACATCATGTGTTGTCTTCATTATAACACTTATGCAAGACTTTTATAGTCATTTTGATAGTAGGCTAATATAGCTAATATAGACACATACATAATGTGTTGCCTTCATTATAACACTTATATACAACTTTTAAAGTCATTTTGATAGTAGGCTAATATAGCTAATACAGACACTTACATCATGTGTTGCCTTCATTATAACACTTATATACAACTTTTAAAGTCATTTGGATAGTAGGCTAATATAGCTAATATAGACAGTTACATCATGTGTTGTCTTCATTATAACACTTATGCAAGACTTTTATAGTCATTTTGATAGTAGGCTAATATAGCTAATATAGACACTTACATCATGTGTTGTCTTCATTATAACACTTACAGAAGACTTTTAAAGTCATTTTGATAGTAGGCTAATATAGCTAATACAAACACTTACCTCATGTGTTGCCTTCATTATAACACTTATATACAACTTTTAAAGTCATTTTGATAGTAGGCTAATATAGCTAATTAGACACTTACATCATGTGTTGCCTTCATTATAACACTTATATACAACTTTTAAAGTCATTTTGATAGTAGGCTAATATAGCTAATATGGACACTTACATAATGTGTTGTCTTCATTATATCACTTACAGAAGACTTTTAAAGTCATTTTGATAGTAGGCTAATATAGCTAATATAGACACTTACATCATGTGTTGCCTTCATTATAACACTTTTATAAGACTTTTAAAGTCATTTTGATAGTAGGCTAATATAGCTAATATAGACACTTACATCATGTGTTGCCTTCATTATAACACTTATATACTGTTTTGCAGCTCCAGACAGATTTGTTTTCTGTATTTTAGGTCCAATATGGCTCTTTCAACACTAAGGGAATAACTACCAAAAAAAAAGCCCAATCATTTTGACCTATAAAACTGTTGCTCAAGAGATACAAATGAAAAATGACCTATTTGTTCATTCAAATGATTTTTTGGTATTGTTCTTAAAGGCGCATGTTCTGAACTCCAGACGCTAGTTGAAGCCAAACAGTGCATGGTGTCCCTCATTCAGGGCAACAAAAAAAAGGCCGTTTTACGAGAACTAATTGAAGATGTGCTGCACGACAAGACAAGTTATCTCCTCCAAAGTTTTCACAGAGCAGATTAAGCCTCCACTGATCCCGTGCAGTTGTGTTTTCCAGTTATTTCCGTCCGTCCTCACATGTGCTCCTCCGCACAATCCGCTGGCTGCCAACTCGACCCGCGGGTCAGCGTCCTGGGGTTATGCCAGGTATTTTGGGACCACATGTGGTGAGGCTGGCCTGCAGTACACCAGCTCCCTCCCTCCAGTCCTCTCTCCTCAGGCTACCGTCCGACTCCATCTGCAATTCTTAACAACGTTACCTGCAGCTTCACTGGCTTGGCTCACTCCCATAGCGTAATGTTACAAAGTATGATCCTACAAAACAAAGTATGTCGGCCTATTATTGCATGCTAATATTACACATTACAATACAGCTTTGTACTGCATGTTGAGAATAATCAGCTCTGCGGTTTTGGTTGTTTACTGATCTTTGCAGAGTTAACCCGTAAGTCATTACTAGAAATGAGTGATAAATGTATAATTATTAAATAAATATGTATATAGAATCTAAAATGTATTCAAAATCAGAGTGCTTATATGTATGATTATAATTATTAATATTATTAATTGCTATCATCTATTTTTTGCCACTCAATAATAAGAATCCTCAATACTCTTACAGTTCACTTTTTGAGTGTAAATTCATGTCTAGAAATCAATTTAATAGAAATATTTAATTATTATTACTATCAACTTTAGACAGTTATTTTACCGTTGAGTAAAGTACAAAACCCAAAAGCAGTGAAGTTGGCACGTTGTGTAAATGGTAAATAAAAACAGAATACAATGATTTGCAAATCATTTTCGACTTATATTCAATTGAATAGACTGCAAATACAGGCTATTTAAAATTCGAATTGGAAAACAAATATTAGCTCACTTGGAATTTGATGCCTGCAGCATGTTTCAAAAAAGCTGGCACAAGTGGCAAAAGAGACTGAGTGTCATGATCCGTGGTCCGGATCACGTTTTGTGTTTTCTGTTAGTTTTGGACTCCTTTAGTTCCTGTTTGTGCACTTCTGAGTTGGTTACCATAGCTACGTATTATTTTCACCTGTCTCTTGTGTTCGGGACGCTCACCTGTTGCTAATCAAGAGACATTATTTAAGCCTGCCTTTGTCAGTCAGTCGGTCTGGCTTCTTTGTTTGCGTCATGCTTCTGTTACGTGAGTTTTCCGATCTCTAGTCTATGCTAAGAGTTAGCCCTAGCATCCAGTGCGATCGGCACTTTTTCCTTCGTCTTGTTTTGCTGTTTTTGGTGATTCGTTGATTTGCGAAGATTAAATCATGTTCCTACCTGCAAGTCCTGTCCGGAGTCATCCGTTTGCATCACGGGAGAACGAACCGTGCAGTAAGCTGCTACCGAACCGTGACACTGAGAAAATTGGGGAATGCTCATCAAACACTTATTTGGAACATATGATTATAATTATTAATATTATTAATTGCTATCATCTATTTTTTGCCACTCAATAATAAGAATCCTCAATACTCTTATAGTTCACTTTTTGAGTGTAAATTCATGTCTAGAAATCAATTTAATAGACATATTTAATTATTATTACTATCATTTTAATTAATAACGATTTTAGAGTGTCAATACACATATAACAAAATGTATGCATTTTTGTGTTTAATAGAATATTCAGATAGTGTTTTATTACTACTATTAAATTACCATTATTATTATGATTGATTTTTGGTTTTTTTCTGATCTTTGCATAGTTAACCCGTAGGTCTGTTTGAAATGACTAGAAATGAGTGATAAATCTACAATTATTAAATAATTATGTATATAGACTCTAAGATGTTTTTAAAATCAGAGTACTTATATTTATGATTAGAATTATTAATTATTATTATTATTGATTGGCAACACTAAATTGGCCCTAGTGTGTGAATGTGAGTGTCCAGGGTGTACCCCGCCTTCCGCCCGATTGTAGCTGAGATAGGCCCCAGCGCCCCCCGCGACCCCGAAGGGAATAAGCGGTAGAAAATGGATGGATGGATGGATTATCATCATCTATTTTTGCCACTCAATAATGATCAAAAATCCTCAATACTCTTGCATTTCACTTTTTGAGTGTAAATTCATGTCTTCATGTTTAATTTCATTATTTAAATTATGTAATTATATTATTGTTATTACATTATTATTTTGTGTTATTATTATTGTTTACTGATCTCTGCAAAGTTAACCCGTAGATCTGTTTGAAATTACTAGAAATGAGTGATAAATGTATAATTAATAAATAAATATGTATATATAATCTAAAATGTATTTAAAATTAGAGTACTTATATTTATGATTATCAGTATTAATATTAATTATTATTATTATCTATTTTTGCCACTCAATAATAATAATCAATAATCCTCAATACTCTTACATTTCACTTTTTGAGGGTAAATTATTGTCTAAAAAAATATTTTAATAGAAATATATAACTATTATTATTAGTATTGTAATTAATAACAATTTTAGAGTGTCAATATACAAATAAATAAATATATGCAATTTTGTGTTTGATTGAATAATTCAGTTTATGTATTATTACTATTGTTGTTACATTATTGGTATTATTATTACTACTATTATCATTATCATTATATTCAATATGACCATTATAATTGTTGTGATATTATTAGTAGTAGTGCATTAGTACTATTACCATTTTGTTAAGCTTTAAATACATACAATAATGCTCATTTTGAGCTCTATTTACATGTAACAATACATCTAGTTGAATTATGTAAAAATAGGTTACTACATATTTAATACAACAGTATGTTAAAACATTTTAAAAATAAAAAAATAACTGATTGTTATAATCATAATTATTACAGGTAAGTATTATTGAGTGTTAAAAATACTAAACTTTGCATTGTTTATTTTTAACAATACATCTAGTTGTGTTATGTACATGTAAAAATAGGTTACAACATATTTAGTACAACAGTTTGTAAAAAACATATTTAAAAAATAAAAATAACTAATTATTATTATCATAATTATTACCGTGCTGAATATTATTTTTCAAATAACATTTTATTATTACTATTACTACATTTTATTCTAATAATTATTGAGTGTCAACATTACAAATACAATATATGCATTTTTTAAATTTAAATAATTTAGATACCTTATGACTATTATTATCACTATTATTTGTATTTTTATTAATATTAGTGTTATTATTATTTTTATTATATTTAATATGATTACATTTATTTAGTAGGATTATTACTATTAGTCATAGCATTGACACTATTAGTATTATTATTTTATTAAGCTTTAAATACATAATCATTTTGAGCTCCATTTACATGTAACAATACATCTAGTTGTGTTATGTACATGTAAAAATAGGTTACAACATATTTAGTACAACAGTATGTAAAAAACATTTTAAAAAAAACAAAAACTAATTATTATTATCATAATTATTACAGGAAAGTATTGAGTGTCAACAATACTAACATATGCATTGTTTATTTTTTTTTGTATAACTTTTTAAGTGCTGAAGATTATTTATTTATTTAACATTTTATTATTATTACTACATTTTATTACAATAAGTATTGAGTGTCAAAATTAGAAATACAATATATGCATGTTTTAATTTAGATTATTTAGATACCTTATGACTATTATTATCACTATCCATCCATCTTCTTCCGCTTATCCGAGGTCGAGTCGCGGGGGCAGCAGCCTAAGCAGGGAAGCCCAGACTTCCCTCTCCCCAGCCACTTCGTCTAGCTCTTCCCGGGGGATCCCGAGGCGTTCCCAGGCCAGCCGGGAGACATAGTCTTCCCAACGTGTCCTGGGTCTTCCCCGTGGCCTCCTACCAGTCGGACGTGCCCTAAACACCTCCCTAGGGAGGCGTTCGGGTGGCATCCTGACCAGATGCCCGAACCACCTCATCTGGCTCCTCTCGATGTGGAGGAGCAGTGGCTTTACTTTGAGCTCCTCCCGGATGACAGAGCTTCTCACCCTCTCTCTAAGGGAGAGACCCGCCACCCGGCGGAGGAAACTCATTTTGGCCGCTTGTACCCGTGATCTTGTCCTTTCGGTCATAACCCAAAGATCATGACCATAGGTGAGGATGGGAACGTAGATCGACCGGTAAATTGAGAGCTTTGCCTTGCGGCTCAGCTCCTTCTTCACCACAACGGACCGATACAGCGCCCGCATTACTGAAGACGCCGCACCGATCCGCCTGTCGATCTCACGAACCACTCTTCCCTCACTCGTGAACAAGACTCTGAGGTACTTGAACTCCTCCACTTGGGGCAAGATCTCCTCCCCAACCCGGAGATGGCACTCCACCCTTTTCCGGGCGAGAACCATGGACTCTGACTTGGAGGTGCTGATCCTCATCCCAGTCGCTTCACACTCAGCTGCGAACCGATCCAGTGAGAGCTGAAGATCCTGGCCAGATGACGCCATCAGGACCACATCATCTGCAAAAAGCAGAGACCTAATCCCGCAGCCACCAAACCGGATCCCCTCAACGCCTTGACTGCGCCTAGAAATTATGTCCATAAAAGTTATGAACAGAATCGGTGACAAAGGGCAGCCTTGGCGGAGTCCAACCCTCACTGGAAACGTGTCCGACTTACTGCCGGCAATGCGGACCAAGCTCTGACACTGATCATACAGGGAGCGGACCGCCACAATCAGACAGTCCGATACCCCGTACTCTCTGAGCACTCCCCACAGGACTTCCCGAGGGACACGGTCGAATGCCTTTTCCAAGTCCACAAAGCACATGCAGACTGGTTGGGAAAACTCCCATGCACCCTCAAGGACCCTGCCGAGAGTATAGAGCTGGTCCACAGTTCCACGACCAGGACGAAAACCACACTGTTCCTCCTGAATCCGAGGTTCGACTATCCGGCGTAGCCTCCTCTCCAGTACACCTGAATAGACCTTACCGGGAAGGCTGAGGAGTGTGATCCCCCGATAGTTAGAACACACCCTCCGGTTCCCCTTTTTAAAGGGAGGAACCACCACCCCGGTCTGCCAATCCAGAGGTACCGCCCCCGATGTCCACGCGATGCTGCAGAGTCTTGTCAACCAAGACAGCCCCACAGCATCCAGAGCCTTAAGGAACTCCGGGCGGATCTCATCCACCCCCGGGGCCCTGCCACCGAGGAGCTTTTTAACTACCTCAGCAACCTCAGCCCCAGAAATAGGAGAGCCCATTATTATTATCACTATTTTTTTTAAATTATTTATAGTGGCATAATTATTATATCGAATGAGATTACATTTATTTAGCATGATTATTACTATTAGTCATAGCACTGACACTATTAGCATTATTTTTTTTTTAAGCTTTAAATACATAATGATAATTTTGAGCTCCACTTACATGTAACAATACGTGTCGGAAAAAAAAAAAAAGTTTTAAAAAGTTTTAAAAACAAATAAAAAAAACCTACACATTAATGCAGTTCTCTCTAGTAGAAAATATCAATCAACACAGAAATGATGAAGCAGTTCTTGCGTTGTACCTAATAAAATGTCCTGCTGCTCAAATTTGCTTTTCAGTCTGAATGCTCCCAAACAATGTTGTACTTCCACATTACATGTAAGCACATTTTCTACTTAGTTAAGTGGTTTAGCAGCGTCTGTTGTCAAAGCCAGCTAATCATTTCCCAACGTTTTGTGTTTTTGTTCCACCAGCGTGCTCATCGATCCCAGGAGGCTAAAACTTGTTTCCGCCAAGTGTCTGCTTTGCCAGTCCGATTGTTGCGGTTGAAGCGCTGGTATTGATCCGCATATTCGCATTTTCAACTGGCGTACGCTGCAGCCTGAATAACATGCGAGGGAGGAACTCTAGCCCTATGGTCCACATTCATCTGTTTGATATTGTATCACATACGTACGCTGCCTCCTACGACGACATGCATGATTTCAGCCCTATCACTGCATAGGATAGGATAGGATAGGACGGGAACGCTGATGGGTCGCCAAAGGCGCCCCGTAAAATATAAGAAAAAGGTCCAACGCTGGGGAAGAAGATGAGTAAAAAAATACAATCTAGACTGGGCTCCTAAGGGGGCTCAGTCTGGAGTGGGAAAAAACATCCATGCAATGCACACATAAACACGTTACATTTAATCACGACAAAGGGGAGGGGCGGGGAGTTGGGGCCCTGGAGGTCGACTGCTGCTATGAAGCGCTGCCAGCCGACCATCACCTCGAGGGGAAACAAGCAATGGTGGGGGGGGGGGGGGTGTATGTGCCCAATTGTCTTGGGTGTGATGATGTAATGTTCATAGACTGAGGCCGATCTGCAAATGTTCGACTCCAGGTGTCGTTGAGGAGGGAGGGAGGTCAAAAGCGTCGATCATCGAGGTGTCATCCGGGGTGTTTTTCAGAACAGCCTGTTCCTGTTGTTCACAGCGTCAAGGCCATTCGAGGGAGTCAAATCGTAGATTAGGATCAACGTTCCCTCTAAGGTGCGCGCCTGTGCAATTGCGCACTGCTCAAGCGTCCTCTGCGCACGGCAAATCTATGTCACGCACAAAATCAAATAAAAAAATAAGCGCATAACAATTTTCGACACACGGACACGACAGAGAAAACAGTTTTCGTCATCATTGTTCAAATATTGTAACTTCTGTCGAGACGCTTTGAGGACATGAATTCCATCGATCACTTTACTGAGCGAAACTCTTTATTGTCGGCCATAAACACATCACCAAAACATGAGTAACAAAATTATATCTAGCAAAAGTGGTCATTTTCCACCTAAAATCTTGCCTAGGGCGCCAGATTGGTTAGGGCCGGGCCTGCAACAGCAGCCGCTCGCTCTTTCTCACTTGCGCCAACACATGCACATATGGCACTTAGCCAGTGATGCGTTTACAGCCACACAAAAAGTCGGACAACTCCTACGCCACACATAAAGTGTCATTCCAGGTCGTTACACTATGATTTACCAATCAAATGTGTGCTTATTCTAGTGATTTTAAACTAAGATTTATTAGGAATCTTAGTTTATAAATATTAATCATGAAATGCTGTTAGTATATTAAATAAATACTAATAAAAAGATATTTTTTACAAACAGGAAGTTGCAGGAATGTACACATGATCCCCTGCTTACATCTCATTGTGCAACATGTGAATGTTTTAATGGGAACTAAATGCAATGTCTGAAAGGGGTACAAATTATTTCCAAAGCAGGACCTCCACCCAGACAAACAATACAAGTACACAGTTCATGAAAAACAATATTTTTTGTTATTGTCATTGTAAGTGGGCCTTAACACTTATATTAGAAAATAACCTCATGGAAATGACTGCTGTCATTTGATTATAATAATAAGAGAATGTTGTCTGTCTATCTATGTTGGCCCTGCGGTGAGGTGGCGACTTGTCCAGGGTGTACCCCGCCTTCCGCCCGAATGCAGCTGAGATAGGCTCCAGCACCCCCCGCGACCCCGAAAGGGACAAGCGGTATAAAATGGATGTATGGATGGAGATTGAACTTGTTATTTAGTCAGGTTTGGGACAGGTGTGCTGCTGGTGTAGCCACAGTGTGCACGTCTGATGGTGCTCACATGGGCTCCACTGAATGCTCAGGGAGTTTTTGCGTTTGCTCACACATGAACAATGAGAGGGAACAATGATTAGGATGTTTGTTTTCCGCGAGCAGACAATACAATGACTTGTCTGTTCTATTCGTCCATGCTGGCTGCTCTTATATTCAAACATCCGTGTGGGACTTTACCATGGATTAGTTTATTTTCAACTGTGCAAGTCAACTCTGGTGCGGTTTGGTTCACTCGAGCACAAATGTAAACACTACGCAAACCAGTTTTAAAATGACAGCAAAAAAAACCGGTGCTGTAGGTGCTATCTATGTGCTCTTTGAACATATACAACACCCAAAACCTGTGGCTTTTCTACTTATATTCAATTGAATAGACTGCAAAATACAAGATACTTAACGTTAGAACTGGAAAACTTGTTTATTTTTTGCAAATATTAGCTCATTTGGAACATGTTTCAAAAAAGCTGGCACGAGTGGCAAAAAAGACTGAGAAAGTTGAGGAATGCTCGTCAAACACTTATTTGGAACGTCCCACAGGTGAACGGGCTAATTGGGAACAGGTGGGTGCCATGATCGGGTATACAAGCAGCTTCCGTGAAATGCTCGGTCATTCACAAACAAGGACGGGGCGAGGGTCACCACTTTGTCAACAAATGCGTGAGCAAATTGTGGAACAGTTTAAGAACAACATTTCTCAACCAGCTATTGCAAGGAATTTAGGGATTTCACCATCTACGGTCCAGAAGATCATCAAAAGGTTCAGAGAATCTGGAGAAATCACTGCACGTAACATTGAATACCCGTGACCTTCAATCCCTCAGACGGTACTGCATCAAAAAGCGACATCAGTGTGTAAAGGATATCACCACATGGGCTCAAGAACACTTCATAAAACCACTGTCAGTAACTACAGTTGGTCGCTACATTTGTAAGTGCAAGTTAAAATTCTACTATGTAAAGCAAAAGCCATTTATCAACAACACCCAGAAATGCCGCCGGCTTCGCTGGGCCTGAGCTCATCTAAGATGGACTGATGCAAAGTGGAAAAGTGTTCTGTGGTCTGACGAGTCCACATTTCAAATTGTTTTTCGAAACTGTGGACGTCGTGTCCTCCGGACCAAAGAGGAAAAGAACCATCCGGATTGTTGTAGGCGCAAAGTTGAAAAGCCAGCATGTGTGATGGTATGGGGGTGTATTAGTGCCCAAGACATGGGTAACTTACACATCTGTGAAGGCACCATTAATGCTGTAAAGCAGTGGTCCCCAACCTTTTTGTAGCTGCGGACCGGTCAACGCTTGAAAATTTGTCCCACGGACCAGTGGGGGGTGGCGGGGTGGGGGGGTGTATTTAAAAAAAAATATATATATATATATATTTTTTTTTTTACATAAATAAATACAATCATGTGTGCTTACGGACTGTATCCCTGCAGACTGTATTGATCTATATTGATTTATAATGTATATATTGTGTTTTTTATGTTGATTTCATTAAAAAAAAAAAAAAAAAAAATAATAATAATTTCTTGTGCGGCCCGGGACCAATCGGTACCGGGCCGCTGTCAGTAACTACAGTTGGTCGCTACATTTGTACATGCAAGTTAAAATTCTACTATGTAAAGCAAAAGCCATTTATCAACAACACCCAGAAATGCCTCCGGCTTCGCTGGGGGTGTATTAGTGCCCAAGGCATGGGTAACTTACACATCTGTGAAGGCACCATTAATGCTGTAAGGCAGTGGTCCCCAACCTTTTTGTAGCTGCGGACCGGTCAACGCTTGAAAATTTGTCCCACGGACCGGTGGGGGGTGTATTTAAAAAAAATAAAAAAAATATTTTTTTTTTTACATAAATAAATACAATCATGTGTGCTTACGGACTGTATCCATGCAGACTGTATTGATCTATATTGATATATAATGTATATATTGTGTTTTTTATGTTGATTTCATTAAAAAAAAAAAAAAAAAAAAAAAAAAATTTTTTAATTTCTTGTGCGGCCCGGGACCAATCGGTCCGCGGCACGGTACCGATTGGTCATAAAACCACTGTCAGTAACTACAGTTGGTCGCTACATTTGTACATGCAAGTTAAAATTCTACTATGTAAAGCAAAAGCCATTTATCAACAACACCCAGAAATATTTATTATAGTATTTAAAAAAAAAAAAAAAAAAAAAAAAATTATTTTTTTTTACATAAATAAATACAATCATGTGTGCTTACGGACTGTATCCCTGCAGACTGTATTGATCTATATTGATATATAATGTATATATTGTGTTTTTTATGTTGATTTCATTAAAAAAAAAAAAAAAAAAAAAAAAAAAAAAAATTATTGTGCGGCCCGGTACCAATCGGTCCGCGGCCCGGTGGTTGGGGACCACTGCTGTAAGGTACATACAGGTTTGGGAGCAACATATGTTGCCATACAAGCAACATGATTTTGGACGCCCCTGCTTATTTCAGCAAGGCAGAAAACAGACAACAGCGTTAGCACAGTGAATATATGCATATATTTATTGCGCAATCTTTGGCCACATGACAAATGACAAGAGTGAGCGCCAAGTAAACCCAAGTATTTTTCTTTTTTGTCAGTCAACGCAGCCTAAAAAGCAAAAAATGCTAAGACGCCTCCCCTGCAGGGGTGCAGCTGCAGGAGCGACCCTGCCAAGGGCGGCGAGCTCCCCCGTTTCCAGCGCCGTAAAACGGGTCATTGAACAGCTAAATGGACTCATTATGATGTGTAATTAAAAGAATACTGCGGAAGACTCCCAAACTCCCCCCCCCCTCTGTCCCGCGTCGTCCCGGGTCCTCCGCTGGACGGCGGCGGCCATTTAAACTCTCACCTCGTTCGCCGGCGTTTTTGCACGCCGGCCCTGGCGGACTAATTGAATCGCGTCCGCCGCTGTACCCTCGTTCGCTGATAATCTCGCCCCGTTCGCAGATTCCAATTACGCGGCGTTGAGATTGAATTTCTCCCCCGTACAACATGTTACGGCCCTGGCGAGTCACGAGGTGCGAGATCACAGAACAGTTTCATTAGAGGGCGAGAAGTACTGTGAATACTGATGGCGCTGGAATCTCTTGTCTTTGCGCCGCCATTAATACACATTTGCACCCTTCGCTGGGTCTGTAACGCCAGCGAGCAAACATGAGGGGAGGAACATAATTAGGTTTCATGTTCACGCACAACAATGTATAGGACGTGGCAGTAGATGCACTTCACTGACAATAAGACGGAGCATTGTGATGTTTTTAGGCACCTATAACGCAGAAACGCCAATCAAATATCTGCTGACTGACGGAGGAACAAAGTTACAAAAGATCCCCAACCACCGGGCCGCGGCCCGGTACCGGTCCGCAGACCGATTGGTACCGGGCCGCACAAGAATTTATTTTTATTTTTTTTTAATGAAATCAACATAAAAAACACAATATATACATTCTATATCAATATAGATCAATACAGCCTGCAGGGATACAGTCCGTAAGCACACATGATTGTATTTATTTATGTAAAAAAAAAAAAAAACATTTTTTAAATACAGTATTGTTGACAATCGGGCCGCGGACCGATTGGTACCGGGCCGCACAAGAATTTATTTATTTATTTATTTTTTTTAATTTTTTTTTTATGAAATCAACAAAAAACACAATATATACATTCTATATCAATATAGATCAATACAGCCTGCAGGGATACAGTCCGTAAGCACACATGATTGTATTTATTTATGTAAAAAAATATATATATATTTAGGACCGCCCTTTCTAGATATATAAAGATTTGTATTTACAACATTAATAATATATACAAAAAAAAGCTTGTTGTGAAAAATAAAAGATCCTCTATACAATACATATAAGCTGACTGCTGTTTGAGGACTTACTGCAACAACCTTGCAAAGATCCTCTATACAGTACATATAAGCTGACTGCTGTTTTTGAGGACTTACTGCAACAACCTTGCAAAGATCTTCTATACAGTATGTGGAGTTGTCTGCTGTTTTTGAGGACATACTGCAACAACCTTGCAAATATCTTCTATACAGTATGTGGAGTTGTCTGCTGTTTTTGAGGACATACTGCAACAACCTTGCAAATATCCTCTATACAATACATATAAGCTGACTGCTGTTTTTGAGGACTTACTGCAACAACCTTGCAAAGATCCTCTATACAGTACATATAAGCTGACTGCTGTTTTTGAGGACTTACTGCAACAACCTTGCAAAGATCCTCTATACAGTACATATAAGCTGACTGCTGTTTTTGAGGACTTACTGCAACAACCTTGCAAAGATCTTCTATACAGTATGTGGAGTTGTCTGCTGTTTTTAAGGACTTACTGCAACAAACTTGCAAAGATCCTCTATACAGTACATGGAGCTGTCTGCTGTTTTTAAGGACTTACTGCAACAACCTTGCAAAGATCTTCTATACAGTATGTGAAGTTGTCTGCTGTTTTCAAGAACATACTGCAACAACCTTGCAAAGATCCTCTATGTGGAGCAGTCTGCTGTTTTTAATGACGTACTGCAACAAACTTGCAAAGATCCTCTATACAGTACATGGAGCTGTCTGCTGTTTTTAAGGACCTACTGCAACAACCTTGCAAAGATCCTCCACACAGTATGCGGAGCTGTCTGCTGTTTTAAGGACATACTGCAACAACACTTGTCAAAGATCTTGTATACGACCAGTGTTTTGAAAATTATTTAAAAAAATAAATAATTATAGTTACTTGTTACTTTACCACAAAAGTCATTGAATTAATGAGGGAATTGACTATCTGGCATATGCAGTTGGGAGACGTTTCATGAGAGTGGAGTGTGTGTGTGTGTGTGTGTGTGTGTGTGTGTGTGTGTGTGTGTGTGTGTGTGTGTGTGTGTGTGTGTGTGTGTGTGTGTGTGTGTGTGTGTGTGTGTGTGTGTGTGTCTTTAAAAGAACGCCCTCAGAGCAGCATTTTAGCTCAGCCGTGTTGTTAGCTTAAGTACATAATGATCACTTAGTTCTGTTGAGTCTGTTCACTGGATTGTGTTAGTTATTAACGAGATTGGACGTGCTTTAATGGCTGTAGTTTCCTTGTCCACTAACGAGGTATTGTAGGATTGCAAGCTCGCCACCTCATTCATTGATTTGTTGTTCAACATCCCCTCGTTGTAGCAGTAGGAATGTGGTCCGCGGGCCTGCCGCGGAGCGGGGTGTGTAAGGACCGGCCTCAGCGGCAGGTGAGTGGATTGCCCAGCTGGGGCCGGTTATCTAATCACTCGTCACCCTTATTATAGGAAATAGGAAAATAAGAGCGCAGACAGGAAAAACAAACCAAAACACAAAAAGTCCTGTTTTTAAGGATCTCCGTGTCAAAGATCCTCTATATCTTTACTCCAGTGTAAAATGGATTCTAACACTCTTTGGTGTGTATAGATGCACTTCAACAGGTGGAGACGATAAGGGAGGGCTTGCTATCGGATTAATTAGTAGATATGTTACTTTTTGGGAAGAAGTCAAAGAGTGTGTTGTGTTTGATGTAGATAAGGTTAATGAGGCAGCTGCATTTGTGGACCAAAACATGTCTTGGAGGAAAGGAAAGTGGAATTGTTCCCCCCCCAAATCTACATTTGTTTTTTTACTGTATATAAAAAAAAATGCAATTTTACAGTCAAATGTTGACACTCAATCTGCCAATTTTTTTTGTTTTTTTTACCGCAAATCAACAACTGTAGATTTTTCGGTGCATTACTGTAAATACCAAAACGCCACCACAGTTTATTACAGTAAAAAAAAGTACTGTTTTTTTTTCATGTACAGAAAAATGCTGTAAAAAACTCAAGTAATTTTCACAATTTTACCATGAAATCTATTTCTACCTTTACATTGCACAAATTGATGAATAACTTGCTTTGAAATCATTATTATTAGCATGTATTTATATTTTAAAAATGGGTTGAATGTTTGATCATATACTTTTGCATAATTAGACAATATTTAAGTTAACAAAATGTGCGATCGCATGGAGTACATATATTTTTTTTACATATATTTATCTTTTCCTACCAATAGGTTAGGGAGACGGTTTGACACTGGAACAGACATGTTCCATTATGAGCTATAGGGAAATTAGTTTGTAGATCAGAGGTATCAAAGTGGTTTTCACTGAGGGCCACATCGCAGTTATGTTTGGCCCCAGAGGGCCGCTTTTTAACAGTGAACACTATTAGTACACAATTTGTTTATGCATTTTATTAGACTTGTTTTTAATTAAAGTGTAAAAAAAAATATGGTAAATTGCAATAATTTCACCTTAAAATGTAGTGTATATTACTGTAAATGTAAAAACAGTACTGCTATTTTTACGGTAAAAAAAATAAATTTAAAAAAGGCAGCTCAGTTGCCAGAAATTTACTGCAAAATTGTAATAATTTTTTTTGACTGTAAATAAAAACAAAAATGCATTTTTACAGTAAAAGTTTTTTTGTTAATTTTTTACCGCAAATCAACAACTGTAGATTTTTTGGTGCATTACTGTAAATACCAAAACGCCACCACAGTTTATTACAGTAAAAAAAGTACTGTTTTTTTTTCATTTACAGAAAAATGCTGTAAAAAACTCAAGTAATTTTCACAATTTTACCATGAAATCTATTCCTACCTTTACATTTCACAAATTGATGGATAACTTGCTTTGAAATCATTATTATTAGCATGTATTTATATTTTAAAAATGGTTTGAATGTTTGGTCATATACTTTTGCAAAATTAGACAATATTTAAGTTAACAAAATGTGCGATCGCATGGAGTACATATATTTTTTTTACATATATTTATCTTTTCCTACCAATAGGTTAGGGAGACGGTTTGACACTGGAACAGACATGTTCCATTATGAGCTATAGGGAAATTAGTTTGTAGATCAGAGGTATCAAAGTGGTTTTCACTGAGGGCCACATCGCAGTTATGTTTGGCCCCAGAGGGCCGCTTTTTAACAGTGAACACTATTAGTACACAATTTGTTTAAGCATTTTATTAGACTTGTTTTTAATTAAAGTGTAAAAAAAATATGGTAAATTGCAATAATTTCACCTTAAAATGTAGTGTATATTACTGTAAATGTAAAAACAGTACTGCTATTTTTACGGTAAAAAAAAATACATTAAAAAAGGCAGCTCAGTTGCCAGAAATTTACTGCAAAATTTAAATATTTTTTTTTACTGTAAATAAAAACAAAAATGCATTTTTACAGTAAAAGTTTTTTTGTTTATTTTTTACCGCAAATCAACAAGTGTAGATTTTTCTGTGTTTTACTGTAAATACCAAAACGCCTCCACAGTTTATTACAGTAAAAAAAAAGTCATTTTTTTTTCACTTAGATAAAAATGTAAAAAAACTCAGTAATTTTCACAATTTTACCATGAAATCTATTGCTACCTTTACATTGCACAAATTGATGGATAACTTGCTTTGACATCATTATTATTAGCATGTATTTATATTTTAAAAATGGGTTGAATGTTTGATCATATACTTTTGCATAATTAGACAATATTTAAGTTAACAAAATGTGCGATCGCATGGAGTACATATATATTTTTTTTACATATATTTATCTTTTCCTACCAAGAGGTTAGGGAGACGGTTTGACACTGGAACAGACATGTCCCATTATGAGCTATAGGGAAATGAGTTTGTAGATCAGAGGTATCAAAGTGGTTTTCACTGAGGGCCACATCGCAGTTATGTTTGGCCCCAGAGGGCCGCTTTTAACAGTGAACACTATTAGTACACAATTTGTTTAAGCATTTTATTAGACTTGTTTTTAATTAAAGTGTAAAAAAAATATGGTAAATTGCAATAATTTCACCTTTAAATGTAGTGTATATTACTGTAAATGTAAAAACAGTACTGCTATTTTTACGGTAAAAAAATTAATTTAAAAAAGGCAGCTCAGTTGCCAGAAATTTACTGCAAAATTTAAATAATTTTTTTTGACTGTAAATAAAAACAAAAATGCATTTTTACAGTAAAAGTTTTTTTGTTAATTTTTTACCGCAAATCAACAAGTGTAGATTTTTCTGTGTTTTACTGTAAATACCAAAACGCCTCCACAGTTTATTACAGTAAAAAAGTCTTTTTTTTTTCACTTAGATAAAAATGTAAAAAAACTCAGTAATTTTCACAATTTTACCATGAAATCTATTCCTACTTTTACATTGCACAAATTGATGGATAACTTGCTCTGAAATCATTATTATTAGTATTTATTTCTATTTTAAAAATGGTTTGACTGTTTGATCATATACTTTTGCATAATTAGACAATATTTAAGTCAGGGGTCACCAACGCGGTGCCCGCGGGCACCAGGTAGCTCGTAAGGACCAGATGAGTAGCCCGCTGGCCTGTTCTAAAAATAGCTCAAATAGCAGCACTTACCAGTGAGCTGCTTCTATTTTTTGAATTGTATTTATTTACTAGCAAGCTGGTCTCGCTTTGCCCGACATTTTTAATTCTAAGAGAGACAAAACTCAAATAGAATTTGAAAATCCAAGAAAATATTTTAAAGACTTGGTCTTAACTTGTTTAAATAAATTCATTAATTTTTTTACTTTGCTTCTTATAACTTTCAGAAAGACAATTTTAGAGAAAAAATACAACCTTAAAAATGATTTTAGGATTTTTAAACACATACCTTTTTACCTTTTAAATTCCTTCCTCTTCTTTCCTGACAATTTAAATCAATGTTCAAGTAAATTTATTTTTTGTATTGTAAAGAATAATAAATACATTTTAATTTAATTCTTCATTTTAGCTTCTGTTTTGTCACGAAGAACATTTGTGAAATATTTCTTCAAACTTATTATGATTAAAATTAAAAAAATCTGGCAAATCTGGCAAATCTAGAAAATCTGTAGAATCAAATTTAAATCTTATTTCAAAGTCTTTTGAATTTCTTTTAAAATTTTTGTTCTGAAAAATCTAGAAGAAATAATGATTTGTCTTTGTTAGAAATATAGCTTGGTCCAATTTGTTATATATTCTAAAAAAATTGTAGATTGGATTTTAACCTATTTAAAACATGTCATCAAAATTCTAAAATTAATCTTAATCAGGAAAAATTACTAATGATGTTCCATAAATTCTTTTTTTAATTTTTTCAAAAAGATTCAAATTAGCTAGTTTTATTCTTCTTTTTTTCGGTTGAATTTTGAATTTTAAAGAGTCGAAATTGAAGATAAACTGTTTCAAAATTTAATTGTCATTTTTTTTTCGTGTTTTCTCTTCTTTTAAACCGTTCAATTAAGTGTAAATATTATTAATTATTAATAATAACATAGAGTTAAAGGTAAATTGAGCAAATTGGCTATTTCTGGCAATTTATTTAAGTGTGTATCAAACTAGTAGCCCTTCGCATTAATCAGTACCCAAGAAGTAGCTCTTGGTTTCAAAAAGGTTGGTGACTCCTGATTTAAGTTAACAAAATTTGCGATTGCATGGAGTACATATATATATTTTTTTCTGCCAAAATAGAAAGAAATAATACTGTGGAAGACTTGCTCTTCCGGGTTCTTCAGACCACCAATTACGGACATGACCGCCTCGTTCATCTTGCTGAACAATGATTTGTTTTGCAATAAATGATTTTTGTGTTCATTTTCAGTCATTTCTGTCCGTCTCGCCCTCACTCTCGTTCGTGCTCGGGTTTTCTCTCCACCATCAACCGCGCCTCTCCTTCCCGGCTGCTGCTCTTTAACAGAGCGACCGGTGATTAGATAAGCCAGCCCAGGTGTGCCATCTACGCACCTGTCGCTAATCTCGAAACCGGTCCTGGCACACCCCGCTTCGCCGCAGGTCCGCAGGCCACGCCCCCCCACAAATACATTTAGTTCAGAAAAGTTACAGTACTTTTTTGATACATGTTATTTCCAGGCTTTCGAGGGCCAAATAGAATGAAGTGGCGTGCCACACCTGGCCCCCGGGGCCTTGGGTTTCCACACCTGTGAGTTAACTCGTTATTTTTGACAGCCCTAATTTAAACATAACCGTATATTTGTGCTGCAGGGTCCACATCCGTCCAGCTGAGGGGACATCAGGCATGCTCTGGTCCAGCGAGGACTTCCAAGCGACAGATTACCTGACAGGTAAATGTGAGCATATGGTAAACAACAACAACCCCACCCTCAAGTGATGCCCCCTCCCATTTAAGCGGATGACAGAGAATCCTGGGTTAATCCTGTGGCCAATACACACGACAAGTACACGCATGGCAGTGTGTGTGTGTGCAGTAAATACACCTTAAAAGACGCTAAAAAGGGCTAAATTCATTAAATGTATACGACTGCAGCAACACTATAAAGTCTCCTTTCTACCGCCGCTGGCAGTTTTCTTGCCGGAGGCCTGCAGACGGTGAATGCAAATTCTTGTTTTAAAAATTAACTGCTATTCTGCGCAGAAGGTCAAACACCGAGGATGAATGGATAACCTTAGAATGGCTGCATAATACTGTCGTAAAAGGAACGCAGAAACAATTGCATCATAAAAAAAATTAAATTAGAAAAAAATGTTAGCTACTTGACCTGTTTAAGTTATTGTAGTAACTATTTCTATTAAATGTGTTTATTTGCTGTACCGTACATTTATAATACTTCTTAAAAGGGGCGATTTTTATTGTGATAGTATTACACAGTACAGGCCAAAAGTTTGCACACACCCTCTCATTCAATATGTTTTCTTTATTTTCATGACTATTTACTATGTAGATTGTCACTGAAGGCATCAAAACTATGAATGAACACATGCGGAGTTATGTAAAAAAAAAAAAAAAAAAAGGTTAAATAACTGAAAACATGTTTTATATTCTAGTTTCTTCAAAATAGCCGCCCTTTGCTCGGATTACTGCTTAGGCTTCATAATGCGCCACACATTTTCAATGGGAGACAGGTCTGGACTACAGGCAGGCCAGTCTAGTACCCGCACTCTTTTACTCTGAAGCCACGCTGTTGTAACACGTGGCTTGGCATCGTCTTGCTGAAATAAGCAGGGGCGTCCATGATATTTTTGCTTGGATGTTAACATATGTTGCTCCAAAACCTGTATGTACCTTTCAGCATTAATGGTGCCTTCACAGATGTGTAAGTTACCCATGCCTTGGGCACTAATACACCCCCATACCATCACACATGCTGGCTTTTCAACTTTGCGCATAGAACAATCCAGATGGTTATTTTCCTCTGTGTTCCGGAGGACCCGACGTCCACAGTTTCCAAAAAACAATTTGAAATGTGGACTCGTCAGACCACAGAACACTTTTCCACTTTGCATCAGCCCATCTTAGATGAACTCGGGCCAGGCGAAGCCGGCTGCGTTTCTGGGTGTTGTTGATAAATGGCTTTCTCTTTGCATAGTAGAGTTTTAACTTGCACTTACAGATGTAGCGACAAACTGTAGTTACTGACAGTGGTTTTCTGAAGTGTTCCTTTGGTGATATCCTTTACACACTGATGTCGCTTTTTAATGCCGCCTGAGGAATCGAAGCTCACGGGCATTCAATGTTGCGTGCAGTGGTTTCTCCAGATTCTCTGAACCTTTTGATGATATTACGGACCGTAGATGGTGAAATCCTTAAATTCCTTACAAAAGCTGGTTGAGAAATGTTGTTCTTGAAACTGTTCGACAATTTGCTCGCGCATTTGTTGACAAAGTGGTGACCCTCGCCCCGTCCTTGTTGGTGAATGACTGAGCATTTCACGGAAGCTGTTTTATACCCAATCATGGCACCCACCTGTTCCCAATTAGCCCGTTCACCTGTGGGATGTTCCAAATAAGTGTTAGATGAGCATTCCTCAACTTTCTCAGGTCTTTTTTGCCACTTGTGCCAGCTTTTTTGAAACATGTTGCAGGCGTCAAGTTCCAAATGAGCTAATATTTTGCCAAAAAAATAAAGTTTACCAGTTCGAACGTTAAGTATATTGTCTTTGCAATTCAATGGAATATAGGTTGAAAAGGATTAGCAAATCATGGTATTTTGTTTTTATTTACCATTTACACAACTACACTGGTTTTGGGTCATTCCAACTGTAAATGGAGCATTGGAGCAAAACGATAAATTGTCTAGTCGGCATTAGCATGACATGTAGATTTTTAAGAGTCGTGTCGGTGTAGTGAAATGCTGAGAAGTAGAGATAAATGCGTTAAAATGTAATATCGGAAATTATCGATATCGTTTTTTTTATTATCTGTATGGTTTTTTATTCATTTATTTATTTTTTAAATTTTTATTTTTATTAAATCAACATAAAAACACAATACACACTTAAAATTAGTGCACCAACACAAAAAAACCTCCCTCCCCCATTTACACTCATTCACACAAAAGGGTTGTTTCTTTCTGTTATTAATATTCTGGTTCCTACATTATATATCAATACAGTCTGCAAGGGATACAGTCCGTAAGCACACATGATTGTGCGTGCTGCTGGTCCACTAATAGTACTAACCTTTAACTGTTAATTTTACTAATTTTCATTAATTACTAGTTTCTATGTAACTGTTTTTATATTGTTTTACTTTCTTTTTTATTCAAGAAAATGTTTTTTATTTATTTATCTTATTTTATTTATTTATTATTTTTTTTAAAGGACCTTATCTTCACCATACCTGGTTGTCCAAATTAGGCATAATAATGTGTTAATTCCACGACTGCATACATCGGTTGATATCGGTATCGGTAATTAAAGAGTTGGACAATATCGGATATCGGCAAAAAGCCATTATCGTACATCCCTACTGAGAAGTAATGTGTAACCCTAGTTACGAACTAGTAATAGAGGAAACAGGTGAGTAGTAGTCAATGGTGTAAATATCGAACTGGACTAGTATCAGAAGAATCCTAGTGTTTTTAAGAGCCAGTGTTGCATATCAACAATGACACAGACAACGATGAACTTGAATGTTGAATGGCCAAACATGTATTGAAAAGTGCACATATAAATTTACAACTGCAGTATATGAAAAATAATGAACAAGAATAAGAAAAGTCGGCAGAATAGAAACCCTTTTTTCAAAGTTCCCAAAGTTTGTTTAAATAGTTTGTTGGGGCCCGTTTCTCTGTAGCTAACAGTGCACTGTATAAGTATTGTCCTACCGCACATACCGTGGGGGAGGGGACGTCAACACTGCACCACAGTGTCCAGATTCTAAGGTAGCTCGCCACCCAATATGCACTGGGAATCGGATCGATGGATCTCGGGAATGGGTGTTGGAGTTGGAGAGACTGCGGAGCCTCTCATCCACCTGGGCTGGAAGGGCGATGTCGTCCTCTCCACACAAGGTGCTCCAGGGAATTAAGATGGTATTTGAATCACCCAATGAAAAAACCTGACCTAACAATAGATCAGACAAGACCCAATAGCTTGTATTATTCACACACACTGGTTTCAACTGTGTTCTTAAATAACCATGAATTAGCTTAAATACTTTTAACTAGCATTAATTAGCTCAATCATGTCATTAATCACCAATCATGCATCTCAAATGCTTTGGTTTACAATGTATTTGTTTTCAAAATATGAAATATCAAAATAAAAGTTAAGCGCTTATTATAGTTCTTTTTTCCAATTGTTCAAATATTCAAAAATATATGAAATGTTTCTTCAAATACAAAAATACTATTTAAATGCACCTTTAAGTTCACAATTAAACAAGGTAGGTTAATTGCACAAAGTTCACATTAATGCTCAAAATGGACTTTTGTGTAGCAACTTGGAGGTATATAAGGTTACAACAGGGGTCACCAACCTTTTAGAAACCAAGAGCTACTTCTTGGGTACTGATTAATGCAAAGGGCTACCAGTTTGATACACACTTAAATAAATTGCCAGAAATAGCCAATTTGCTCAATTTACCTTTAACTCTATGTTATTATTAATAATTAATGATATTTATCTTTGTGGAAACACTGATCATCTTAATGATTTCTCACAATAAATATATATAGAAACAGATAAATATTAATATGCAAAACTTTATTTTTATATTTTCTCTAAGTGCACATTTTTCAAATTGAACATTTTCAAATGATCACTTCTAAGACAGTCTTGTGAAATCACAATATCCCATTTTAACTAGCTAGCCACTAACATTTTTTAACAAATCATGAATTACTTTGCACCATGTTTGTACAAATAATAACTCATGTAAAACACAAAAGTCAACTCTCAAATTTTTAAATAAATCATGTCACACTTTGAACTGGACACCAAATCTGTTATCTGTTTCTTTGTCAGTTAGTGAAGACCAAGTCTTTAAAATATTTTCTTGGATTTTCAAATTCTATTTGAGTTTTGTCTCTCTTAGAAATAAAAATGTCGAGCAAAGCGAGACCACCTTGCTAGTAAATAAATACAATTTAAAAAATAGAGGCAGCTCACTGGTAAGTGCTGCTATTTGAGCTATTTTTAGAACAGGCCAGCGGGCTACTCATCTGGTCCTTACGGGCTACCTGGTGCCCGCGGGCACCGCGTTGGTGACCCCTGGGTTACAACGTGCTAAATCTCTCCCTTGCTAGCACAGGTGAGAGATGCACTAAAAATGACCCCTTCAATCACTAAATCAAAAGTACTCAGTAATCTATTACTTCAGTCAAACAAAAATAATCACAGTGTTCCTAGCATGTGCTGTAAACATGAACAAAATAAACATCACCAACACTTATGGCTTAAATAAAACATCACATCATTGTTATTCACTCACCGCTGATCAAGTGAAATGACTGCACACAGGATATCAGTCAGTGAATATTACACTCGGATGTCACACTGCTCTACAAGGTTCAAACAACACAATATACGGATCAAAAGTTGTATAACAACATTAGGAATGTGGATGGATCGAATTGCAAGCTTATTTTCAAGCCTTACCGAGTGGATGGCCAAGGATTGATCGACAGGTTCTCCGCGTGTGTTTGCATTGCCACGCGTGGACCGACAAAACCGGAAGGGGAGTTTCTCTTCTTCCACACTACAGGAAGTTGCGTCATAAAACGAGTGACACGGAAGGGCTCACAGGCTCACTGATTGCCCTCTAGAGGTGACAATCATGGAGACAGGTAATTTTTACCTCTGCAATTTCTGTTAAGACACCACGTTTGTGTCAACATTTTTATGTATATTGTGTATTTTCTATTTTAACAACTTGTAGAGCAGGTTAAAAATATAAATGAATAACGTAAAGTGCAGATTAGTTTGTACCTGTTTTAACACTTAGTTATTTAAAGGCCTACTGAAAGCCACTACTACCGACCACGCAGTCTGATAGTTTATATATCAATGATGAAATCTTAACATTATAACACATGCCAATACGGCCGGGTTAACTTATAAAGTGACATTTTAAATTTGCCGCTAAACTTCCGGTTCGAAACGCCTCTGAGGATGACGTATGCGCGTGACGTAGCCCGGCGAACACGGGTATGCCTTCCACATTGTAGCCAATACGAAAAAGCTCTGTTTTCATTTCATAATTCCACAGTATTCTGGACATCTGTGTTCGTGAATCTGTTTCAATCATGTTCATTGCATTATGGAGAAGGAAGCTGAGCAAGCAAAGAAGAAAGTTGTCGGTGCGAAATGGACGTATTTTTCGAACGTAGTCAGCCACAACAGTACACAGCCGGCGCTTCTTTGTTTACATTCCCGAAAGATGCAGTCAAGATGGAAGAACTTGGATAACAGAGACTCTAACCAGGAGGACTTTTGACTTCGATACACAGACGCCTGTAGAGAACTGGGACAACACAGACTCTTACCAGGACTACTTTGATTTGGATGACAAAGACGCAGACGTGCTACTGTGAGTATGCAGCTTTGGCTTCTAAACATTTGATCGCTTGACCGTATGTGCGCAACTTTTTTTTGCGTATGTACGTAACTTTTTTTAAATATATAAGCTTTATGAACCTTGGGTTAGGTGAACGGTCTTTTGGGCTGAGTGATTGTGTGTGTTGATCAGGCGTTTGAATTGTATTGGCGTGTTCTATGGAGCTAGGAGCTAGCATAGGAGCTAGGAGCTAGCATAACAAACACGCAGGTGTTATTATGCAGGATTAATTTGTGGCATATTAAATATAAGCCTGGTTGTGTTGTGGCTAATAGAGTATATATATGTCTTGTGTTTATTTACTGTTGTAGTCATTCCCAGCTGAATATCAGGTCACCCCCGGCTCTCACAGCATCTTCCCTATCTGAATAGCTTCAACTCCCCACTAGTCCTTCACTTGCACTTTCCTCATCCACAAATCTTTCATCCTCGCTCAAATTAATGGGGAAATTGTCGCTTTCTCGGTCCGAATCTCTCTCACTTCATGCGGCCATCATTGTAAACAATAGGGAACTTTGCGTATATGTTCAACTGACTACGTCACGCTACTTCCGGTAGGGGCAAGCCTTTTTTTTATCAGATACCAAAAGTTGCAATCTTTATCGTCGTTGTTCTATACTAAATCCTTTCAGCAAAAATATGGCAATATCGCGAAATGATCAAGTATGACACATAGAATAGATCTGCTATCCCCGTTTGAATAAAAAAAATTCATTTCAGTAGGCCTTTAACTGAAATTAATGTATCTTTACTAAATGAATTATTTTAACTCAAATGAATTATTTCAACTCCAGGCATAGTGTTTTCAAGCCTGGGTTACAAATGTCATTTGAAGGCGGAACTGAGTTAAAAAAAACAAAGTTTATGATGGATTTTCCACCATTAAAAAATTCACAAAGATACGCCTGATGAGATTAAAACCGTGCTGACATCCATCCTCCCACCCCCGTGCAGATACCGAAGCAGTTAATTGTCTTGTTAAAAAGATAAAGCTCCATAAAACGAGGCCTGGTGTTCACCCCCAGCACAACTTTAGTGCCCTCGACGCATGAATCATCATTGACTCACTTTCAGAACCGCAACAACCTTGCTTCCGAAATGACTCACTCCGCTAATCCGTCATGGAGTGGATCCGGTCCGGCCTGCACGGAGATCCCATCTCCTCGTATTTTTTGGTGATAAGACGTTATCGCCGCTGCGCGACCCCGGCCAGGCCGCGGGCCAGAATGTACGGCGTTTTTAATTTGCCGACAAATGGAGACAATAGCAGCCTGGAGCATAAGTGTGATGAACAAAGCTGGGCATGGAATAGTACAGATGTGTTGCAGTCTGCATTATAATGATACATTATCATCACCATCATGCAAATGAGCAGACGCCCACTGAAAGATGGCGTACAGAAGCGCTATGTTAACACGAGACAAAGATCTCCTATATACGACAGGAGTGCTGCTCTATTTAAAATAATGTACAACAAAAAACAAATGAGAAGATATTCTAAACAATAGGTTGTTTTTAAAGAAGCGACTGCAAAAAAAACAACTCTAAATGAGAGTAGTGGTCTGATATTTTTTTATCTGCAAAAACACGTGTCAAATATCTACGGAGCCCCTAAAAGGACATGGGGAAAAAAAATGTTTAGATTTTTTTTTTTTTTTTTTTTTTTTTTTTAGACATGTATCTCGTGCGCACGAGATACATGTCTAAAAAAAAATTTAAAAATTAAAAATTATAAAAAAAATGTTTTAATTTTTTTTATATAACTTTAGAAAAACTATCTCGTGCACACGAGGTACATGTCTAAAAAAAAAAAAAAAAAAAAAAAAAAAAAAAAATTATAAACATTTTTTTCCCCCCATGTCACTTTAGGGCAGGGGTCCCCAAACTACGGCCCGCAGGTCGGATCCAGCCCCCCAGCATCCAAAATCCGGCCCACAGGAAGTCCCAAGTTAAAAAAAAAAAAAAAAAATTAAAATTGTTTTTTTTTTTTTTTTTTTTTTTGTTGAAATCTTTCCTTTCTAATCCATTTTCTTTCTCCTAGTCGCTCATTGTCTAAAAATGAATTTTCCCATCGATAATGTGACAATGTTAAATGTTGATGAACATCAATGTTAAATGACAAAACAGATTATAAAGACAATGTATATATATATATATATATATACATATAAGTTTATATATATATATATATATATATATATATATATATATATATATATATATATATATATATATATATATATATATATATATATACACAGCCTGGCCCCCGGCCAATTTTTTTTAACCCTATGCGGCCCCCGAGTCAAAAAATTTGGGGACCCCTGCTTTAGGGGCTCCGTAAATATCCTTTCCTTTACATAACAGCAAATATGTTTTTCAGGACAAACTGCAAAAAAACTGGTCCAAGATTTAAGGACCCGCTGCAAAAACAGCAGTCAAAACACTTCTAAATGACAGAAGCGCTCTGCTGCTTTGGAAACAACTCTAGTCAAAGATCCTCTATAGGACAGGAGCTTTCTGTTGTTTTTAAGAATGTGCAAAAATACAAGTACAAAGGTTATCTATTTTTCCCCTTAAGGGTGATGCTTGAAAACAGCAAAGTAGGGCTCTGTTTACTTTTAAAGACCTCAAAATTTTGTTTTTTTTAGTCCTCTATATAAGGGGAGTTGGCTGCTGTTTTTAAGCATCTACTACAAAAACGTTAAAAAGATCCTCCAAATGAGAGGACTGGCATTTTTTGCTGTAGATGCTTTAAAACAGCAAAGTAGGGCTCCGTTTACTTTTAAAGACCTAAAAATGTTGTTGTTTTTTAAATCCTCTATATAAGGGGAGTTGGCTGCTGTTTTTAAGCATCTACTACAGAAACGTTAAAAAAGATCCTCCAAATGAGAGGAGCTGTCTGAGAGGCATTTTTTGCAGATGCTTTGAAACAGCAAAGTAGGGCTCTGTTTATTTTTAAAGACCTAAAATGTTTGTTTTTTTTAGTCCTCTATATTAGGTGCGATGGATGGCTGAGTAGCGCTTATACAGCAGCAGCCGGCCCTCCATAGCTCCCACTCCCTCCCCTCTGTTGCAAGTTTTGTTGATTCTACGTAATTGTGTAAGCGTGCTATGGCTATGAGGGTTTTTTCCTTGGCCTCAGTCTGGACCCGCCTTTGACTGAATATTTTTTACTCAACTCAAAGATCCCCTATAATGGAAACACTCTGCTGTTTTCAAAGAAGCTACTGCAAAAAAACAACTCTAAATGAAAGTAGTGGTCTGATGTTTTTTTTTTTTATCTGCAAAAACACGTGTCAAATATTTACAGAGCCCCTAAAGGACTTGGGGGATTTTTTTTTTTTAATATTTTTTGTATTTATTTTTTTTGCACAAGATACATGTCTAAAAAAAATTTAAAAAATTAAAAATTATAAATTGTATTTTTTATTTTGTATATAACTTTATAAAAACTTTCTCGTGCGCACGAGGAACTTTCTCTTGTGCACAAGATAGTTTCTCTTGCGCACGAGATAGTTTCTCGTGCGTACGAGATAAATGTCTAAAAAAAATTTAAAAAAAATAATTAATTAATTAAAAATTATAAAATGTTTTTTTTTTTTTTTATATAACTTTATAAAAACTTTCTCGTGCGCATGAGAAACTTTCTGTTGTGCACGAGATAGTTTCTCGTGCGCACGAGATACATGTCTAAAAAAAAAATAAAATAAAAAATATATTAAAACATTTTTTTCCCCCATGTCACTTTAGGGGCTCCGTAAATATCCTTTACATAACAGCAAATATGTTTTTTAGGACAAACTGCAAAAAAACTGGTCCAAGATTTAAGGACCCGCTGCAAAAACAGCAGTCAAAACACTTCTAAATGACAGAAGCGCTCTGCTGCTTTGGAAACAACTCTAGTCAAAGATCCTCTATAGGACAGGAGCTTTCTGTTGTTTTTAAGAATATGCAAAAACACAAGTACAAAGGTGATCTATTTTTCCCCTTAGGGGCGATGGACGACTGAGTAGCGCTTATACACCAACAGCCGGCCTCTGTAGCTCCCACTCCCTCCCCTCTGTTGCAAGTTTTGTTGATTCTATGTAACTTGTCTATGTGTGCTAAGACTATGAGGTTTTTTTCCCTTGGCCTCAGTCTGGACCCCCTCCCTGGAGTCCAGCCTTTGACTGAATATTTTTAATGATATTTTGCAAAAACATAGTCAAATATCCTCTATAATGGAAACAATGCTGTTTTTTATAAATATATTGCAAAAATGTAGTCAAAGATCCTCTTTAATAGAGACACTGCTGTTTTTTTAAGAATCTACTGCAAACATAGTAGGAGAGAGTGTTGTTTTTAACAATCTATTGCAAATTAATAACTTTATTTTTTAATTCATAATGCACTTTTTATTTGACACCAAATCCCAAACTGCTACATATTAATATACATTGAAAAAAAGATTTTAAAAAATGAATAAAAAATGCATAAAACACATCACACGACATACAGATTAAAATGAACTGTAAGCGTGTCTAAAAAGGTAGGTCTTGATTCAAAAATCCTTAAAAATGGGATGACAGCTGTTTTTAACAATCTATTGCAAACATTCCAGTCAAAGATCCTCTATACAACAGGAGCTTTCTGTTGGTTTTAAGAATATGCAAAAACACAAGTACAAAGGTGATCTATTTTTCCCTTTAGGGGTGATGAACGGCTGAGTAGCGCTTATACAGCAGCAGCCGGCCTCCATAGCTCCCACTCCCTCCCCTCTGTTGCAAGTTGTGTTGATTCTATGTAACTTGTGTATGTGTGCTATGGCTATGAGTTTTTTTTTTCCTTGGCCTCAGTCTGCACCCGCCTTTGACTGAATATTTATTACTCAAGTCAAAGATCCCCTATAATGGAAACACTCTGCTGTTTTTAAAGAAGCTACTGCAAAAAAAACAACTCTAAATGAGAGTAGTGGTCTGGTGTTTTTTTTAATCTGCAAAAACACATGTCAAAGATCCTTTATATAACAGCAGTTGTGTTTTTCAGGACAAACTGCAAAAACACTGGTCCAAGATTTAAAGACCCATTGCAAAAACATCAGTCAAAACACTTCTAAATGACAGAAGCGCTTTGCTGTTTTGGAAAAAAATCTAGCCAAAGATCCTCTATTAAAAGGGAGCTTTCTGTTGTTTTTAAGAATATGCAAAACACAAGTACACAGGTGATCGATTTTTCCCCTTAGGGGCCATGGACGGCTGAGTAGCGCTTATACAGCAGCAGTCGGCCGTAGATCCCACTCTCTCCCCTCTGTTGCAAGTTTTGTTCATTCTATGTAACTTATCTGTGTGTGCTATGGATATGAGGTTTTTTTCCTTGTCCTCCGTCTGGACCCGCCTTTGACCGAATACTTTTTACTCAAGTCAAAGATCCCCTATATTGGAAACACTCTGCTGTTTTTAAGAAGCTATTGTAAAACTGTTAGTAGTTGATCCTCTATAATGGAAACACTGCTGGGGTTTTTTAAAGAATTGACTGGAAACAACGCTCAACAAAGATCCTCTTAAATGGGCACAATATATTGCTTTTAACAATTGCAAAAACGCTAGTCAAAGATTCTCAATAATGGGAACACCCTGCTTTTTTTGAGAATGTTTTGCAAAAATGCTAGTCAAAGATACTTAATAATGAGAACGCTTCTATAAAATGTCTTGCAAAAATGTAGTCAAAGGTCCTTAAAATGGGAACACTGCTGTTTTTAAGAAGCTATTGCAAAAATGTTAGTGGTTGATCATCTATTATGGAAACACTGCTGTTTTTTTAAGAATTGACTGGAAACAACGCTCATCAAAGATCCTCTAAAATGGGCTTTGAATAATGCATTACAAAAACACTAGTAAAAGATCCTCAACAATGGAAACACAGTTTTTTTTCAAGAATATACTGCAATAGTCAAAGATCCTCTCTGATGGGAACACACTGCTGTGTTTAAGGATCTATACCAGGGGTCGGCAACCTTTACCACTCAAAGAGCCATTTTGGCAAGTTTCACAAATTAAAGAAAATAATGGGAGCCACAAAATTTTTTTTAAAATGAAAAACACCGCATATAAAGCTTAAATGCTTTGTGCTATGTTAACCAGGGGTCTCAGACACACGCACCGGCACGCACTTTAATGTGGAAATTTGATGTTAGTGCGGCCCGCGAGTTTTGAATGAATGGCGATTGATTGCGTCATACTTGCCAATCCTCTCATTTTTTCCGGGAGACTCCCGAATATCAGGGCGTGATGGCACTGCTTTTGGCGCCCTCTACAGCCTGCCCAAACAGTGTACCTGTTCGACCACATGTAGAATGCAGTTTCAGCTTGCTCACGTAAGTGACAGCAAGGCATACTAGGTCAGCAGCCACACAGCTTACACTGACGGTATAGCCGTATAAAACAACTTTAACACTGTTATGTTACAAATATGCGCCACACTTTGAACCCACGCCAAAAAAGAATGACAAACACATTTCTGGAAAACATCTGCACTGTAACACAACATAAACACAACACAACCATTACCCAGAATCCCATGCAGCCCTAACTCTTCCGCTCAACCAACGCACGGAGAGGGGGGTGGGGGGGGGGGTTGATGTGTGGGGGGATTTGGTGGTAGCAGGGGTGTATAATCTAGACCGAAGAGTTAGGGCTGCATGGGATTCTGGGTATTGGTTGTGTTGTGTTTATGTTGTGTTACGGTGGGATGTTCTCCAGAAATGTGTTTTTCATTCTTTTTTTGTGTGGGTTCACAGTGTGGCGCATATTTGTAACGTAACAGTGTTAAAGTTGTTTGATACGGCTACCGTCAGTGTAAGCTGTGTGGCTGATGACTAACT
>NC_084736.1:8679874-8694874 GCF_033978785.1 Entelurus aequoreus | reverse complement strand
TAGGTGTATAGAGGCCCATTTCCAGCAACTATCACTCCAGTGTTCTAATGGTACAATGTGTTTGTTCAGTGGCTCAGAAGGCTAATTGATGATTAGAAAACCCTTGTGCAATCATGTTCACACATCTGAAAACAGTTTAGCTCGTTACAAAAGCTACAAAACTGACCTTCCTTTGAGCAGATTGAGTTTCTGGATCATCACATTTGTGGGGTCAGTGGGGGCAGTATAGCTCGGTTGGTAGAGCGGCCGTGCCAGCAACTTGAGGGTTGCAGGTTCAATCCCCGCTTCCGCCATCCTAGTCACTGCCGTTGTGTCCTTGGGCAAGACACTTTACCCACCTGCTCCCAGTGCCACCCACACTGGTTTAAATGTAACTTAGATATTGGGTGTCACTATGTAAAGCGCTTTGAGTCACTAGAGAAAAGCGCTATATAAATATAATTCACTTCACTTCAATTAAACACTCAAAATGGCCAGAAAAAGAGAACTTTCATCTGAAACTCGACAGTCTATTCTTGTTCTTAGAAATGAAGGCTATTCCACAAAATTCCAAACTTTTGAACGGTAGTGTACATTTTTTAATTTCACATCCTCGGGCAAAAAACAACAGGAAGTTGGCAATTTCCCCTTCAAGACAAAATTGTACTAAAAACACTCATTTTTGCCTCTTTGAGCTGTAATTTGACCCCCTTAAAATACGTCAAAACTCACCAAACTTTTCACACACATCAGGACTGGTGGAAATTGCGATCTAATAAAAAAAAAAAACGAACCCCAAAACTCAAAATTGCGCTCTAGTTTTACTTGTTTTGGAAAGTCTTGACAAGCCGCATTTTCTTGTCCTATTGCTCGGTTCAAATAAAATACCACTAATTATTTGTATTTTTAGGGACCGAGTCCCTTTGGGACAGAGGACCCTATTGTATTTCTAGCGTTTTATTATTATACCGCCGCCTCTTTGAGCTGTAATTTGACCCCCTTAACATGCTTCAAAACTGCGCTCTAGCGCCCCCTAGGAATAAACAAAAACAAACTGCTTGTAACTCCCACTAGAAAGGTCGTAGAGACATGAAACAAAAACCTCTATGTAGGTCTGACTTAGACCTACACTACCGTTCAAAAGTTTGGGGTCACATTGAAATGTCCTTATTTTTGAAGGAAACTCACCAAATTGGACACACACATCAGGACTGGCCAAAATCGCGATCTAATCAAAAAACCAAACCCCAAAACTCAAAATTGCGCTGTAGCGCCCCCTAGGAAGAAAACACAGACAAAACTGCCTGTAACTCCCAGTAGGAATGTCGTAGCGACATGAAACAAAAACCTCTATGTAGGTCTCACTTAGACCTACATTTCATATATTGACAACACCCAGCAAAAATCAACAGGAAGTTTGCAATTCCCCCTTCAAAACAAAAGTTGTGTAAAAACAGTCACCTTTTTTCAAACATGATCTCCTCTGAGCGCGTTTGTCGTGTCGGCTTCAAACTAGCACAGGAGAGAGATTGAACCCTTCTGATTAAAAGTTGATTAAATAGTTTTAATTACTGCTCCAGTTTGGATTTTATGTGCCGTCGAATTCGGTCCCGTCCATCGCTGCTTGCAGCTTTAATTTGACTTGTTTTGGAAAGTCTTGACAAGCCACATTTTCTTGTCCTATTGCTCAGTTCAAATAAAATACCCCTAATTTTTGTATTTTTAGGGCCGGAGTCCCTTTGGGACAGAGGACCCTATTGTATTTCTAGCGTTTTATTATTATACCGCCGCCTCTTTGAGCTGTAATTTGACCCCCTTAACATGCTTCAAAACTGCGCTCTAGCGCCCCCTAGGAATAAACAAAAACAAACTGCCTGTAACTCCCACTAGAAAGGTCGTAGAGACATGAAACAAAAACCTCTATGTAGGTCTGACTTAGACCTACACTACCGTTCAAAAGTTTGGGGTCACATTGAAATGTCCTTATTTTTGAAGGAAACTCACCAAATTGGACACACACATCAGGACTGGCCAAAATCGTGATCTAATCAAAAAACCAAACCCCAAAACTCAAAATTGCGCTGTAGCGCCCCCTAGGAAGAAAACACAGACAAAACTGCCTGTAACTCCCAGTAGGAATGTCGTAGCGACATGAAACAAAAACCTCTATGTAGGTTTCACTTAGACCTATATTTCATACACTGACAACCCCCAGCAAAAATCAACAGGAAGTTTGCAATTCCCCCTTCAAAAAAAAAGTTGTGTAAAAACAGTCACCTTTTTTCAAACATGATCTCCTCTGAGCGCGTTTGTCGTGTCGGCTTCAAACTAGCACAGGAGAGAGATTGAACCCTTCTGATTAAAAGTTGATGAAAGAGTTTTAATTACTGCTTCAGTTTGGATTTTATGTGCCGTCAAAGTCGGTCCCGTCCATCGCTGCTTGCAGCTTTAATTTGACTTGTTTTGGAAAGTCTTGACAAGCCACATTTCCTTGTCCTATTGCTCAGTTCAAATAAAATACCCCTCATTTTTGTATTTTTTATTCTTGTTTTTGAACACTGACTTTTTGCAGTGTGTTTTCGCTGTCCGACAAGTACGGTGAAATCTCCTATCGTGGCTCCAGATGTGTCTCCCAACAAGTGGTTGCTACTAATGCGTCTATAATCATAATAACGTGCAAACAGCCTGTTCATGAAGTGCGACGCATCCCACTGATGAAGACCTTTTACAGCAAGGAGCGTCTGGTTAAAAAGAAGCCGTTATGTCTTTACGGAGGATTTGCATGGCATGTGTGGCGTCATTTGCATCTTTTACGTAAATAATGGCGTATTTAGATGCCATCCGCCAGATGCCAGGCGGCGTATATTACGTGTTCCTCACTCCTCCTCAAGCAACGTTTCCTCAGTCTTTGTTAAAAATCTGCAAATCAAATACTCCTCCTTTTGCTGTCTGAGTGGGATTTTTTTTTTTTTTTTTTTGGGGGGGTAATAGAAAGCAGCAATAAAAATGCAAATTGTGATTCAATGCTATCAGAAGTCCCGCGTGTCAGAGGATCTCATCTAAAGTCCATTAGTATTTTCAGGATTTATGTTGCACCCCTGCACCCTAACAGGGATGAAAGTCCTCACAGCGGTGAATCAGTCAGCTGGTGATGAGATCTTAAGTCGCTCGCTGTGACGCACAAAGAGAATTTTTACTGCTTTTCCCCCCCCCTCCTCCCGCCATGCTTACAGTCAAGTACCGGCTCTCCATTATGTCTTTTGGACCCTGAGGGGAACATGCCCTGTAAGAAACAATAACTGTCCTGTCAAGACGGAGACACTTTTATTTCTTAGCCACAAGGTGCTTGTTTTTTTTTTGTTCTTCTTCCATTTGCCCGCTGGCATTTGTTGTCATTCAGAATGTATTTCTTCATTTAGTCGACTTCCACGGTTCTTCATCTGGCATCCGACAAAAACCCCACAAACAATTAGGGCCTGACATGTGCTGTGACCAGAAGGTTGTTTCAGCCAATTAGACGGGAAAAAAGTAATTTCCTTGAAAAGGTACGATGAACGCAAAATCTTTTTTTTTTTTTTTTAGCAATTTTAGCATTGCTATTAGAAAACCCAAAACCAGTGAAGTTGGCACGTTGTGTAAATGGTAAATAAATACAGAATACAATGATTTGCTAATCATTTTCAACCCATATTCAATTGAATAGACTGCAAAGACAAGATATTTAATGTTCCAACTGAGAAACTTCTTTTTTTTTTTGCAAATCATCATTATTTAGAATTTAATGGTAGCACAGGGGCATTTTTACCACTGTGTTACATGGCCTTTCCTTTTAACAACACTCCGTAAACGTAAACCAATTTTTGAAGCTTTTCAGGTGGAATTCTTTCCCATTCTTGCTTGATGTACAGCTTAAGTTGTGGTATTTTAGGCTTCATATTGCGCCACACTCTTTTACTATGAAGCCACGCTGTTGTAACACGCGGCTAGGCATCGTCTTGCTGAAATAAGCAGGGGCGTCCATGATAACGTTGCTTGGACGGCAACATATGTTGCTCCAAAACCTGTATGTACCTTTCCGCATTAATGATGCCTTCACAGATGTGTAAGTTACCCATGCCTTGGGCGGTAATACTCCCCCATACCATCACAGATGCTGGCTTTTGAACTTTGCCGTTAGAACAATCCGGATGTTTTTTTTCCTCTTTGGTCAGGGAGGACACAACGTCCAGTTTTTCCAAAAACAATTTGAAATGTTGACTCGTCAGACCACAGAACACTTTTCCACTTTGCATCAGTCCATCTCTTATATGAGCTCGGGCCCAGCAAAGCCAGCTGCGTTTCTGGGTGTTGTTGATAAATGGCTTTCGCTTTGCATAGTAGAGTTTTAACTTGCACTTTGTTGCAATTGAAATCTAAGTAAGATTAAATATCTCAAATAAGGGTGATAATTGCTTATTTTCTGTCCGATAAGATCATTCTTCTCACTAAGCAGATTTTATGTTAGAGTGTTTTACTTGTTTTAAGGGTTTTGATCCTAAATGATCTCAGTAAGATATTACAGCTGGTAGCTGAGATGTTATGACCTATATTGAGTAAAACATGCTTGAAACTAGAATATCAACTGTTGCAAAGCTGTGTCATCAACACTCACAAGTTTAAAACCACTTTTTTAAAGTAATAATTCCTTATTACAAGCTTGAAAAAATTGTGTCTCATAATTAAAACAGATGACAGCCAAATGGACTTTGCTGTTTTATTTTCAATGAAACAATAGAAAACACGTACTCATATAGTAGTACAGTTGGCACAGTGCAGTGAACTGACAGTTAATATTTAAACATTTAACATTTCTAACAATTTTGAACAGAAATAGTTCATGCACATTCAGATAAATTCTTCAAAATTACAATTAAAACGATTTTGGCCGGGGCCCGGGCTGTGTATACGCGCACTAATTGACTGAAAGAGCACGCACTTGGCGCGATGATGTCATGTTATGGATGGAAAAATGCGTTTTTAGACCATATGATTTGCCTGAGTGGCTAGGAGACCCCGAGAGTAACACGCTTGCCTTGTTGCCTTTCCATTAAGAACAATAAATTAGTTTTTAGTATAAGTTTGCTGGTTTCAAGAAATGTAATGCCGAGCGCATATCATTATGTCAAGATAATGGCACTAGCACTTACTTAATTTAAGAATATTTGTCAACATATATGTCAGGTTCAAACACTGATGACATCTATTAAACAAGACAAGACGCAAAGAATTAAACAGAGACAGAATTCAATTTGGACTCAATATTGAGGAGAGTCGTCTGTACACTGTACCCTTGTACAGTATCTCAGCACGCTCTGCCAAAAGATTGCACGCCTTCCCCCCCATTCATTGAGGTTAGCTAAGTTTACTTGTTTCGGAAAGTCTTGACAAGCCAAATTTTCTTGTTCTATTGGCAGATAATTTTGCCTAGTTCAAATAAAATACCCCTCATTTTTGTTTTGTTTTTTTCCTTGTTTTTGAACACTGACTTTATGCAGTGCGGGCAAAGTGATTAGGACACCTGATTGTCATCATTGGGATGGGTGGCCGAATACTTTGGGCAATACGGTGTATAAGTGGACAGCCTGGAATAAACCTTGTCGTAGCGGACGGTGAATTTGCAAAGCTCTCCTTTTTTAATTTTGCCCGAGTCAGCAGCCAAGAATCAGCCTGGCCACATGCTTTGGCTCCGAGGCTGAGAGCGAACGTGTCGACTTGATGGTCAGTTGATGGCCTGGAAAATTGCGTTTGAACCTCCGGGTGTTATTGCGCCTCATATCTTAGTCTCCGAAGTGCAGGATTAAATTAAACTCCGCTGTCTGTCTGATAAATGTAAACCGCTCCTTGGCTTTTCTCTACCATGCCACTGTTTTTTTGGAGCCCAGGTTCTTTGCAGCGCTACACTGCAAAAACTGAAATCTAAGTAAGGTTAAATATCTCAAATAAGGGTGATATTTGCTTATTTTCTGTCTGATAAGATAATTCTTCTCACTAAGCAGATTTTATATTATGAGTGTTTTACTTGTTTTAAGGGTTTCGGTCCTAAATGATCTCAGTAAGATATTACAGCTTGTTGCTGAGATTTGATGACTTATATTGAGTAAAACATGCTTGAAACTATTTTTGTCCAAATGTCCAAAACACACCCAGCAATGGTGCACAGGAAGGCGGGGAAGAAGAGGGGAAAAGGCAGCCAAAATGGTCAAAAGTCCCAATTTTGTCCAAAATGCCTCCCCGGGTTCCAGTCCCACGAGTCCTGCCACCGGCCGCACAATTCCCGGGATGCAAAAAATGTCCAAAACGCACCCAGCAAAGTCCCACAGGAAGTGGGGGAGAAAAGTGAGAAAAGTCGTCAAAAGTCCCCAAAAATGTTCAAAATACCGACCTAGGTTCGAGTAGCACAAGTCCCGCCGCCGGCCGCGCAAGTCCGGGGTTGCCCAAAATGTCCATAACACACCCAGCCGAGTCCCACGGGGAGGGGGTATAAAAGCAAGAAAAGTCGTCAAAAGTCCTCAAAAAATTTAAAAATACCTAACCAGGTTCGAGTCGCACATGGAGTGCCACAAGTCTTATACTTGTGGCACTCGAACCCGGGTGTGATTTTTGAACATTTTACCGACTTTTCTCACTTTTCTCCCCGCCTTCCCGTGGGACTTTGCTGGGCGCGTTTTGGACATTGTGAGAATCCCGGCCGGCGGTGGGACTTGTTCGACTCGAACCTGGGTGGGTATTTTGATCATTTTTGGGACTCGGCTGGGTGTCTTATGGACATTTTGGGCATCCCGAGACTTGCGCGGCCATATATAAGATTTTACGTTAGAGTTTTTTACTTGTTTTAAGTGTTTTGGTCCTAAATGATCTCAGTAAGATATTACAGCTTGTTGCTGAGATTTGATGACCTATATTGAGTAAAACATGCTTGAAACTATTTTTGTCCAAATGTCCAAAACATACCCAGCAATGGTGCACAGGAAGGCGGGGGAAGAAGAGTGGAAAAGGCGGCCAAAAATGGTCAAGAGTCCCAAAATACCTCTCCGGCTTCCAGTCCCACGAGTCCCGCCGCCGGCCGCAAAAGTCCCGGGATGCGAAAAATGTCCAAAACTCACCCAGCAAAGTCCCACGGGAAGTGGGGGAGAAAAGTGAGAAAAGTTGGCAAAAGTCCCCAAAATTGTTAAAAATACCTACCCAGGTTCGAGTCCCACATGGAGTGTCACAAGTCTTAAGACATGTGGCACTCGAACCCAGGTGTGATTTTTGAAAATTTTACAGACTTTTCTCATTTTTCTCCCCGCCTTGCCGTGGGACTTTGCTGGGTGCGTTTTGGACATTTGGGGCATCCCAGCCGGGACTTGTGGGACTCAAACCTGGGTGGGTATTTTGAACATTTTTGGGACTTTTGCCGACTTTTCCAACTTTTATCCCCACCCCCCTCCCCGTGGGTCTCGGCTCGGTGTGTTATGGACATTTTGGGCATCTCGGGACTTGCGCGGCCATACATAAGATTTTATGCTAGAGTGTTTTACTTGTTTTAAGGGTTTTGGTCCTAAATGATCTCAGTAAGATATTACAGCTTGTTGCTGAGATTTGATGACCTATATTGAGTAAAACATGCTTGAAACTATTTTTGTCCAAATGTCCAAAACATACCCAGCAATGGTATACAGGAAGGCGGGGAAGAAGAGGGGAAAAAGCGGCCAAAATGATCAAAAGTCCCAATTGTGTCCAAAATACCTCCCCGGGTTCCAGTCGCACGAGTCCTGCCACCGGCCGCACAATTCCCGGGATGCAAAAAATGTCCAAAACGCACCCAGCAAAGTCCCACAGGAAGTGGGGGAGAAAAGTGAGAAAAGTCATCAAAAGTCCCCAAAAATGTTCAAAATACCGACCTAGGTTCGAGTCCCACAAGTCCCGCCGCCGGCCGCGCAAGTCCGGGGATGCCCAAAATGTTCTTGTTTTTTAACACTGAATTTTTGCAGTGTACAGAGACAGACATGGCAGCCAGTTCCAGTCGCGTGTCGTCTTTATTGGCCGCCACTCAAGCCGAGTGATGAGATTATGTTTTTACCCTTGCCTCGGCTTGAACCGGCACGGAAGGACTCTGAAGAACAATAGAGGCGGATATTGAGAATGTACCGTAGGAAGGAGGAATGGCGGGGGTGCTTAGTCATTTAAAGTTTCACCAAGTTTGACACCAAAGCAGAATAACAAGTAGCCAGCGCAAGGAGTGGAACTTTTTGCAGTTACAAAATTTCCACTGCCCAACCTTTGCACCCCGGGCTCTAATTACTCTTCTTCCGAAAAGCGAGAGAAAAAAGGATCCATCGCTTGAAATTCAGCGCTTAATGCACCATCAGCCCTGTTCCTTCACCAACACTAACTGCTAATTAGCAGCAACTTCAGCCAATTAGCACCAGTCAATCAATCAATCAATTAATGTTTACTTATATAGCCCTAAATCACAAGTGTCTCAAAGGGCTGCACAAGCCACAACGACATCCTCGGCTCAGATCCCACATCAGGGCAAGGAAAAACTCAACCCAGTGGGATGACAATGAGAAACCTTGGAGAGGATCGCAGATGTGGGTGACCCCCCTCCCCCTCTAGGGAAGACCGGATGCAATGGACGTCGAGTGGGTCTAGCATAATATTGTGAGAGTCAAGTCCATAGTGGATCTAACATAATAGTGAGAGTCCAGTCCATAGTGGATCTAACATAATATTGTGAGAGTCCAGTCCATAGTGGATCTAACATAATAGTGAAAGTCCAGTCCATAGTGGATCTAACATAATAGTGAGAGTCCAGTCCATAGTGGATCTAACATAATATTGTGAGAGTCCAGTCCATAGTGGATTTAGCATAATAGTATGAGAGTCCAGTCCATAGTGGATCTAATATAATAGTGAGAGAGTCCAGTCCATAGTGGATCTAGTATATTAGTGTGAGAGTCCAGTCCATAGTAGATCTAACATAATAGTGAGAGTCCAGTCCATAGTGGATCTAACATTATAGTGAGAGTCCAGTCCATAGTGGATCTAACATATTAGTGAGAGTCCAGTCCATAGTGGATCTAACATAATAGTGTGAGAGTCCAGTCCATAGTGGATCTAACATAATAGTGAGAGTCCAGTCCATAGTGGATCTAACATAATAGTGTGAGAGTTCAGTCCATAGTGGATCTAACATAATAGTGTGAGAGTCCAGTCCATAGTGGATCTAACATAATAGTGAGAGTCCAGTCCATAGTGGATCTAACATAATAGTGAGAGTCCCGCCCATAGTGGATCTAACATAATATTGTGAGAGTCCAGTCCATAGTGGATCTAACATAATAGTGAAAGTCCAGTCCATAGTGGATCTAACATAATAGTGAGAGTCCAGTCCATAGTGGATCTAACATAATAGTGTGAGAGTCCAGTCCATAGTGGATCTAACATAATAGTGGGAGTCCAGTCCATAGTGGATCTAACATAATAGTGAGAGTCCAGTCCATAGTGGATCTAACATAATAGTGAGAGTCCAGTCCATAGTGGATCTAACATAATAGTGTGAGAGTTCAGTCCATAGTGGATCTAACATAATAGTGTGAGAGTCCAGTCCATAGTGGATCTAACATACTAGTGAGAGTCCAGTCCATAGTGGATCTAACATAATAGTGAGAGTCCAGTCCATAGTGGATCTAACATAATAGTGAGAGAGTCCAGTCCATAGTGGATCTAGCATAATAGTGTGAGAGTCCAGTCCATAGTGGATCTAACATAATAGTGTGAGAGTCCAGTCCATAGTGGATCTAACATAATAGTGTGAGAGTCCAGTCCATAGTGGATCTAACATAATAGTGTGGGAGTCCAGTCCATAGTGGATCTAACATAATAGTGAGAGTCCAGTCCATAGTGGATCTAACATAATAGTGTGAGAGTCCAGTCCATAGTGGATCTAACATAATAGTGAGAGTCCAGTCCATAGTGGATCTAACATAATAGTGTGAGAGTTCAGTCCATAGTGGATCTAACATAATAGTGTGAGAGTTCAGTCCATAGTGGATCTAACATAATAGTGAGAGTCCAGTCCATAGTGGATCTAACATAATAGTGTGAGAGTCCAGTCCATAGTGGATCTAACATAATAGTGAGAGAGCTCAGTCCATTTTTTGACTTGATGGGGACCCCGTTTTGAAAATCCCTAGCGCCAACACTGATGGAGTATTGGTGCGTGCAAAAACAGCAGCGGGCGGCTGTGGCCTGTGGGCCGCTTCTAATACTAATCACATATCATCCCGGGGGGGGGGGCCATAGATCATTCATTCGGGGCCTGGACTTTGACACCTGTGCTTTAAAAAGTTACGATTTGCTTCAACAACTGGCTATTGAAATGTATCGGCGTTACGAGGCGGGGATAACGTCACGTGCTAAATCCAAAGTCGGAAGCCTTTGACTGGCTCCAATTGAAGCGCAACTAGGCGGAACAAAATCAATTGGGTTCGTCGAGGTACTAAGCTCAAAGGTCAAGGCTAATAAAACATATTTGCTCAAGTATATCAAGAGCTGAGCAAACATCACTTACTTTTCTTTCTTTTTCTTTTTTTTATTTTTTTTTTAAGGCGTGTATAATATGCGCTGATTTCACCAGAGCACGCCGCCCCACCCCCCCCCCCCCCCCAACCCCCCCCCTGACAAAGCAATCGAGGACCTCAAACAGGACAATGTTTTCCTTCCCCGAGAGCCGCGGTTCCTTTTCAACTCAATTGATTCGCCTCTTCGTGCTCCTTCCCTTTCTTCGCGTTCCCCCTCTCCCTCTCCTCTCCGTCCATGCTGCCCTGCGAGGGGTTTGGCCGCATTTTTAACGACGTCACAATAAAGAGGGGCGGCCATTTGTATGGATGAGAAGTTGTCCGCAGAGATTGAGCCACAAAAGCACCCGATAAGAAGCGAGCGGCATGAGGGGAACGAGCCGTTGGCCGTGCTTCAAATGATATTAAAAAAAAAAAAAAGAAAAAAAAGAAAACCGATGCTTTGATATCAGCCTGTGTAGATGCTTGGAGATAGAGCAGAACAATTTTGAACTTAGCATGCGTGCGTATGTTTGGTGGCGGTGCATGCAATATCCTGTCGTTAAGCTCGGAGACGTCGGATCGGTTTCATTTCGGAAAAGCTCTTACACAGATCTGGGCAAATTAAGTCCCGGGGGCCACATGCGGCCCGTTGAGCTTTTCAATCTGGCCCCCCCGGACATTCCCAAATATTTTTTTTAGATCTTTAAGATGGAAAGTGTAGCTGCCATTATGATGTGCAGTGCATATTTTCTAATGACCGTAAGTCTTGAACTATACAAAGTATTTCAATGGTTGGAATCTGCGCTTATGGATGATATACCAGTTACTATGGTAATGTAATTAGTTACTATGGTCATCTACGTCAGTGGTCCCCAACCTTTTTTTTTCTTTTTTTTTTTAATAATGTCCTGCCCAGCTTCTCAGGCAAATCATATAGTTGATGTAGATGCCCATATCGGATGTTCAGATTTACTTTACAAAAGAGAAATGTAGGATACTTCTCTTGTTGCCTTATTTGTATTTGACTTTATTAAATGTATTTATATTATCATTTGGTGCAGCCGGGCCCCGGTCCCCAACTTTTTTGTAGCTGGGGACCGGTCAACGCTTGAAAATTTGTGCCACGGACCGGGGGGGGGGGGTTGATTTTTTTTATTTATTTTTTATTTTATTTTATTTATTTTTTCCCTATAAAGAAATACAATCATGTGTGCTTACAGGCTGTATCCATGCAGACTGTATTGATCTATATTGATATATAATGTATATATTGTGTTTTTTATGTTGATTTAATTTAAAAAAAAAAAAAAAAAAATATATATATATATATATATATATATATATATATATATATATATATATATATATATATATATATATATATATATATATATATATATATATATATATATATATATATATATATATATATATATATATATATATATATATATTTTTTTTTTTTTTTTTTTTTTTTTTCCATAAAGAAATACAATCATGTGTGCTTACAGGCTGTATCCCTGCAGACTGTATTGATCTATATTGATATATAATGTATATATTGTGTTTTTTATGTTGATTTAATTTAAAAAATATATATATAAATATATATATATATATATATATATATTTTTATTTTTATTATTTTTTTTTCCATAAAGAAATACAATCATGTGTGCTTACAGGCTGTATCCCTGCAGACTGTATTGATCTATATTGATATATAATGTATATATTGTGTTTTTTATGTTGATTTAATTTTAAAAAAAAAAAATATATATATATATATATATATATATATATATATATATATATATATATATATATATATATATATATATATATATATATATATATATATATATTTTTTTTTTTTTTTTTTTTTTTTTCCATAAAGAAATACAATCATGTGTGCTTACAGGCTGTATCCCTGCAGACTGTATTGATCTATATTGATATATAATGTATATATTGTGTTTTTTATGTTGATTTAATTAAAAAAAATACATATATATATATATATATATATATATATATATATATATATATATATATATATATATATATATATATATATATATATATATATATATATATATATATATATTTTATTTTTTTTATTTTTTTTTTCCATAAAGAAATACAATCATGTGTGCTTACAGGCTGTATCCCTGCAGACTGTATTGATCTATATTGATATATAATGTATATATTGTGTTTTTTATGTTGATTTAATTAAAAAATAAAAAAAATAAAAAAAATATTTTTTTTTTGTTTATTTTTTATTTTTTTTATTTCTTGCGCGGCCCGGTACCAATCGGTCCGCGGACCGGTGGTTGGGGACCACTGATCTGTCACAGCAGCTCAGACGAGGCACCAAGCAGTGTGGGCGGGAAGCGTTTCCACAGATGCGGAAGGAGATTTTCACAACAAAGTTCTAAAGCTTAGTGATGTATAGAATAGAATAGAACAGAATAGAAAGTACTTTATTGATCCCTGGGGGAAATTCAGCAAATATCAGATATATCAGATTGTAGGTGGGTTTATTTTGTACCCTTCGCGTTCATATTTCACTGTTTGTTGCATTTTTGTTGCGTTTCACTTGATTGTAAAATATGTCGATCGAAAGGGGGTGTGACATACATATGTTGTCAATATTCCGTGTTTTATCGTTCATAGAAAAATGTAAAATTCCATTAAGTTTTTTTTAATGCGGTCTGTCATAATGTTTTTAGCATTCAATCAGACATTATTGTGAGGTTTTTTATAAGTGTTCCTAAAAATAGATATACCCGCCCCCAGACACGTTTTTTTTCTCTAAATGTGGCCCCCGAGTCAAAATAATTGCCCAGGCCTGCTTTTACAGGACGAGACGGCGCGAGGAAACACTCGCAGATTGGCCGTAAAAAAGCTCGGAACCATCGAGCAGACACTTTCACGGCACCTACACTGTAAAAAGTCAGTGTTTAAAAAACAAGGGAAAAAAATACAAAAATGAGGGGTATTTTATTTGAACTAAACAAAATTATTTGCCAATAGAACAAGAAAATGTGGCTTGTCGAGACTTTCCTAAAACAAGTAAAATTAGCTAACCTCAATGAACCCAAAAATACCTTCAAATAAGTATATACTCACTAATAACAAGTGCACTTTTAAAAAGTTAGCATGCTAACAGTTATCATGTGTCAAGGACTAGGGTATATGACTCTGAGGCATACGGCTAAAAAAGTTAGCATGCTAACAGTTACCATGTGTCAAGGACCAGGTTATCTGACTCTGAGGCATACGGCTAAAAAAGTTAGCATGCTAACAGTTAGCGTGTATCAAGGACCATTTTATATCTCACTCTGAGGCATACGGCTAAAAAAGTTAGCATGCTAACAGTTAGCATGTGTCAAGGACCAGGTTATATGACTCTGAGGCATACGGCTAAAAAAGTTAGCATGCTAACAGTTAGCGTGTATCAAGGACCATTTTATATCTGACTCTGAGGCATACGGCTAAAAAAGTTAGCATGCTAACAGTTAGCATGTGTCAAGGACCAGGGTATATGACTCTGAGACATAGAGCTAAAAAAGTTAGCATGCTTACAGTTAGCGTGTATCAAGGACCATTTTATATCTGACTCTGAGGCATGCGGCTAAAAAAGTTAGCATGCTAACAGTTAGCATGAGTCAAGGACCAGGTTATATGACTCTGAGGCATACGGCTAAAAAAGTTAGCATGTTAACAGTTAGCATGTGTCAAGGACCAGGTTATCTGACTCTGGGGCATACGGCTAAAAAAGTTAGCATGTTAACAGTTAGCGTGTATCAAGGACCATTTTATATCTGACTCTGAGGCATACGGCTAAAAAAGTTAGCATGCTAACAGTTAGCGTGTATCAAGGACCATTTTATATCTGACTCTGAGGCATACGGCTAAAAAAGTTAGCATGCTAACAGTTAGCATGTGTCAAGGACCAGGTTATATGACTCTGAGGCATACGGCTAAAAAAGTTAGCATGCTAACAGTTAGCGTGTATCAAGGACCATTTTATATCTGACTCTGAGGCATACGGCTAAAAAAGTTAGCATGCTAGCAGTTAGCATGTGTCAAGGACCAGGTTATTTGACTCTGAGGCATACGGCTAAAAAAGTTAGCATGCTAACAGTTAGCGTGTATCAAGGACCATTTTATATCTGACTCTGAGGCATACGGCTAAAAAAGTTAGCATGCTAACAGTTAGCATGTGTCAAGGACCAGGTTATCTGACTCTGAGGCATACGGCTAAAAAAGTTAGCATGTTAACAGTTAGCGTGTATCAAGGACCATTTTATATCTGACTCTGAGGCATACGGCTAAAAAAGTTATCATGCTAACAGTTAGCATGTGTCAAGGACCAGGGTATCTGACCCTGAGGCATACGGCTAAAAAAGTTAGCATGTTAACAGTT
>NC_084736.1:8627374-8674874 GCF_033978785.1 Entelurus aequoreus | reverse complement strand
TGTGCCGCCACGGGCCCTCGCCGTACGCCGGGTGTTCGTGTGGAAGGTCACAGACTCGGGGGCATTAATAACATCGCCCTCTGAGATGTTTTGCTCGGTGGGATATTCCACAGAGATGTGTTTTTCATACTCATTTCATGGAACATTTGATTCGGACCCTTTTTCTCTGAACCCCCCCGAGTGTTCTTTTTCCTCTTTCACTGCTGCTCCTTTGTCATCCTGAAGACGCTTTTAAATGGCAGCCTTTGGCATTTGTGTCCTTCCATTTTTGTGGCTGCATGGCCGCCGCTTTTAACCAATGCACAGGATATTTCAACAGCATTTAAGTGCACTTGCGCCCGCTATAAAACTGTATTTTCTTTTTTTTTCCGAGCACTCCGGGTGATGTTATTGTGAGCGCAAAGCAGCGGCAGCCTTGAGGAGGAGCAGGAAGATATCTGAACCCAAGCTGAATAAATGACAGAATTTAAAAAGAATGTTATTTTATAGACAGCATTTCCTTAGGGTAACGCGACAAAAAAAAAAGATGCAAGGCACTGGACAAGGAGAGCATGGATGAAACTTTACTACAAAACCCAAAACCAGTGAAGTCGCCACGTTGTGTAAATGGTAAATAAAAACAAAATACAATTATTTGCTAATCCTTTTCAACCTATATTCAATTGAATAGACTACAAAGACAAGATATTTAACATTCGAACTGAGAAACTTATTTATTTTTTGCAAATATCAGCTCATTTTGGATTTGTTGCCGGCCACATGTTTCAAAAAAGCTGGCACAAGTGGCAAAAAAGACTGAGAAAGTTGAGGAATGCTCATCAAACACTTAATTGGAACATCCCACAGGTGAACGGGCTAATTGGGAACAGGTGGGTGCCGTGATTGGGTATAAAAGCAGCTTCCGTGAAATGCTCAGTCATTCACAAACAAGGACGGGGCGAGGGGTCACCACTTTGTCAACAAATGCGTGAGCAAATTGTCGAACAGTTTAAGAACGACATTTCTCAACCAGCTATTGCAAGGAATTTAGGGATTTCACCATCTACGGTCCGTAATATCATCAAAAGGTTCCGAGAATCTGGAGAAATATTACGGACCTTGGATGCCTAAGGCGGCACTGCATCAAAAAGCGACATCAGTGCGTAAAGGATATCACCACATGGGCTCGGGAACACTTCAGAAAACCACTGCCAGTAACTGCAGCTCGTCGCAACATCTGTAAATGCAAGTTAAAAAAAACTCTACTATGCAAAGCGAAAGCCATTTATCAACAACACCCAGAAACGCTGCCGGCGTCGCTGGGCCCCGAGCTCATCTAAGATGGACTGGTCAGACAAGGTTGCAACATTGTTTGTCAACACTGCCTGCTCTCATTTTCTCGCACATTTGACCCTCTGATGTTCTGTGTACCTACACTCTGTCCTCCTCCTGTCTCGGCCTGCTGTGTGTGTGTGTGTGTGTGTGTGTGTGTGTGTGTGTGTGTGTGTGTGTGTGTGTGTGTGTGTGTGTGTGTGTGTGTGTGTGTGTGTGTGTGTGTGTGTGTGTGTGTGTGTGTGTGTGTGTGTGTGTGTGTGTGTGACCCGGACATCTTATAAGTAATATAAATGTGTAGGGGGGGTGTATGGTGTGTGGTCATTAAATATGTATTCTGATATATGTTCTTCACAGAAAACGAGCCAAAGTCAGTGAGTCTCAGTTTGAAAAATGTATGAATTGTATCATTTTTCTTTCAATAAAAAATGAAAACGGGTTATTAGGATGGTGTTCTGCTGACCTCGACTGCGGATGTTGTGGATCGGTGGAGGAAATACTTCGAAGACCTCCTCAATCCCACCAACACGTCTTCCTATGAGGAAGCAGTGCCTGGGGGATCTGTGGTGGGCTTTCCTATTTCTGGGGCTGAGGTTGCTGAGGTAGTTAAAAAGCTCCTCGGTGGCAAGGAGATCCGCCCGGAGTACCTTAAGGCTCTGGATGATGTGGGGCTGTCTTGGTTGACAAGACTCTGAAGCATCCGCGTGGACATCGGGGGCGGTACCTCTGGATTGGCAGACCGGAGTGGTGGTTCCTCTCTTTAAGAAGGGGAACCGGAGGGTGTGTTCCAACTATCATGGGATCACACTCCTCAGCCTTCCCGGTAAGGTCTATTCAGGTGTATTGGAGAGGAGGCTATGCCGGATAGTCGAACCTCGGATTCTGGAGGAACAGTGTGGTTTTCGTCCTGGTCGTGGAACTGTGGACCAGCTCTATACTCTCGACAGGGTCCTTGAGGGTGCATGGGAGTTTGCCCAACCAGCCTACATGTGCTTTGTGGACTCGGAGAAGGCATTCAACCGTGTCCCTCGGGAAGTCCTGTGGGGAGTGCTCAGAGAGTACGGGGTATCGGACTGTCTGATTGTGGCGGTCCGCTCCCTGTACGATCAGTGTCAGAGCTTGGTCCGCATTGCCAGTAAGTCGGACACGTTTCCAGTGAGGGTTGGACTCTGATATATGTTCTTCACAGAAAATGAGCCAAAGTCAGTGAGTCTCAGTTTGAAAAATTAATTAATTGTATCATTTTTCTTTTAATAAAAAAATGTAAAAGGGGTCATTAGAATGGTGTTCTGCTGACCTCGACTGCGGATGTTGTGGATCGGTGGAGGGAATACTTTGAGGACCTCCTCAATCCCACCAACACGTCTTCCTATGAGGAAGCAGTTCCTGGGGAATCTGTGGTGGGCTCTCCTATTTCTGGGGCGGAGGTTGCTGAGGTAGTTAAAAAGCTCCTCGGTGGCAAGGAGATCCGCCCGGAGTTCCTTAAGGCTCTGGATGATGTGGGGCTGTCTTGGTTGACAAGACTCTGAAGCATCCGCGTGGACATCGGGGGCGGTACCTCTGGATTGGCAGACCGGAGTGGTGGTTCCTCTCTTTAAGAAGGGGAACCGGAGGGTGTGTTCCAACTATCATGGGATCACACTCCTCAGCCTTCCCGGTAAGGTCTATTCAGGTGTATTGGAGAGGAGGCTACGCCGTATAGTCGAACCTCGGATTCAGGAGGAACAGTGTGGTTTTCGTCCTGGTCGTGGAACTGGGGACCAGCTCTATACTCTCGGCAGGGTCCTTGAGGGTGCATGGGAGTTTTGCCCAACCAGCCTACATGTGCTTTGTGGACTCGGAGAAGGCATTCAACCGTGTCCCTCGGGAAGTCCTGTGGGGAGTGCTCAGAGAGTACGGGGTATCGGACTGTCTGATTGTGGCGGTCCGCTCCCTGTACGATCAGTGTCAGAGCTTGGTCCGCATCGCCAGTAAGTCGGACATGTTTCCAGTGAGGGTTGGACTCTGATATATGTTCTTCACAGAAAATGAGCCAAAGTCAGTGAGTCTCAGTTTGAAAAATGTATGAATTGTATCATTTTTCTTTTAATAAAAAAATTAAAATGGGTCCCACAGACCCGAACACCACACAAGGTCTTACTAGAATTAATTCCACACAGCTATCTTGTCATGAAAATGCTAAGCTACAGATGAAAAGACCCAAACAGGCGGCGATAGAAATAGATCAAAATAGATTTCAATGTATAATCTCACCCTGGAGGCCTATTGCGGCTAAGCTCGGGATCATCACGTCAATGATCCACCGTATCATCTTTGCAATATTTATTACGCCACAGAATTCCGCCGTACTGACGAATGCCCCGGCAATTCAATCCAAGTCATTCAACGCACAAATGCTTGTCGCTATTAGAGAAGGAAAACAGCAGCTTGACGAAACATATTTCTACAAACGGTGCCAGCATGTCCCGAAATATCGCATTTAGAAGCATTCATTGCCGCAATTGCATTTTTATCTCATTCTAATCCCCAAAAAGGGGGGAATTCAATCAATTCCGTGCGGCACACAGCAGCAGTCGTCGTTATCTCCATCCACAGTTTACTTCAATTTCCATTATTTAAATGAAAATAAATATTTCCCAAAACCCCCGTGCGTGCACAAATCAATGATCTTGATCTTGTCAGCATGGAATGCATGCCTGTGAACTGCTCAATGAAAACCGCATTAACGAGCGGTCTGATGACGCAAACGTGTGCTCATCAAAAGGACAAATGAGGGAACGATTCCCTTTCCAGCGCGGAATCAATACAACGCAATTTACCAGTTATCGCACATGCCCGTAGCCGTTAACGTGCGTTTTCCCCTTTTAATTCCCCGGCATCGGTTGATGTTGTTTGGGACCACAGGCACAACCTGACATCAAGCATCATTGAGTAATTGGACATAATAATGTATTCACGGGGCAGGGATTGGAAGTACGCTAAGAAGAACAACATGCCTGAGCTATATACGCTGCAAAAAAGTCAGTGTTCAAAAACAAGGGAAAAAAGTACAAACATTAGGGGTATTTTATTTGAGTTTGAGTTTGAGTTTGAGTTTATTTGGAACATGCAAGCATACAACATGATACATCACAATTTCCAGTTTCTTTTCAACATGTTCGAAAAGGAGTAGGAAGAAGCAGAGCTTATTTAATCCTACCCCTTTTCTTTACATAACAGTTGCAAAACTTTTTGTTCACTTCCTGTTCACAATTTTTTCGCAATAAACTCCATAAGTAATTACAACAAAAATAAATAAATAAATAATAGTAAGAATTTAATAATAATAATTGGTGAAGTAAGTCATATTTCATATGATGAGATAAGTAAGATTACTTTAAGAATGAATGAATGGATGGATGAAATAAATTGAGAATGTTTGTCATGGTTCTTCTTCTTTGTACTTTGTAAACACTTTAAGTTTGAAGAGTTTCTTGAAGTGGATCATATTAGTACATTGTTTGATTGCTTTGCTTAATCCATTCCATAATTTAATTCCACATATTGATATACTGAAGGTCTTAAGTGTTGTACGTGCAAACAAATGTTTTAAATTACGTTTTTCTCTAAGATTATATTTCTCCTCTTTTTTTGAGAAGAATTGTTGTATATTCTTGGGTAGCAGGTTATAGTTTGCTTTGTGCATAATTTTAGCTGTTTGCAAATTCACTATGTCGTGGAATTTCAGTATTTTTGATTCAATAAATAAAGGGTTTGTATGTTCTCTATATCCAACATGATGTATTATTCTAACTGATCTTTTTTGTAACACCGTTAATGAATGAAGTGTACTTTTGTAATTATTTCCCCATATTTCTACACAGTAACTCAGATATGGTAACACTAGTGAGCAGTAGAGAATATGAAGGGATTTTTGGTCTAGAACATGTTTTGCTTTATTCATTATTGACGTGTTTCTTGCAACTTTATGTTGTATATTTTTTACGTGAGATTTCCAGTTCAATTTATCATCAATCATTATACCTAGAAATTTGGTTTCGTTTACTCTTTCAATTTCTATTCCGTCTATTTGTATTTGTGTTTGACTTTCTCTTCTACTGTTACCAAATTGCATTATTTTAGTTTTACTAAGATTCAACGATAGTCTGTTTTTGTCAAATCATCTTTTTAATTTGTTAATTTCTTCTGTTATTATTTGTATTATCTCCTGTGTGTTCTTTCCTGAACAAAACGCTGTTGTATCATCCGCAAATAATACTAACTTTAAATCTTTTGTAACTTTACAAATGTCATTTATATAGAGATTGAATAATTTAGGTCCTAATATTGATCCCTGAGGTACACCACAGGATATATTTAGCGTTGTAGACATGTGTTCGCCTAGCTTCACGTATTGTTTCCTGTTCGTTAGATAACTTCTTATCCAGTTTAAGACTAACCCTCTGATGCCATATCGTTCTAGTTTTTTGATTAAAATATTGTGATTAATTGTGTCAAATGCTTTAGTTAGATCCATAAAAACCGCTGCTGCACATTTTTTACTATCTATTGCATTGGTAATTTCTTCTGTAATTTCAATTAAAGCCATTGAAGTTGAAACATTAGCTCTGTATCCATATTGGTTCTCTTCGAGTATTCTATTTTTATTTATGAAACTTTCTAATCTGTTATTGAACAGTTTTTCAATGATTTTAGAAAATTGTGGAAGTAGAGAAACAGGTCTATAATTTGTAAATTGATGTTTATCTCCAGTCTTATAAATTGGTGCAACTTTAGCTATTTTCATTTTGTTTGGAAATGTACCTGTTTGAAATTTGAACTAAGCAAAATTATCTGCCAATAGAACAAGAACATTTGGCTTGTCGAGACTTTCCAAAACAAGTCAAATTAGCTAACCTCAATGAACCCAAAAACACTTTAAAAAAAAGTATATTATCACTAATAACAAGTGCACTTTTCTTGGTAGAAAAAAAAAAAGATGAGACCTTTTTGCTCAATATGTTGAAAAAAATTCTTAAATGAAGTAAATGCTAGTGCCATTATCTTGACACAATGATATGCGCTCGGCATTACATTGCTTGAAACCAGCAAACTTATACTAAAAACTAATTTATTGCTCTTAAAGGCCTACTGAAATGAAATGTTCTTATTTAAACGGGGATAGCAGATCCATTCTATGTGTCATACTTGATCATTTCGCGATATTGCCATATTTTTGCTGGAAGGATTTAGTAGAGAACATCGACGATAAAGTTCGCAACTTTTGGTCGCCGATAAAAAAAAGCCTTGCCTGTACCGGAAGTAGCGTGACGTCACAGGTTGAAGAGCTCCTCACATCTGCACATTGTTTACACCAGCAGCGAGAGCGATTCGGACCGAGAAAGCGACAATTATCCGATTAATTTGAGCGAGGATGAAAGATTTGTGGATGAGGAAAGTGGGAGTGAAGGACTAGAGTGCAGTGCAGGACGCCAGGGTGTATCTTTTTTCGCTCTGACCGTAACTTAGGTACAAGGGCTCATTGGATTCCACACTTTCTCCTTTTTTTTTGTGGATCACGGGTTTGTATTTTAATCCACCTCGGATACTATATCCTCTTGAAAATGAGAGTCGAGAACGCGAAATGGACATTCACAGTGACTTTTATCTCCACGACAATACATCGGTGAAGCACTTTAGCTACAGAGCTAACGTGATAGCATCGTGCTTAACTGCGGATAGAAACAGAAGAAACATGCCCCTGACTGGAAGGATAGACAGAAGATCAACAATACTACTATTACTTCTACGATCAGGAGACACCGAACCAAACCCTGGACCTGTAACCACACGGTTAATGCTGTCCAGCCTGGCGAAGCCTAGCAATGCTGTTGCTACGGGACCTCGACAGAGCTATGCTAAAAACATTAGCTCTCCACCTACGCCAGCCCTCATCTGCTCATCAACACCCGTGCTCACCTGCGTTCCAGCGATCGACGGCGCGACGAAGGACTTCACCCGATCATCGGTGCGGTCGGCGGCTAGCGTCGGATAGCGCGTCTTCTATCCAAGTCAAAGTCCTCCCGGTTGTGTTGCTGCAGCCAGCCGCTAATACACCGATCCCACCTACAGCTTTCTTCTTTGCTGTCTCCATTGTTCATTAAACAAATTGCAAAAGATTCACCAACACAGATGTCCAGAATACTGTGGAATTTTTCGATGAAAACAGAGCTTTTTTGTATTGTATTCAATGGGGTCCGAATACTTCCGTTTCAACCATTGACGTCACGCGCATACGTCATCATACATAGACGTTTTCAACCGGAAGTTTAGCGGTAAATTTAAAATTGCACTTTATAAGTTAACCCGGCCGTATTGGCATGTGTTGCAATGTTAAGATTTCATCATTGATATATAAACTATCAGACTGCGTGGTCGGTAGTAGTGGATTTCAGTAGGCCTTTAATCTTACTTAGATTTCAGTTTTTGCAGTGTAGATATGCCAGCTTTTCCTGTACATCCATATATTTGTGGCGGGCCCCTAATAAACACGTTATAATGGGACTGTCTTCGTACAGTAGGTGTCGTCGTAACGCTGCTTCTTAACACACCTCACATGCCAGAGAACGGTCCGCCCGGAGAATAAAAAGAGGTAGCAGGATGGATCGGTCTTAGCCTTAGGTCTTAGGGGCGGTATAGCTCGGTTGGTAGAGCGGCCGTGCCAGCAACTTAAGGGTTGCAGGTTCGATCCCCGCTTCCGCCACCCTAGTTACTGCTGTTGTGTCCTTGGGCAAGACACTTTACCCACCTGCCCCCAGTGCCACCCACACTGCTTTAAATGTAACTTAGATATTGGGTTTCACTATGTAAAGCGCTTTGAGTCACTAGAGAAAAGCGCTATATAAATATAATTCACTTCACTTCACTTCACTTCTTGCCGACGTAGCAACATCGTCGCTACTTTCAAGGAGTATTTACACTCCTCCACATTTGACAACAAAAAACAAAACCTACGCATGGTAAAGCAGTACTATTTTTAAACACATTTATGACGGACATATACAGTTATGTCATTTACAGATGACTTTTAGTACAATTTGCCAATAAGAAAACTAAGTAGTTTTCAAATATAAAAGTCAATGACATGTTGGATTTAAACCAGGCCTGGGCAATTATTTTGACTGGGGGGGGGGGGGGGGGGGGCAAATTTAGAGACAAAAATGTGTCTGATTTTTAGGAACTCTAATACAAAACCTCACAATAGTGTTCGATTGAATGCTAAAAACGTTATGACAGACCGCCTGGAAATGCATGAGCAAATTGTTGAACAGTTTAAGAAAAACCTTTCTCAACCAGCTATTGCAAGGAATTTAGGGATTTCACCATCTACGCTCCGTAATATCATCAAAGGGTTCAGAGAATCTGGAGAAGTCACTGCACGTAAGCAGCTAAGCCCGTGACCTTCCATCCCTCAGGCTGTACTGCATCAACAAGCGGCAACAGTGTGTAAAGGATATCACCACATGGGCACAGGAACACTTCAGAAACCCACTGTCAGTAACTACAGTTGGTCGCTACATCTGTAAAGTGCAAGTTAAAACTCTCCTATGCAAGGCGAAAACCGTTTATCAACAACACCCAGAAACGCCGTCGGCTTCACTGGGCCTGAGCTCATCTAAGATGGACTGATACAAAGTGGAAAAGTGTTCTGTGGTCTGACGAGTCCACATTTCAAATTTTTTTTGGAAACTGTGGACGTTGTGTCCTCCGGACCAAAGAGGAAAAGAACCACCCGGATTGTTATAGGCGCAAAGTTCAAAAGCCAGCATGTGTGATGGTATGGGGGTGTATTAGTGCCCAAGACATGGGTAACTTACACATCTGTGAAGGCAGCATTAATGCTGAAAGGTACATACAGGTTTTGGAGCAACATATGTTGCCATCCAAGCAACGTTACCATGGACGCCCCTGCTTATTTCAGCAAGACAATGCCAAGCCACGTGTTACATCAATGTGGCTTCATAGTAAAAGAGTGCGGGTACTAGACTGGCCTACCTGTAGTCCAGGCCTGTCTCCCATTGAAAATGTGTGGCGCATTATGAAGCCTAAAATACCACAACGGAGACCCCCGGACTGTTGAACAACTTAAGCTCCGGCGGGCCAGATTGAAAAGCATAACGGGTCGCATGCGGCCCCCGGGCCTTTATTTGCCCAGGTCTGATTTAGACAGAACCAATCCCCTACAGATCGATTTTGAGGTGATGTCTGCAAAAGACGTGTCTCTCTTAATCCACATACCGTACCACTATTTAGCAACTTGTGCACAAGTCCCCTTCTTTTCGCTGGGACGAACCCTACGTACACAAACAAGGACTTTATGCACTGCGGTTGTCAGATGGAAACCCTAAACGCATCGATCCAAAGCACCATTTGCACACGGCGCTGTATAATTGATTTAATGCAGCGTCTAAACGCTGGCCTCTCTGCATTTGACAGTCGGCAGGTTAATGGCCGCACAACTGGGACCTTGGCTTTCCCCAAACTGTCAAGCTTTAATTAGCCGATAGTTTGTTTTAATAGTCCACCATCCATGCACGTGGCGGGCGTGAGAACAGTAGGAGTGCAATGGTACAACGTAATCACGGCTCGGCGCATACCTCGCTTTTAATGACATCTTTTGGTTAATTTCGGGTAAGTAAGTAAACAAAATGCAAAACATTAAACTGCTTAGCATTTGTGTAAACAACTGTAATGGGTTTTTCCCGGACCATAGGGCGCACCGGATTATAAAACGCACTGCCGATAAACGGTCTATTTGTGATATTTTTTCATATATAAGGCGCACCGGATTATAAGGCGCATTAAAAGGAGTCATATATATATATTTTTTTCTAAATGTAAAAGACTTCCTTGTGGTCTGAGATACAGTCTGGTGTGCCGTGGGAGATTATCTATCTATTTTCACCTATTTGGTTTAAAAACATTTTTTGCAAATCAGTAATTATAGTTTACAAATGATGTGTCGTTGTTGAGTGTCGGTGCTGTCTAGAGCTCGGCAGAGTAACCGTGTAATACTCTTCCATATCAGTAGGTGGCACCCGGTAGCTAATTGCTTTGTAGATGTGGGAAACAGCGGGAAGCAGAGTGCAGGTAAAAAGGTGTCTATTGCTTAAACCAAAAATAAACAAAAGGTGAGTGTCCCTAAGAAAAGGCATTGAAGCTTAGGGAAGGCGACGCAGAACGAAACTAAAACTGAACAGGCTACAAAGTAAACAAAAACAGAATGCTGGACGACAGCAAAGACTTACTGTGGAGCAAAGACGGCGTCCACATGACAATCAACAATGTCCCCACAAAGTAGGATAAAAACAACTGAAATATTCTTGATTGCTAAAAATAAGTAAGTGTGGGAAATATCGCTCAAAGGAAGACATGAAACTGCTACAGGAAAATACCAAAAAAAGAGAAAAAGCCACCCGAACAGGAGCGCAAGACAAGAACTAAAACACTACACACAGGAAAACAGCAAAAAACTCCAATTAAGTCTGGGCGTGATGTGACAGGTGGTGACAGTACACCTACTTTGAGACAAGAGCTATATTGATGCATGCTTGGTTATGGTTTAAAGTCATATCCAACAATTGCGACAATGACTTTTTACAGTCAAAAGAGTTTTGTTTTTTAATGATTTCTGCTGGTGGTGTGCCTTCGGATTTTTTCAACGCAAAAAATGTGCCTTGGCTCAAAAAAGGTTGAAAAACACTGGTCTACATAACATGTAATGGTGGTTATTTGGTCAAAAGATGGAGCTAACTGTTTTAATGACATTCAGACTCTACTTCAATCAATAACGGAGCAGCATCTTCTCATCCATGGCTCACTAGTATAACAATAACAAGGCCGACCGGAACTCTAATAACTAAAGTTCTTTGGGTGAATTATGTAAACTCACTACACCGGTATGTTTTAGCACTTTCATGGCGAGTTTACTGACAGATATAAGTAAGAACTTTACACTACTTTATGTTAGAAATGGCAACAGCGGAGGATGAATGTCACATAACAAGAAGATAGAGAAAAAGAAGAAGCTTATAGACTACGGTGTCACCACAGGCTACAAAGGCGGATGCGCACAAACTTTCAGGATTTATGCAGATCCCAAATACAGATCAGCATGTATCAGAAGGTAAGAAAAGTTGGTTTTGCATAATATTGCAAAACAAAACGCCAAATAATATGTCTTACCTTATACACACACCATAAAAATACTCCTATGTTGAAGCACAGTACAACCCATCAAGTGGTGTGGCTTCATAGCTTACCAAAGTCGTACCAAAACATTTTGATAGTTTTTTGAGCGCCGTGTGTAATATTCTATATTTTCAATGGAACATATAAAATATCGGTTTTGTTTACTTGAATCATATTGCCATCTTACTGCAGTCTGCACGTATCTCTTATGTTTGACTGCCATCTACGGGTCACACTTATTACACCATGTACCAAATAAAATTGCTTCGAGGTCGTGAAGCAAAACCAGAATTAGTCCGTACATTAGGCGCACCGGGTTATTTGAGAAGAAAAAAAAGGATTTTAAATGCGCCTTGTAGTCCGGAAAATATGGTAATTATCCAGTAAATACACACAGGTGGACAAGTTGGAAATGGCCCCTGAACTTACTCAAAAGACAGTTTTGGCCCCATGTCCAAAAACACTGGCATTGTGTATTAGTTGGACAACAGGTCAAGCACTAGGACCATGTGGAAAAAAGGCGTTCAAGCTGTAGCCGGTTTTCTGCCGTATCTTGCGAACATGTGATTCCTGCCGTCACTCCATCTACCACAGTAGTTGTAATAAATAATGTAAGTATATTTTACCTTGGGGAGCGGACTAATGTGACATGTTCTTCGGGCTTCTTCTCCGCCGTGTAACAATAGAAACGCATCTCCTTTTTTATGTTGTCTTTGAGTGATGGACCGGAGAGGTCAGAGTTGACCGCAACCGACATGTAAGTCTGCATAATACCCAAGGGTAATGCTCGCAAGTCCAGTTTGTAGAGTCAGGTGAAAGAAACTGAGGTAAATAATACCGTATACTATTTTCTTATATGATTGTGAAGTAGCATGTATTTTGTATTTGGTCACAGAATCCTTTAGAGGGTTATTCTACTAAGGTTAAAAGTGCACATGTCCATCACAAGCACTCCAGAGAGTGGTGGCTCTTGCATCCAGGTCATTGGGGGAACTTAAAGGATAGCAGCAGTTGGATTTTAGGAGTGATAATAAAGACATTAGCAACATCCTGTAGGAAGCCCCCACAGGTAGGAGTAGAGGATAGGGGTTGGAGGTCACCCAACTCAAACTGATCAGAGGAATAATGTCAAGGAAAGATTGACTAAACAGACTGACCGGCTCCAAGGCTAGAACTACAAAGAGTAAAGGTCTTCGTGTAAAAGGTATTTAAGGACAGTTGTCCGAAAAGACAGCAGAGGAGTAATCAGGCCCGCTATTTCTCTGCTGAAACAAATTAAGCTTTTTGTTTGACGATTCCTCGTTGGCATCTTCTTGGCTCATCACCCATCACACGACCATCAAATATACAACAGAACAAACTGAAACATGTTGTGGCCCACCATCCGTCAGCTTCTTCATATTTTCATGGATTCATGTCCGTTCTGCATATATTGTTTTGGCACAGAGCCTAATTATGCTTCGAAACGGTGCAGACTGACCGTTCTGCGTTTGATTTTCAGGTTTCTTTGCACTCATGTTCCTAGTCTTCATGGTTGGAGGGCAGGATTGTGTCGATCTCTGGCTGTGGGCTGTAAACAATTACTACCTGTGTGTATCTAAAATTCATGCTCGCAATTCAAAGCACAGCAAAAGGTCGAGGGATATCTTGTGTCTCAAAATAAAGTTGGGGTAGTCGTAAGTTGGGGTGTCAATGTTATATGAATAGCAGAGCATCGCTGCATGATGTTCAATTGTCACGTCTCTGTGTTGCAGGTTATGCCTCCACCTGGAAGCGATGCAAAGAAGACAGTTGGACTAAAATGATGTTTGCTGCCGAGACAAAAAGCACAAACCAAGCAGAGACGATGCCACGAGTTCACCATCTGCAAATCTAAATGAATTCATCCATGACGAGGCGACGGCTGAACGTCCTCCTACTGCTCTTGAACTGAAACCACAGCGCTGTCGCCTCCGATCTTCTTCGGACATGACTCGCAGGGAAACACCGGTTGCCTGCAGGTGGGGGGTGGCGACGAGCGCCCTGCTTTGGTCTGCAACCATTGTTTTTTTGAGCCATGTTGGCCAGGTCAGCGCAGACTGCTGGCTAATCGAGGGCGAAAAGGGCTATGTGTGGCTTGCCATCTGCAGCCAAAACCAACCGCCTTATGAGGCCATCCCGCAGCACATCAACAGCACCATTGTGGACCTTCGCCTGAATGAGAACAAAATTAAAAGTATTCACTACTTAGCTCTCAGTCGCTTTGCCAACTTGACTTACCTGAACCTGACTAAGAATGAGATATCTTATGTGGAGGATGGGGCATTCTCCGCACAGTTTAACTTACAAGTTCTTCAAATGGGCTTTAACAAGTTACGGAACCTGACAGAGGGGATCCTTAGAGGTCTCGGAAAGCTACAGTACCTCTACCTCCAGGCTAACCTGATCGAGACTGTGACACCCAATGCCTTTTGGGAATGCCCCAACATTGAGAACATCGACCTGTCCATGAACCGCATCCAGCAGTTGGACGGCTCCACGTTCACCAGTCTGACTAAGCTGAGCACTTGCGAGCTCTACACTAACCCTTTCAACTGCTCCTGTGAGTTACTTGGCTTTGTCAAGTGGCTTTCTGTGTTCCCTAACAGGACCAACGAGCGGATGGTCTGTGACTCCCCAAGTGGCGTTTCTGGTTACAGTCTGCTAAGCCAGAACCCAAACAACCCCACGTATCGAAATGCTCTTCACATGCTCACCACCGTGTGCACAGACGACTACATCACACCCTTTTTCCCCCTGCCCCTCGAGCCCACAACACCCCCACCAGACTTTACCCTCTGTGGATTAGAGGACTGTCCATCGGGGACAGAACCAGAAGACATAATTCCAAGCAACATCACTGCAATCAACAAGGAAGTGGAAGCAAACCCTCTAATGAAACTGCAGCAGGTGTCGAACACAGGCGCCACCATTACGGTCCAGATTCCCTATCCTTTCAAAAAGATGTACATCCTGGTTCTGTACAACAACAGTTTTTTCATGGACATCCAACCCCTAAAAGAAATAAAGCAGGACATTCACCTTAATGACCTCAAACCCCACACAAACTACACATACTGTGTTGCTTCCCTTCGTAACTCACTGAGACACAACCACACTTGCCTGACAATCACCACCGGGCCCTGGAAGGGCAAGTCGAGGGACTCCAACAACGCGACGGCCACTCATTACATCATGACCATTCTGGGATGCCTCTTCAGCATGGTCATCTTCCTCGGGGTGGTTTACTACTGCTTGCGACGGAAGCGCCAGCAAGACGAAAAGCACAAAAAAGCAGGGACTATGAAGAAGAACATAATGGAGCTCAAGTATGGACAAGAACTGGAGGGGGGGGCTATTTCCCGCATGTCCCAGAAGCAGCTGCTGTCTGGAGAGAGCATGGCACCACGTATGCCCTACCTACCCTCCGCAGGCGAAATGGAGCAGTACAAATTTCAAGAAATAAACGAAACTCCCAAAATGATGAAGGGAAGTTACATGGAGGTGAGAAGCCTGGACCACCATGAACGCAGGGAGTGTGACATGGGGATGCCTGGAAACAGCCAGGGCTCCGTTGCAGAGATTTCTACCATCGCAAAAGAGGTGGACAAAGTCAACCAGATCATTAACAACTGCATTGACGCTCTGAAGTCGGACTCCACTTCTTATCAAGGGGTAAGATCCGGAGCCGTGTCCAATGCAGAGCCCCAGCTGGTGCTCATATCAGAGCAGCCACAGAACAAATCTGGCCTCCTGTCCCCTCCGTATCAGGACAGCTACCACCATTCCTTGCAGAGACATCGGTCCTCGGACGCCTCGCCAAAAAGGCCTAGCACTGCCTCAGGAATGCGAAGCCCCAGGCCTTACCGCACCGAATCCAGGTACATCGAGAAAACCTCTCCAACGGGGGAGACTATCCTCACGGTAACGCCCGCCGCCGCCATCCTGAGGGCCGAGGCGGAGAAGATCCGTCAGTACGGCGACCACCGCCACTCGTATCCCGACGTTCAGATCGAAGAGCTGGAAGGACCCGACGGCATCAAGTCGCCAATGCTGGAGTCTCTCCCGCACTCCCGCTCCAGAGACTTGGCGTACTCCCAGCTGCCACCGCAGTACCACAACCTGAGCTACTCGTCCAGCCCCGAGTACTACTGCAAACCTTCGCACAGCATTTGGGAGCGCTTCAAGCTGCACCGCAAACGGCACAAGGATGACGAATACATGGCGGCGGGCCACGCGCTCCGCAAGAAGGTGCAGTTTGCGAAGGACGAGGACCTGCATGATATTTTAGACTACTGGAAAGGCGTGTCGGCCCAGAATAAATCATAACCTCTTTAGGTCTTTTTAAATGTGGACCTCACAGATATGACACAAGAACCTCATCAATGGAGTCTTCCATGCTCCAAATCACACATGTTCTCTTTTGACTGAAGGGGAAGGGGGGGATATTTCACATCTGTCATATTATGTAAAGAATCTACTCCAGAGAACACATACCGCTAATTAATAAGATCAATTATATATATATAAATATATATGTTACAATGGGTTGTAGGTTTTTGGGTACCGCATGGCCAAGTCCTGTGAAAGTGGATTTGCTGTTGTGTAATATGGAAACTACTCTATGAAGCTATGTTTACTGAAACCTCAATTTTTATTCTTCTCGACTCTTTTTAATATTAAAAAAACAACAATCCCCGCATATGGTTAATTTATCCAACACAAACTATGTACAGATTCAGTTGTTTATATTTACTTTGAACCAGACGCTTACTTTAAGTTTGTTGTTTTCTAGAGCTTTACATACCGTATGTTTATACTTCTTATTGAATCACATGTATGGTCTCATATAACACATTTTTTTAAAAATAAATCCTAATTTATGACCAAAGTAGATAAAAAAAAACTGTTTACAATATCCCTGCACGGTCTGGGAATGGTACGAGCATTTTTTTTTTAAACAAATATATTTGTATCGGTTTGCTCCCTTGGAAATATAATATAATATTATAATCTAATATTATAATATAATATTATAATCTGGGAATTTTGGAATTATAGAGGACGTGGAAAGACAATGACAGCATTTCCCTGCTAGCGAGCCCGTCGGACGAATGTAATGTACAAAATTGTGTCTATGGCAGCTTTTATGTATATTTTACAGAAGTATTTATTTATAGCGATAAAAAAAAAAACAGTTTTTCTTTGCTTCCAGTGTACTATGTTGCATCATGTCTGACGATTAGGGTGGGGGGAAAAGCTTGCTGAAAGGACTTCATTTTTGAATAAAACTGCAAGGCTGTTATGTCCTGTACGTTACGGATTTTTTATAAAATATCGGACGGACGAATATCAACACGCTAGGGAAATGTGACTCCTCTGACGTACTGGCTGTGAATTTGTATATTATGAATTGTTGGCACTACATTGTGAGGCTTAACGTGTCAAAAGGATGTTTACAGAGCGTACTCCACGGGGGGGCTTACATGGCTACGGGCTTCATTGTATATTTATGAATGAGCAATATATAAATGGGTGTCAGCTCGGTGACACCATGGTTTAGTTCGGCTTCACATCACTCCGGCAAAGATTTTTGGGTGATTTCTTGTTTAGTCCCTTCTAAAAAATGAGGCTTCACTTGGAATGGTTTGGTTTATTTTCAACAGGCTGTACGATCTACAGTAGGGAAGGGATTCATAATGGCCCCGTACCTTGGTGGATCTCAAGTGACGGGAAGGTGGAGGGTAGTGTTGTCCCGATGTCAGGTTCAAACACTGATGACATTTATTAAACAGACAAGAAGCAAGGAATCATGCAGAGACGGAGTTAAATGTTGCTCAATTGAGGAGCCACATTTTTTGGGGGCTGTACTCTAGTTACAGATCCAAACTACGTTCTAAAAGTCTAGCCCGCATGCTTCCTCTATTTATCCGGGAGGTCCCCTGGATACATCATTGAAGCTGTCGCTGAGGGAAGGGGGTAAGACACAATATATGATTATACAAAAATGCAAATGTGTTGACGCTGGTGCTATCGCCCTGTCTCTGCTTTGTCTGCGTCCCGGTACCCGATGTTCGTCCTTGGCAGTCAGCAGGCCGAGTCTGGACACAACACTGATAGAGACGGCTGGCACAGATACAAAAATACCAATTCAGCACAATTGACGATAATTTATAGCAACGGCCCTTAAGCATAAAGTTGTGTGATAATATATACATAATTATTGTAACACCCGATACCAATATTTTGGTACCGGTACCAACATGTATTTCGATACTTTTCGGTACTTTGATACTTTTCTTAATAAAGGGGACCACAAAAAATTCCATTATTGGCTTTATTTTAACAAAAAATATTAGGGTACATTAAACATATATTTCTTATTGCAATTTTGTCCTTAAATAAAATAGTGAACATACTAGACAACTTGTCTTTTAGTAGTAAGTAAACAAACAAAGGCTCCTAATTTAATCTGCTGACATATGCAGTAACATATTGTGTCTTTTTCCATTCTATTATTTTGTTAAAATTATTAGGGACAATCGGTAGAAAATGAATTATTAATCTACTTGTTCATTTAGTGCTAACATCTGCTTACTTTCTCTTTTAACATGTTCTATCTACACTTCTATTAAAATGTAATAATCACTTATTCTTCTGTTGTTTGATACTTTACATTAGTTTTGGATGATACCACAAATGTAGGTATCGATCCAATACCAAGTAGTTACAAGATCATACATTGGTCATATTCAAAGTCCTCATGTGTCCAGGGACGTATTTCCTGAGTTTATAAACATAATATTATTTTTTTTTTTAAATGAAAAAAGATTTTGTAATGCTAAAGAAATATCAATGTAATCATAGTAGTATCGAGTGGATACGCTCCTGTACCCCACAACCCCCACTAGCCCCCCTTATTTGGTGGGCCTAAATCTTCTTATATGAATATATACTGTATATGTATATTTTACAGTAAAAACTGGAAACTCACTGTGCAGCCCTTTGAGACACTCGTGAATTAGGGCTATATAAGTCAACTTTGATTGATTGATTGATTGATTGATTACAGTAAATGGAAAAACTGTCAGCTTAATGGCCATAATTTTACAGTAAAATGCACTGTGGTTTTACAACGCCTTACTATAAATGGAAATACGGCTCCACTGTTATTTTTTTTATTTTTTTATTCTGGCAACAGAGCTGACAGTTTTTTACCGTCAAAAACATGTTTTCCATTTACAGTAATACATGGTGAACACAATAAGAGTCGATTTTACCACGAAAATTTTTTTTTTTTTTTTTTTTTGTATTTAAAATGTTTTAATATAACCCCTAAAACCTACAGTGAACAGTTTGATGGTTAACTTACTGGGAAATCATAGTTCAAACATATATACAGCATTTTTTTGAACTTCAACCCCAAAAAATGTTTGGAAATTATGACGATACAATATTTGTTGCAATATCGGTTAATATTAAAGTTGGAAAAAATGAGCAATTTCATGCACTGTTAATGGCACAACTTTGCAACAGTTGATATTCTAGTTTCAAGCATGTTTTACTCAATATAGCAACAAGCTGTAATATCTTACTGAGATCATTTAGGACCAAAACACTCAAAACAAGTAAAACACTCTAACATAAAATCTGCTTAGTGAGAAGAATTATCTTATTTGAGATATTTCATCTTACTTAGATTTCAGTTTTTGCAGTGTGACTACAGTTACACTTCCTGTCCGTCACTTAATGCATTCCTCCGTACCGTACCAGAAACAAATCTGATTCCGAATGCATGTGCCGTCACACCCCTAATTGGAATCCACGATCAAATAAATTACCACTTAAAGTAGGACATCTTCCTACAAGTGTTTGGATTAGCAGTGCATTCATTTTGTGTGTGTGTTTATGTGTGTCATGAGAAATGAAGCATCCGTGAGCCCGACGTGGTGGCGTTCCGTAAGCATCCTCGCCACGCGTTAGCGCGACTCAACACAGTATTTCAACCGCCTTAAGATTTTTGAGATTGTTGCGTGCAGCTGTAAATTTCCTTTGTTCCATTTTCCAGGCACATTTTTCTATGTTATCAGCATTTTTGTGAGAGGTTTAGTTAGCCACTTAGCGACGTGTGTTTTTTTTTTTTAAATATATATACTGCATATTGTAGCACTTGTGTATTATTGAAAAAAAAAAAAAAAAGTGGTGAGTGACAAAGCCTTTAGGAAGATCATCGGTTGTTAATTTATTATTATTTTTTTTTTTTTTTTTTTTTTTTTTTTAATTTTTTTCATCGGTTGTTCAAGTGCATCCCAATCTAACAAGAGCACAACAATTTTAATATTTTTTTTATTTATAATTCCTTTTATTTCCTAATACTATGTTATCTGCTTTCGGACAAGGTAGTGTGGAATAAAGTGAAGGGTGCACAAAAAAAGAATCAGCATCATTATTATCAAGCCTGTGAGCTGCTTTAAGTGTATTACCGTATTGTCCGGACCATAGGGCGCACCGGATTATAAGGCGCACTACCGATAAGCGGGTCTATTTTAATACAAAAGGTGCACCGGATTGTAAGGCGCATTAAAGGGGTCTGTGGAGGGAGAGTGTGACCAGCGCGCCTGCAGGAGCAAAGGTTGATGGTGTTGACGGCGAGACACAGCTGGCAGGTGATTAGATTCCACAGGTGGTATGTGGTAATCTAACCATTTGTTGTCTTTAACAGTGAGCGGCCAGTGGAGGAGAAGAGGTGGGAGGGACTGGAGAGAGAAAATATCTAAAAAAGATTGTTGACTTGTTACATCAACATTAAAAAAAACTTGGTTGAAACGGCACGCCTGGCTCCTGCGACGTGTGTCATCGTGGAACGAGTAGGAATTATTACTTTTTTTTTAATGTAAAAGACTTCCTTGTGGTCTACATAACATGTAATGGTGGTTCTTTGGTCAAAATGTTGCACAGATGATGTTTTACAGATCATCTTCAAGCCGCTTTCTGACAGTCGCTTCAGGATGCGCCGTTTTGTGGGCGGGTCTTATTTACGTGGCTCACCTTCGACGCCGTCTTCTCCCCCGTCATCTTTGTTGTAGCGGTGTAGCGTGCAAGGACGGGAGTGGAAGAAAGATGGCGCTAACTGTTTTAATGACATTCACACTTTACTTCAATCAATAACGGTGCAGCATCTCCTCATCCGTGGCTCACTAGTGCAACAACAACAAGGCCGAAAATGTGTCCCGTGAAAAACCGTCCAACCAGAACTCTCTAATAACTAAAGTTCCTTGGGTGGATAATGTAACTCACCACACCGGTATGTTTTAGCGCTTCCATGGCGAGTTTACTGACAGATATAAGTAAGAACTTTACACTACTTTATATTAGAAATGGCAACAGTGGAGGATGAATGTCCCATAACAAGAAGATAGAGAAAAAGAAGAAGCTTATCGACTACGGTGTCGCCACGGACTATAAAGGCGGACCTGCGCAAATTTTCAGCTCGATCAGCTAGGTACCAGAAGGTAAGAAATGTTGCTTTTGCATAATATTGCGAAACAAAACGCCAGATAATATGATAGAGAAAAGGAAGAAGCTTATCGACTATGGGGTTGTCACGGACTACAATGGCAGAAGAGCGCAAATTTTCAGGACTTATGCAGATCCCAAATACAGATCAGCAGGCACCAGAAGGTAAGAAATGTTGCTTTTGCATAATATTGCGAAACAAAACGCCAGATAATATGATAGAGAAAAAGAACAAGCTTATCGACTATGGGGTTGTCACGGACTACAATTGCGGAAAAGCGCACATTTTCAGGACTTATGCAGATCCCAAATACAGATCATCTAGGTACCAGAAGGTAAGAAAAGTTGTTTTTGCATAATATTGTGAAACAAAACGCCAGATAATATGATAGAGAAAAAGAACAAGCTTATCGACTATGGTGTTGTCACGCACTACAATGACGGACGCGCGCACATTTTCAGGACTTATGCAGATCCCAAATACAGATCAGCAGGCACCAGGAGGTAAGAAATGTTGCTTTTTGTATAATATTGCGAAACAAAACGCCAGATAATATGAAAGAGAAAAAGAACAAGATTATCGACTATGGTGTTGTCACGGACTACAATGGCGGAAGAGCGCAAATTTTCAGGGCTTATGCAGATCCCAAATACAGATCAGCTAGGTACCAGAAGGTAAGAAATGTTGCTTTTGCATAATATTGCGAAACAAAACGGCAGATAATATGATAGGGAAAAAGAACAAGCTTATCGACTATGTCACTATGGGGTTGCCACAGACTACAATGGCGGAAGAGCGCACATTTTCAGGACTTATGCAGATCCCAAATACAGATCAGCTAGGTACCAGAGTGTAAGAAATGTTGCTTTTGCATAACATTGCGAAACAAAACGCCAGATAATATGATAGAGAAAAGGAAGAAGCTTATCGACTATGGGGTTGTCACGGACTACAATGGCAGAAGAGTGCAAATTTTCAGGACTTATGCAGATCCCAAATACAGATCAGCAGGCACCAGAAGGTAAGAAATGTTGCTTTTTGTATAATATTGCGAAACAAAACGCCAGATAATATGAAAGAGAAAAAGAACAAGATTATCGACTATGGTGTTGTCACGGACTACAATGGCGGAAGAGCGCACATTTTCAGGACTTATGCAGATCCCAAATACAGATCAGTTAGGTACCAGAAGGTAAGAAATGTTGCTCTTGCATAATATTGTGAAACAAAACGCCAGATAATATGATGGATAAAAAGAACAAGCTTATCGACTATGGGGTTTGACACGGACTACAATGGCGGAAGAGCGCACATTTTCAGGACTTATGCAGATCCCAAATACAGATCAACTAGGTACCAGAAGGTAAGAAATGTTGCTTTTGCATAATATTGCGAAACAAAACGCCAGATAATATGATAGAGAAAAAGAACAAGCTTATCGACTATGTCACTATGGGGTTGCCACAGACTACAATGGCGGAAGAGCGCACATTTTCAGGACTTATGCAGATCCCAAATACAGATCAGCAGGCACCAGAAGGTAAGAAAAGTTGTTTTTGCATAATATTGTGAAACAAAACGCCAGATAATATGATAGAGAAAAAGAACAAGCTTATCGACTATGTCACTATGGGGTTGCCACAGACTACAATGGCGGAAGAGCGCACATTTTCAGGACTTATGCAGATCCCAAATACAGATCAGCAGGCACCAGAAGGTAAGAAAAGTTGCTTTTGCATAACATTGCAAGACAAAACGCCAGATATGTCTGCCAATGGGTGCTATTTTGCGGTCCTTATACACGCCATAATAATACTTGTATGTTGAAGCACAGTACGTCTGATTATGGTAGCCCTAACGCCGACAATCCATCAAGCGGTGCGGTTTCATAGCTTACCAAAGTCGTACTAAAACATTTTGACAGATTTTTGAGCGCCGTGTGTAATGTTCTATATTTTTAATGGAACATTTTAAAGTTTTGGTGTTTACTGGCCTCATATTGCAGTCTACACGTATCTCTTATGTGTGACTGCCATCTACTGGTCACACTTATTACACCATGTACAAAATAAAATAGCTTTGAGGTCGGTAAGCACAACCAAAATGATTCCGTACATTAGACGCACCGGGTTTTAAGGCGCACTGTCGATTTTTGAGAAAATTAAAGGATTTTAAGTACGCCTTATAGTCCGAACAATACGGTAAATTAAAATGGAACCTGATTTTTGGGATACCACTAAAATTGCACAAAATCTAAGCATTTGTTTAGCTTACTTTGTGTGAGAAAATCCTACTTAAGCTGAAAGTATACTCATTCCTGGCACATTAATAATAATCTGTTGTGGCTCATTAAAAGAGTCAAGAAAAGTTCCTCCCTTTTTGTTAAAAAAGCTCCAAAAGGCCACACTGGCCTTGATTTATTTGCTGCTTTCTTTCTCTCGCTGTTTGCTGCAACAGTACAAAGTATTTTATTTACTTCTACAAATGACAGCCGGGGGGCTGAGAGGCAGTCGCGATTCCTGCCTCACAACTGGGAATGATCATTGCTGCTTTCCAAAAAAAATACCCTAAGGACACAGTATCTGATTTCACATCTTCTCAAGGGAAAACAATACAGACGGTACTTTTTGATATTACTTAGCCGTATTTGGACAACTGAACATATTTACTATCTATTGAAAATGTTAGAATAATCATGTATATATATTATCACACAACATTAGTATGCTTAAAGTCCATTGCTATAGTTATTAGCTATTGTGCTCAAGTTAGACTTTTGTATCTGTGCAAGGACGAAACTTCTTGTCTGAGGGGTGGCCTCAGCCGCAGATGTTATCTTTGTTTTAGCCCGCTAACAGCCAAGGACTTCAAGGTCCCAAACAAAGATAAGACGACAGCACGCAGACGAAGCAGAGACAACAAGGACCTCAACGCAGATAAGACGACAGCACGCAGACGAAGCGGAGACAAGGTGAATTCACAAGGCCCCCAGCACATTCCGTCACGTATTGTGCGTCCTGGACCTGCTTTGCATGATATATGTGACCACTCCTTTTAGAGGCGGCCTCAGTGATGTTGACAATGGAACTACTGAATAAATAGAGGGACGCGGGAGCTGTACCTTAGAGCAGTGGTTCTCAAATGGGGGTACGCGAAGGTATGCCAAGGGGTACGTGAGATTTTTTTAAAATGTCTGTCAAAAAGAACTGTGAAAAGAAATGCAACAATGCAATATTCAGTGTTGACAGCTAGATTTTTTGTGGACATGTTCCATAAATATTGATGTTAAAGATTTCTTTTTTTGTGAAGAAATGTTTAGAATTAAGTTCATGAATCCAGATGGATCTCTATTACAATCCCCAAAGACGGCACTTTAAGTTGATGATTACTTCTATGTGTAGAAATCTTTATTTATAATTGAATCACTTGTTTATTTTTCAACAAGTTTTTAGTTATTTTTATATATTTTTTTCCAAATAGTTCAAGAAAGACTAAAACAAATGAGCAATATTTTGCACTGTTATACAATTTAATAAATCAGAAACTGATGACATAGTGCTGTATTTTACTTCGTTATCTCTTTTTTTCAACCAAAAATGCTTTGCTCTGATTAAGGGGTACTTGAATAAAAAAACATTTTTTTAGAAAGGTTGAAAACCACTGCCTTAGAGCGTAGGGCGAGACTGCGACTAAGTGTGCAGCTCCATGCGTTCTCCTCATTAGCTAAATTGAACTCTGTCTCTGCATGATTCCTTGCTTCTTGTCTGATTAATAGATGTCATCAGTGTTTGAACCTGACAGAAAATGAGTCCACACTGTGATTGGACAGACTACAATATTGGGGAACTGTACCAAACAACTTTGTATTCGAGATCGGGTCAATCCAGAGAACACCATGGACGGACAAAGTTTTTTCATATATTAGAACCTCCCGCTCCACCCAGATTGTTTGTTCTAAGGCTGCCAATGACAATGAGAGGTGACTAGAATTTAATTTGAACAATTTATACTACAAAACCCAAAACCAGTGAAGTTGGCACATTGTGTAAATGGTAAATAAAAACAGAATACAATGATTTGCAAAAACTATATTCAAATGAATAGACTGCAAAGACAAGATACTTAACTGGAAAACTTTACTTTTTGCAAATATTAACTCATTTGGAATTTGATGCCTGCAACATGTTTCAAAAAAGCTGGCACAAGTGGCAAAAAAGACTGAAAAAAGCTTAGGAATGCTCATCAAACTCTTATTTGGAACATCCCACAGGTGAACAGGCTAATTGGGAACAGGTGGGTGCCATGATTGGGTATAAAAGCAGCTTCCATGGAATGCTCAGTCATTCACAAACAAGGACGGGGCGAGGGTCACCACTTTGTGAACAAATGAGCAAATTGTCGAACAGTTTAAGAACAACATTTCTCAACCAGCTATTGCAAGGAATTTAGGGATTTCTCCATATACTGTCCGTAATATCATCAAAAGGTTCAGAGATTCTGGAAACCAACATTGAATGCCCGTGACCTTTGGCGGTACTGCATCAAAAACCGACATCGGTGTGTAAAGGATATCACCACATGGGCTCAGGAACTTGATCAGGTTGATCAGATTGGGTAAAAAAAGGCAAATATCGTGATATAAAACCTACTTGGACATTAAATGACCATCCCGTTGGTCATCTTGCAGGTGTGTTTGGGCTCCTGATCATATTAGAAAAGAACCATGAGGCCAGGTTTCAGCTTCAGAATGTTACAGTAGGTGTAGGCATGTTGCCACCCAATGAACCGCAGCTCCACCCGAGCCGACAGCACTCGTGCAATCCCCAGGCTATGCGACGCTACCATCGCCATGCTTGACTTTGGACCAGATACATTTACACAATAACTTTTTCCAGCGGACAGCAAATACTGCAACGCAAGCTGTGCACGGACTATTTTAAAGTTTACTTGCTATATAAAATGCTGATCCCCAAGCTTGTGGAAGTGGTGCAGTGCACCGATCTCGGGGGAGTTGTAGTGTATTGTGATGCTGAACAAACAAATAACACAGCGGCGTTTGCTGCATAAGAGAATAATGAGATGGAAAAAAAAAAAAAAAAAAAAAAAAAGGTCATCCTTTTCTCCCAACATGTAGCGGTTTATGATTTTTCTCCTCCATAAAAAAGATGACACTGTTGGGAGACGAAGTGTCATGTCGAGGTGACACGGCAGCTGAGCTCCATCCATCAAGGAGAGGCGCGGTCTTTGCGGCGCGCGGAAATTGACAAGAGTTATTGTTCGGTCACGGCGCCAACAGTGAGGCTGGGAGAGAGAAAGAGAAACCGGGAGCCGCAGACGGAAGCATCCCTACAGAGGAAAGTGCCGGAACAGGACGTATGCTCTTCAAGGAGCTACTGCTTTTGAATAAAAAAGGTTGACCAGAGAAAGGTACTTTTTCCTCATACCTCACATTTTGTTGGGGTTATGTGGCTGCATCACAGGAAGAACTGAAGTGAATTAATTAACTCATTATGTTCTACATATGCTGAATGTTTATATTAGAACAGACAAGCCATTGTAATGTCTGCTCGCGGAAAAACAAAAATCCTAATCTACGATTTGACTCCCTCGAATGGCCTTGACGCTCCAACAACAGGAACAGGCTGTTCTGAAAACATCCCAGAGGACACCTCAATGATGGACGCTTTTGACCTCCCTCCCTCCTCAACGACACCTGGCCTATGAACATGAACACTACATCAACGCACCCAAGACAATGGGCATATACACACACACACCCCTCCCCCACCCCACGCCTTCACCACCACTTGATTCCCCTTCGGGGTGATGGACGGCTGGCAGCGCTTCATAGCAGCAGTCGACCTCCAGGGTCCCAACTCCCCCACCCTCTGTTGCGAGTTGTCGTGATTAACTGTAATGTGTTTATGTGCGCACGGCATGGAGGTTTTTTCCCACTCCAGACTGGGTCCCCCTTAGGAGCCCAGTCTAGATTGTATTTCTTTACTCATCTTCTTCCCCAGCGTTTTACCTTTTTCCCACCTTTTACGGGGCGCCTCGTGGCGACCCATCAGCGTCCCTGTTCTGTAACCCTGTACACTGTTTGTTTGTCTAATCTTGAACGGGTTTGTGCCGAAAATATAGTTTCGTTGTACTTGTTGCAATGACAATAAAGACCTCCTATCCTATCCTATCTTGGAGAAAGCAAACCACCAGGTTTAAGTAAATAATGGTTGAGCCCATGATAAAATAAGGAGCCTTAGTTGGATATTTACATTTGGACTGGAATTAGCTCTCTCACGAGGAGAAGCAATACATTCAGACTTCGGAATGCAAAAGTGATAGCCCTATCCTTGAGAATAGACTACCTGTCTAGCTGAACACCAACATTTAAGTTAAAGTGCCAATGATTGTCACACACACACACTAGATGAGGTGAAATTTGTCCTCTGCATTTGACCCATCCTCTTGTTCACCGCCTGGGAGGTGAGGGGAGCAGTGGGCAGCAGCGGTGGCCGCGCCCGGGAATCATTTTTGGTGATTTAACCCCCAATTCCAACCCTTGATGCTGGGAGCAATGGGTCTCATTTTTATAGTCTTTGGTACGACTCGGCCGGGGTTTGAACTCCCGACCTACCGATCTCAGGGCGGACACAAAATGAAACAAACATCTCCTTTTATGGTTAAGGTTGTGCTCTCCTGACTTAGCACACGCACACAGAGACAGGAAAGAGGAATATAAAACTGATGGTTTGGCTTCTCTAAGTTGGGAGTCCTTCATTTTCGACCCGAGCTCCTCCAGGTACTGCAGACCTGTATAATGACGCTCGCTTGTAATAAAGCAACTTTTTGTTCAGCCGCACTGCCGTGTTGCCCTTCTGCCCGGGAGGGGGTGACAAGACCAGAAATACACATCAGAACCCTACCTATTTTGAATCTGACATGAGGTAGGAAAAGTTAGAAGATAAACCGGTGTTTTTGTCACGGCGAACGCGCAATCCTGCATGTCATCCGCGGCAAGCTCTGCCGGCTCCTCCGCTAGAAGCACGCCGGGACACGCATCGCGGCCCAAGCGCTTGCAAAGCTGCAGGCAATCTACAATCTGCTCACCTGGGACTAACGAAGACAGACAGCATAAAAACCAGCGGATCCGAAGATCCAGTGCCGGAACGTGTGCCTTCCCTGTTCCCGTGTCTTATGTCCTCTGTGTTCCCCGCTGTCATGACGGGGAGTTCGCAGCTTACTACGGGGTTCGTTCCCCCGGGATGCAGACAGAACACTCCGTACAGGACGTTCAGGTAGGAACATGGTGTCATGTCTGTTGATCATGTTTTTGTTTTAGTCATGTTCGGTTTTGTTTTTGGTCTCTTTGTGCACTCTTGTTTGTTTTGTCACCATAGCAACCCATTACTTTTCACCTGTCATGTCACGCACCTGTCTCACGCTTTGCACACCTGTCACTAATCATGTCACTGCTATTTAGGCCTGTCTGTTTCTGTTGATCGTCCTGGTGACATTATCTATCCTATCATACCGTGCTACTTCTGACACCCCTGCTATCTCTGTTTATCTTCATGCTACCATAGTTCCATGCCAAGTAAGTTTTTGTTTAATGTTCATAGTTTTTGCCTTTGTGCAAGTTTTGTTTCATCAGCCAAGTTTTTGTACTTCCGCTTTGTGCGCGCCTTTGGTTCTTTTTGTTAGTGTAAAAATAAAATATGTACTTACATTCACGCCTTGCCCACGCCAACTTTCCTTTGCATTCTGGGAAAACAAAACCCACGTATTGACACATGGTTTATTTGTCGAAAGTCAAACAAGTAGCAAAAACTGAAAACAAGCCAGAGGAAAAATGTGCCGATCGCACTCAAAGCTAAGGCTAACACTTAGCATAGGCAAGAAGACAAGGAATACTCACGTAACTGTAGCAAAAGCAAACAACGAAGCCAGGCCGACTGACCGGCAAAGGCGGGATTAAATAGTCCCTCTGATTAGTGCTCGGGAAAACAGGTGAGCGTCCCGAGCACCAATCAGAGACAGGTGGAAACAATAAGCACCCATGGTAACTAAATGCAAACAAGGGTGCACAAAAACAGGAACTAAGGGAGTCCAAAACTAACAGAATATAACAAAAACATGATCCGGGCCACGGATCATGACACCCACAGTGTTTCCCGTGAACGAGCAATGTGCCTCGACTTCCCTCTGGATTCCGGACTGCCTCCCTCGATCCTCCACCCCTGCTTGGACACTGACCTCGTTGCTTCTCTCCAGCCCCCTATCTCTTGCTTGCCCACAGACTGCCTTCTCGCCTTGCCCCTTTAGTCTGACGAAGGAATCAAACAACACGCACATACAACAAACTCTGGTAACATTTACATTGTTGATTCCACACATCGTCTTACACCATTTACTTAGAGTAGCATACATAAACCTATTGAACTGATCCCTTCCGTTGTGGCGTCTCAAATCCCCCGTCATACGCAACGGTTTATTTACTTAACCTTTATTTCACCAGGAATAAAATCCAATTGAGATTAGAAACCTCTTTTTCAAGGGAGTCCTGGCCGAGAGGCAGCAGTTACACATAAAATGACATTCACATTATACATTAAACTGACAGGATGGACATCAAGTAAAACAGTTACAGATAACTGAGGGGCCTTCAAATGCTCTCAGTTTAGATTTAAAAGCATTTAAGGACAAACATTCAGTTAGCTTCCAGTCTCTTTGTGGCATGTTCCAAACACAAAGAGCTGCATTGACAAAAGCTTTTTTTCCCTATAGCCTGCGAGCAAAAGGGACAGAGAACAACAGCTGATCATTGGATCCCAGTGCCTACTTCTCAAAGTGTTTTCTTTATTTTCATGACTATTTTCATTGTAGATTGTCACTGAAGGCATCAAAACTATGAATGAACACATGTGGAGTTGTGTACTTAACAAATACAAAGGTGAAAAAGCTGAAAACATGTTTTATATTCTAGTTTCTTCAAAATAGCCACCCTATGCTCCGATCACTTTTTCGCACACTCTTGGCATTCTCTCCATGAGCTTCAAGAGGTGGTCGCCTGAAATGGTTCTCACTTCGCAGGTGTGCTTGAAGCTCATCGAGAGAATGCCATGCAAAGCAGTAATCGGAGCAAAGGGCGGCTATTTTGAAGAAACTGGAATATAAAACATGTTTTCAGTTATTTCACCTTCTTTTTGTTGAGTACATAACTCCACATGTGTTCATTCATGGTTTTGATGCCTTCGGTGACAATCTACAATGTAAATAGTCATGAAAATAAAGAAAACGCATTGAATATTAACGTTTTACCATAACAATGTAAAAGGTTAAAATAGTCCGCTCCTCTTTATTCCCCCCTCTTTATTTGCTTTCTTTTGTAATTCAAACATTCATTACATGTATGTAATGTTGATAATAGAGGTAATTATTATTCATTGTCCATATTGGTATTTCTATTGCTCCATTTTTAGGGCAATAATGGTAATTGTCAGTTATGTGTTATTACTATCTACTTCACTAACTGGTTCTTCTTTATAATTTTTGTATAATATTTGTATATATTGTAAAATATAATTGCTTGAGTGGCTGGAAAGGTCATACTAAAAAACGGTAGTGTCATTAAAAGTGTCATTGAAATTTGAAACAATAATACTGACCATCTGGAATTTTACGGTGATTTCTCATTAAACCAGGAATCGTTACATCCCTACTCCAAACACAAGGTGGCCGAGAGAAGACATAAAAATCAATGTGATCTATAGGTTGGAATTCAAACTATTTTCCTTTTTCTTTTCAATGGCCCGCTTCACTGCATCGTGTTTGTTTACCGACTATACTCTGCCATTACTCTTTTTAAAAGGATAAGCAATTTTACCTGAACCCTTTAGCCCCTGTCCATATGCGACTGGCTCAGAAGAAAGAGAGGAGAGATTAAGTTGACAAAAACGATACGAGGTGGAGGCTCGAAAAGTTTAAAAATATGTTTCAGTCGGCCGTGGAGTGTATTAGGAGAGCACAGGGGTCTGCTGTGGGCTTAAAATGGGTCTGGTTTTTTGATTGATTGAAACTTAGTAGATTGCACAGTACAGTCCATATTCCGTACAATTAACCACTAAATGGTAACACCCGAATAAGTTTTTCAACTTGTTTAAGTCGGGGTCCACGTTAATCAATTCATGGTGAAGTCAACTGACTAAGTGACATTTGTGTGGTGCCCCCTATGGGCACACACAATGCTTTGAAAAATCATTAAACAAATGGTCAATGACTTATAGGCAATTAGCTGCCAAGACGTTTTGCTTGATGGGGGCCATATTTTTTATACAACCATGCTCCAAACTTGCACCTATGTGCTTGTCAGTCCCCTAAAAAGATGTGTACTTTTTTCCTGAGCTGAACACTCTAAAGTTACAGCGGCTGTTTTGGGCTTCTGTGTAAGTAAGCGAAGTATCCTGTATGCCGATAGCTGTTTGCAGCTTGCTGTCTTGTTCCTCGTTTCCTGTTTGCTGGTTCCTGTTCCCTGTTTCCAGTTTGCCTGTTCCTGGTTGCTGGTTTGTGTTTTTTCTGCATTTTTTGGACATTAAATCATGTTTTCCTGCACTAAGCCTGCCATCTCTGCATATTGGGGTTCGTCACCACCTTTACCTGACAGAATACTCCAGCCAACTACAAACCCCGCAGAGATTTCAATGGGAGAGACTTACCAATAGACTTTTTTTGGGGCTACGGGAATCACCAATAAGCCGGAGTTCTTTGAACACAGATTTCTTGCCGAGACATATGGTGCAATACAATCAGCAAGATAGGATGGAGTTATACCGTGTAGTATTTTATACGTAAGTAGTAAAACCTTAAAGTCCCATCTTAAGTGCACAGGAAGCCTGTGCAGGTGAGCCAGTATAGGCGTAACATGATCAAACTTTTCATTTCCTTCTCCATCTTTCCCTCACTCGGGAACAGGACCCCGAGATACCTAAACTCCTGGGACAGAGTCTCGTTCTCTACCTGGACTGTACAAACCATCGGTTTCCTGCTGAGAACCACGGCCTCAGATTTTGGAGATGCTGGTACGTTTTGTGCTTTGTGGACTTGGAGAAGGCATTCGACCGTGGGGAGTGCTCAGAGAGTATGGGGTATCGGACTGTCTGATTGTGACGGTCCGCTCCCTGTATGATCAGTGTCAGAGCTTGGTCCGCATTGCCGGCAGTAAGTCGGACCCGTCTCCAGTGAGGGTTGGACTCCGCCAAGGCTGCCCTTTGTCACCGATTCTGTTCATAACTTTTACGGACAGAAGTTCTAGGCGTAGTCAGGGTGTTGAGGGGATCCGGTTTGGTGGCTGCAGGATTAGGTCTCTGCTTTTTGCAGATGATGTGGTCCTGATGGCTTCAACTGGCCAGCATCTTCAGCTCTCATTGGATCGGTTCGCAGCCGAGTGTGAAGCGACTGGGATGAGAATCAGCACCTCCAAGTCCAAGTCCATGGTTCTCACCCGGGAAAGGGTGTAGTGCCTATTTTGGGTTGGGGAGGAGATCTTGCCCCAAATGGTGGAGATCAAGTACCTCGGAGTCTTGTTCAGGAGTGAGGGAAGAGTGGATCGTGAGATTGACAGGCGGCGTCTTCAGTAATGCGGACGCTGTATCGATCCGTTGTGGTGAAGAAGGAGCTGAGCCGGAAGGCAAAGCTCTCGATTTACTGGTCGATCTAAGGTTCCCATCCTCACCTCTGGTCATGAGCTTTGGGTTATGACCGAAAGGACAAGATCACAGGTACAAGCGGCCGAAATGAGTTTCCTCCGCCGGGTGGCGGGTCTCTCCCTTAGAGATAGGGTGAGAAGCTCTGCCATCCGGTAGGAACTCAGACTAAAGCTCCACATTGAGAGGAGCCAGATGAGGTGGTTCGGGCATCTGCTCAGGATGCCACCCGAACGCCTCCCTAGGGAGGTGTTTAGGGCACGTCCGACCGGCAGGAGGCCACGGGGAAGACCCAGGACACATTGGGAAGACTATGTCTCCCGGCTGGCCTGGGAACGCCTCGGGATACCCCGGGAGGAGCTGGACGAAGTGGCTGGGGAGAGGGAAGTCTGGGCTTCGGATAAGCGGAAGAAAGTGGATGGAAGGATGGTACGTCTGGCGTATTCGTGGGGGGAAAATGATAGCAGAGTCACACATGCCTGGAAAACCGCTCACGCTTCTGTGTGAAGCTGTTGCAAGAGTGGAAGAACAACAAACGCATCCATACGGCGCACATGAGAGATGATTCGTGCTTCATAATGACATGAGTGATGTGCTTACTGCAAGAAGCTGCAGCATTATGGAGGAATCCATCAGGCTCCCACCGAGGTGGGCCTTGATGTACGAGCGCTTCTACGACGGCGGCCTGAAACCCTTCACTCTCGTTAGGGGAGATTTATGCTGATGGAGAACGGTGACGAGCGCAAAACGGCCAAGACCTGCTCGTTAAATACGAGAAAGCGGCGGCGGCGGCGGCGGCGGCGGCGGCGGCGGCTTTTGCATGGGACCGGCGGGCAGTTGGAAAAAGACACGAGTCAGAACCTCCACCCGAGGAGGAAGTGCTGAGCTATGTCACGGCAGCAGAGAGCTGATTGGCTCATTGGGAAATAAAAAAGCAACATCAAAGCGGTCATGTGACTTTTGTTCCTGGCGTTTGTGAACCCTAACAAGCGGAAGCCGTGCGGGGGATCAGGGCTTCTCTTTTCTTCCGTGATAAAAAAAGCTTTTAGCCTTTGATTGTTTCCTCCGACCGCCCTCTTATGAATGTGCTTGCGTTCAAAGATGAGAGGCCGCCTTGAAACGCTGCCATAAAAAGGCCACTTTTTGCAGCAGCATGTCATTACTGGACCCGACCAAAAAAAAAAAAAACACAATTAACCTTTTATTATTTCCTCTTTTCCTTGCTAAAGTCTTTGCCACGGCAAGAACATTATGCATTTTTTGTAACTGATTTAACGGTGGCTGACAGGGGCAAACAATGTCCAAAACACATGAAATACCCGGGAAAAAGTTAGCTATGGAGGGTCAAATAGGACAAAATGTAATTATTATATACATCCATCCATCCATCCTCTTTCTTCCACTTATCCGAGGTCAGGTCGCGGGGGCAGCAGCCTAAGCAGAGAAGCTCAGACTTCCCTCTCCCCAGCCACTTCGTCCAGCTCCTCCCGGGGGATCCCGAGGCGTTAATTAAAATGTTAATCAACTAAATGTGTTTATTTAATTTATTGTAAAATACAATTAAATCATGTACCGTATTTTCCGGACCTTACCAAAGCTTACCAAAGTCGTACTAAAACATTTTGATAGATTTTTGAGCGCCGTGTGTAATGCTCTATATTTTCAATGAAACATATACAATTTTGGTTTTGTTTACTAGAGTCATATTGCAGTCCACACATATCTCTTATGCGTGACTGCCATCATATTGCAGTCTACACACATCTCTTATGTGTGTCTGCCATCATATTGCAGTCTACACGCATCTCTTATGTGTGACTGCCATCATATTGCAGTCTACACGTATCTCTTATGTGTGACTGCCATCATATTGCAGTCTACACGTATCTCTTATGTGTGTCTGCCATCATATTGCAGTCCACACGCATCTCTTATGTGTGACTGCCATCATGTTGCAGTCTACACGTATCTCTTATGTGTGACTGCCGTCATATTGCAGTCTACACGTATCTCTTATATGTGACTGCCATCATATTGCAGTCTACACATATCTCTTATGTGTGACTGCCATCATGTTGGATTCTACACATATCTCTTATGTGTGACTGCCATCATATTGCAGTCTACACGTATCTCTTATGTGTGACTGCCATCATATTGCAGTCCACACGCATCTCTTATGTGTGACTGCCGTCATATTGCAGTCTACACGTATCTCTTATATGTGACTGCCATCATATTGCAGTCTACACGTATCTCTTATGTGTGACTGCCATCATGTTGCAGTCCACACGTATCTCTTATGTGTGACTGCCATCATATTGCAGTCTACACGTATCTCTTATGTGTGACTGCCATCATATTGCAGTCTACACGTATTTCTTGTGTGTGACTGCCATCATATTGCAGTCTACACGTATCTCTTATGTGTGACTGCCATCATGTTGCAGTCCACACGTATCTCTTATGTGTGACTGCCATCATATTGCAGTCTACACGCATCTCTTATGTGTGACTGCCATCATGTTGGATTCTACACATATCTCTTATGTGTGACTGCGTCTTATTGCAGTCTACACGTATCTCTTATGTGTGACTGCCGTCATATTGCAGTCTACACGTATCTCTTATGTGTGACTGCCATCATATTGCAGTCTACACGTATCTCTTATGTGTGACTGCCATCATGTTGCAGTCTACACGTATCTCTTATGTGTGACTGCCATCATGTTGGATTCTACACATATCTCTTATGTGTGACTGCCATCATATTGCAGTCTACACGTATCTCTTATGTGTGACTGCCATCATATTGCAGTGTACACTTATCTTATGTGTGACTGCCATCATATTGCAGTCTACACGTATCTCGTATGTGTGACTGTCATCATATTGCAGTCTACACATATCTCTTATGTGTGACTGCCCTCATATTGCAGTCTACAAATATCTCTTATGTGTGACTGCCATCATATTGCAGTCTACACGTATCTCTTAATAGTAATAATATATATTACTATTATATTGTTATTATTGTTGGGCGGTATAGCTCGGTTGGCAGAGTGGCCGTGCCAGCAACTTGAGGGTTCCTGGTTCGATCCCCGCTTCGGCCATCCTAGTCTCTGCCGTTGTGTCCTTGGGCAAGACACTTTACCCACCTGCTCCCCGTGCCCACCCACACTGGTTTAAATGTAACTTACATATTGAGTTTTCACTATGTAAAAGCGCTTTGAGTCACTAGAGAAAAATGCTATATAAATATAATTCCCTTCACTTCACATTGCTATTATTTATGGCTTTTTTTTCTTGCACAATAACTGCATGAAAAAGTGAGCTCGTCCGTATGTGTCTAACTTAAGTGTTTTCCAGTGACTGCATTATGCAAGCAGAAAGCCCCCACAAACATGCAGCCCACCCACTCAGGTGTTTCCACTGATTTGGAGCGATTATACCTGAGGACAGCGTGGGAGAAAAATGTGCGGTACTTTGATTGACATGCACGCCTCCTTTTTTTTGTAACTTGTGCATCACTGGCTTCAGTTACAGTGTTTATCCGTCTATTCTTATTATTCTATGGCTGGCGCTATACGCTACTAGGGCCAATAGGTTGTGGAACAGATGGTGCGGTGGGTGATTGGTGTAATCAGAAAACGACGGCGAGGTTTGTAAATAGCTCACGTCGGCGCCAATTAAGCAAGATAACACGCAACGATTATGTTCTCGCATCACTTCATCATTAGTTCATATTTTCAAAACAATTGGTACACTGCAAAAACTGAAATCTAAGTAAGATTAAATACCTCAAATATGGGTGATATTTGCTTATTTTCTGTCTAATAAGAACATTCTTCTCATTAAGCAGATTTTATGTTTTGTGTTTTACTTGTTTTAAGGGTTTTGGTCCTAAAATAATTTTGCTTAGTTTTTTTTTTGTTTTGTTTTGGAAAGTCTTGACAAGCCGAATTTTCTTGTTCTATTGGCAAATAATTTTGCTTAGTTCAAATATTATAGCCCTATTTTTTTTTTTCTTCTTGTTTTGGAAAGTCTTGACAAGCCGAATTTTCTTGTTCTTTTGGCAAATAATTTTGCTTAGTTCAAATAAAATACCCCTAATTATTTTATTTTTTTTCTTGTTTTGGAAAGTCTTGACAAGCCGAATTTTCTTGTTCTATTGGCAAATAATTTTGCTTAGTTCAAATAAAATACCCCTAATTTTAGTTTTTTTTTTCTTGTTTTGGAAAGTCTTGACAAGCCGAATGTTCTTGTTCTATTGGCAAATAATTGTGCTTAACTCAAATAAAATACCCCTAATTTTTGTATTTGTTTTCGTGTTTTGGAAAGTCTTGACAAGCCGAATTTTCTTGTTCTATTGGCAAATAATTTTGCTTAGTTTAAATAAAATACCCCTAATTTTTTTTTTTTTTTTCTTGTTTTGGAAAGTCTTGACAAGCCGAATTTTCTTGTTCTTTTGGCAAATAATTTTGCTTAGTTCAAATAAAATACCCCTAATTATTTTATTTTTTTTCTTGTTTTGGAAAGTCTTGACAAGCCGAATTTTCTTGTTCTATTGGCAAATAATTTTGCTTAGTTCAAATAAAATACCCCTAATTTTAGTATTTTTTTTCTTGTTTTAGAAAGTCTTGACAAGCCGAATGTTCTTGTTCTATTGGCAAATAATTGTGCTTAATTCAAATAAAATACCCCTAATTTTTGTATTTGTTTTCGTGTTTTGGAAAGTCTTGACAAGCCGAATTTTCTTGTTCTATTGGCAAATAATTTTGCTTAGTTTAAATAAAATACCCCTAATTATTATTTTTTTTTTCTTGTTTTGGAAAGTCTTGACAAGCCGAATTTTCTTGTTCTTTTGGCAAATAATTTTGCTTCGTTGAAATAAAATACCCCTAATTTTTGTATTTTTTTTTCTTGTTTTGGAAAGTCTTGACAAGCCGAATGTTCTTGTTCTATTGGCAAATAATTGTGCTTAATTCAAATAAAATACCCTTAATTTTTGTATTTGTTTTCGTGTTTTGGAAAGTCTTGACAAGCCGAATTTTCTTGTTCTATTGGCAAATAATTTTGCTTAGTTTAAATAAAATACCCCTAATTATTTTATTTTTTTTCTTGTTTTGGAAAGTCTTGACAAGCCGAATTTTCTTGTGCTATCAGCAAATAATTTTGCTTAGTTCAAATAAAATACCCCTATTTTTTCTTTTCTTTTTTTTCTTTTTCTTGTTTTGGAAAGTCTTGACAAGCCAAATTTTCTTGTTCTATTGGCAAATAATTTTGCTTAGTTCAAATAAAATACCCCTAATGTTTGTATTTTTTTTTCTTCTTGACAAGCCGAATTTTCTTGTTCTATTGGCAAATAATCTTGCTTGGTTCAAATAAAATACCACTATTTTTTTTATTGTTTTTTTATTGTTTTGGAAAGTCTTGACAAGCCGAATTTTCTTGTTCTATTGGCAAATAATTTAGCTTAGTTCAAATAAAATACCCCTAATATTAGTTTTTTTTTTTCTTGTTTTGGAAAGTCTTGACAAGCCGAATTTTCTTGTTCTATTGGCAAATAATTTAGTTTAGTTCAAATAAAATACCCCTAATTTTAGTATTTTTTTTCTTGTTTTGGAAAGTCTTGACAAGCCGAATGTTCTTGTTCTATTGGCAAATAATTGTGCTTAATTCAAATAAAATACCCCTAATTTTTGTATTTGTTTTCGTGTTTTGGAAAGTCTTGACAAGCCGAATTTTCTTGTTCTATTGGCAAATAATTTTGCTTAGTTCAAATAAAATACCCCTAATTATTTTATTTTTTTCTTGTTTTGGAAAGTCTTGACAAGCCGAATTTTCTTGTTCTATTGGCAAATAATTTTGCTTAGTTCAAATAAAATACCCCTAATTTTAGTTTTTTTTTTCTTGTTTTGGAAAGTCTTGACAAGCCGAATGTTCTTGTTCTATTGGCAAATAATTGTGCTTAATTCAAATAAAATACCCTTAATTTTTGTATTTGTTTTCGTGTTTTGGAAAGTCTTGACAAGCCGAATTTTCTTGTTCTTTTGGCAAATAATTTTGCTTCGTTGAAATAAAATACCCCTAATTTTTGTATTTTTTTTTCTTGTTTTGGAAAGTCTTGACAAGCTGAATTTTCTTGTTCTATTGGCAAATAATTTTTCTTAGTTCAAACAAAATACCCCTCATTTTTTTAATTTTTTTTTATTGTTTTGGAAAGTCTTGACAAGCCGAATTTTCTTGTTCTATCGGCAAATAATTTTGCTTAGTTCAATTAAAATACCCCTATTTTTTCTTTTTTTTTTTTTCTTTTTCTTGTTTTGGAAAGTCTTGACAAGCCAAATTTTCTTGTTCTATTGGCAAATAATTTTGCTTAGTTCAAATAAAATACCCCTAATTTTAGTATTTTTTTTCTTGTTTTGGAAAGTCTTGACAAGCCGAATGTTCTTGTTCTATTGGCAAATAATTGTGTTTAATTCAAATAAAATACCCCTAATTTTTGTATTTGTTTTCGTGTTTTGGAAAGTCTTGACAAGCCGAATTTTCTTGTTCTATTGGCAAATAATTTTGCTTAGTTCAATTAAAATACCCCTAATTATTTTATTTTTTTTCTTGTTTTGGAAAGTCTTGACAAGCCGAATTTTCTTGTTCTAATGGCAAATAATTTTGCTTAGTTTAAAGAAAATACCCCTAATTATTTTATTTTTTTTCTTGTTTTGGAAAGTCTTGACAAGCCGAATTTTCTTGTTCTTTTGGCAAATAATTTTGCTTCGTTGAAATAAAATACCCCTAATTTTTGTATTTTTTTTTCTTGTTTTGGAAAGTCTTGACAAGCTGAATTTTCTTGTTCTATTGGCAAATAATTTTTCTTAGTTCAAACAAAATACCCCTAATTTTTTTATTTTTTTTTCTTGTTTTGGAAAGTCTTGACAAGCCGAATTTTCTTGTTCTATCGGCAAATAATTTTGCTTAGTTCAAATAAAATACCCCTATTTTTTCTTTTTTTTTTTTTCTTTTTCTTGTTTTGGAAAGTCTTGACAAGCCAAATTTTCTTGTTCTATTGGCAAATAATTTTGCTTAGTTCAAATAAAATACCCCTAATGTTTGTATTTTTTTTTCTTCTTGACAAGCCGAATTTTCTTGTTCTATTGGCAAATAATCTTGCTTGGTTCAAATAAAATACCACTATTTTTTTAATTGTTTTTTTATTGTTTTGGAAAGTCTTGACAAGCCGAATTTTCTTGTTCTATTGGCAAATAATTTAGCTTAGTTCAAATAAAATACCCCTAATTTTAGTTTTTTTTTTTTCTTGTTTTGGAAAGTCTTGACAAGCCGAATTTTCTTGTTCTATTGGCAAATAATTTTGCTTAGTTCAAATAAAATACCCCTAATTTTTGTATTTTTTTAATTTGTTTTTGAAAGTCTTGACAAGCTGAATTTTCTTGTTCTATTGGCAAATAATTTTTCTTAGTTCAAATAAAATACCCATCTTTTTTTCTTTTCTTTTTTTTCTTGTTTTGGAAAGTCTTGACAAGCCAAATGTTCTTGTTCTATTGGCAAATAATGTTGCTTAGTTCAAATAAAATACCCATCTTTTTTTTTTTTTCTTTTTTTCTTGTTTTGGAAAGTCTTGACAAGCCGGATTTTTTTGTTCTATTGGCAAATAATTTTGCTTAATTCAAATAAAATACCAATCATTTTTGTATTTTTTTTTCTTGTTTTGGAATGCCTTGACAAGCCAAATGTTCTTGTTCTATTGGCAAATAATTTTGCTTAGTTCAAATAAAATACCCCTAATTTTTGTAAAAAAAAAATTTCTTGTTTTGGAAAGTCTTGACAAGCCGAATGTTCTTGTCCTATTGGCAAATAATTTTGCTTCGTTGAAATAAAATACCCCTAATTTTTGTATTTTTTTTTCTTGTTTTGGAAAGTCTTGACAAGCTGAATTTTCTTGTTCTATTGGCAAATAATTTTTCTTAGTTCAAACAAAATACCCCTAATTTTTTTATTTTTTTTTCTTGTTTTGGAAAGTCTTGACAAGCCGAATTTTCTTGTTCTATCGGCAAATAATTTTGCTTAGTTCAAATAAAATACCCCTATTTTTTCTTTTTTTTTTTTTCTTTTTCTTGTTTTGGAAAGTCTTGACAAGCCAAATTTTCTTGTTCTATTGGCAAATAATTTTGCTTAGTTCAAATAAAATACCCCTAATGTTTGTATTTTTTTTTCTTCTTGACAAGCCGAATTTTCTTGTTCTATTGGCAAATAATCTTGCTTGGTTCAAATAAAATACCACTATTTTTTTAATTGTTTTTTTATTGTTTTGGAAAGTCTTGACAAGCCGAATTTTCTTGTTCTATTGGCAAATAATTTAGCTTAGTTCAAATAAAATACCCCTAATTTTAGTTTTTTTTTTCTTGTTTTGGAAAGTCTTGACAAGCCGAATTTTCTTGTTCTATTGGCAAATAATTTTGCTTAGTTCAAATAAAATACCCCTAATTTTGTATTTTTTTAATTTGTTTTTGAAAGTCTTGACAAGCTGAATTTTCTTGTTCTATTGGCAAATAATTTTTCTTAGTTCAAATAAAATACCCATCTTTTTTTCTTTTTTTTTTTTTCTTGTTTTGGAAAGTCTTGACAAGCCAAATGTTCTTGTTCTATTGGCAAATAATGTTGCTTAGTTCAAATAAAATACCCATCTTTTTTTTTTTTTCTTTTTTTCTTGTTTTGGAAAATCTTGACAAGCCGGATTTTTTTGTTCTATTGGCAAATAATTTTGCTTAATTCAAATAAAATACCAATCATTTTTGTATTTTTTTTTCTTGTTTTGGAATGCCTTGACAAGCCAAATGTTCTTGTTCTATTGGCAAATAATTTTGCTTAGTTCAAATAAAATACCCCTAATTTTTGTAAAAAAAAAATTTCTTGTTTTGGAAAGTCTTGACAAGCCGAATGTTCTTGTCCTATTGGCAAATAATTTTGCTCAGTTCAAATAAAATACCCCTAATTTTTTTATTTTTTTATTATTGTTTTGGAAAGTCTTGACAAGCCGAATTTTCTTGTTCTATTGGCAAATAATTTTGCTTAGTTCAAATAAAATACCCCTATTTTTTTTATTTATTTTATTTTTTTTCTTGTTTTGGAAAGTCTTGACAAGCCAAATTTTCTTGTTCTATTGGCAAATAATTTTGCTTAGTTCAAATAAAATACCCCTAATTTTTGTATTTTTTTCTTGTTTTTGAAAGTATTGACAAGCCGAATTTTCTTGTTCTATTGGCAAATAATCTTGCTTGGTTCAAATAAAATACCCCTAATTTTTTTTATTTTTTTTTTATTGTTTTGGAAAGTCTTGACAAGCTGAATTTTCTTGTTCTATTGGCAAATAATTTTGCTTAGTTCAAATAAAATACCCCTAATTTTTGTATTTTTTTTTCTTGTTTTGGAAAGTCTTGACAAGCCGAATTTTCTTGTTCTATTGGCAAATAATTTTGCTTCGTTCAGATAAAATACCCCTAATTTTTGTATTTTTTTTTTCTTGTTTTGGAAAGTCTTGACAAGCCGAATTTTCTTGTTCTTTTGGCAAATAATTTTGCTTCGTTCAAATAAAATACCCCTAATTTTTGAATTTTTTTTCTTGTTTTGGAAAGTCTTGACAAGCCGAATTTCTTGTTCTATTGGCAAATAATTTTGCTTAGTTCAAATAAAATACCCCTAATTTTTGTATTTTTTTAATTTGTTTTTGAAAGTCTTGACAAGCTGAATTTTCTTGTTCTATTGGCAAATAATTTTGCTTAGTTCAAATAAAATACCCATCTTTTTTTTTCTTTTTTTTTTTCTTGTTTTGGAAAGTCTTGACAAGCCAAATGTTCTTGTTCTATTGGCAAATAATGTTGCTTAGTTCAAATAAAATACCCATCTTTTTTTTTTTCTTTTTTTCTTGTTTTGGAACGTCTTAACAAGCCGGATTTTTTTGTTCTATTGGCAAATCATTTTGCTTAGTTCAAATAAAATACCAATCATTTTTGTATTTTTTTTTCTTGTTTTGGAATGCCTTGACAAGCCAAATGTTCTTGTTCTATTGGCAAATATTTCTGCTTCTTTCAAATAAAATACCCCTAATTTTGTATTTTTTTTTCTTGTTTTGGAAAGTCTTGACAAGCCGAATTTTCTTGTTCTATTGACAAATAATTTTGCTTAGTTCAAATAAAATACCCCTAATTTTTGTATTTTTTCTTCTTGTTTTGGAAAGTCTTTACAAGCTGAATTTTCTTGTTCTATTGGCAAATAATTTTGCTTAGTTCAAATAAAATACCCCTATTTTTATTTTTTTATTTATTTTTTTTCTTGTTTTGGAAAGTCTTGACAAGCCGAATTTTCTTGTTCTTTTGGCAAATAATCTTGCTTGTTTCAAATAAAATACCCCTAATTTTTTTTATTTTTTTTTATTGTTTTGGAAAGTCTTGACAAGCTGAATTTTCTTGTTCTATTGGCAAATAATTTTGCTTAGTTCAAATAAAATACCTCTAATTTTTGTAATTTTTTTTTCTTGTTTTGGAAAGTCTTGACAAGCCGAATTTTCTTGTTCTATTGGCAAATAATTTTGCTTCGTTCAGATAAAATACCCCTAATTTTTGATTTTTTTTTCTTGTTTTGCTTAGTTCAAATAAAATACCCCTACTTTTTTTTTTTTTTTTTTATTGTTTTGGAAAGTCTTGACAAGCCGAATTTTCTTGTTCTATTGGCAAATAATTTTGCTTGGTTCAAATAAAATACCCCTAATTTTTGTATTTTTTTTTTTCATGTTTTTGAACACTGACTTTTTGCATTGTACTCGGCTAAGTCTCCCCGCGCCTCCGAAAAGGAAGGAAGCGGAGTTGCTGGCACTCCGACTATTCCTGTGTTCTGGGAAAGGAAAGCGTCAATCAGACACTAATAGCAACAAGTGTGCCGGAATAAGGACGCTAATGAACGTGAATGGAGCAGCTGCACGCTGATCAACATGGCAGATACGAATGTTTCTGACAAGCACGTTTGAATTGTCTTATTAGTTGTGCATCTTCACAGGTCCCACGGGGGGTTGTGGGTTGGTACCGCCGTGCGTATTTAGTTATTTGGATGCATTTTGTGAGTAAAAACCGAGCTTTTGGAGAACTTTTGGTGTTCTAATTTTTGTCCAACTTAATTTTTTTATTTATTTTTTTAAACGTTACTTATTTTGTTGCATCTTCAACTCATCACCAACTTAATTATACAATGTTTCGCCAACCTATGAAATATATTTTATTAGGTCTGGTCCAATTAATTTGCTACCTTTTTTCATGTTTATTAAACCTAATTTGGTTGCATCTTCAACTAATTCCTAACTTAAATATACAAAGTTTTAACAAATTAAAAGACGGAACGTTATCAAAACGTGTGAAAATGGATTGGAAAATGTTGCATCTATTTTTTTCAGTTGCATCAAAGTAACCTTTTTTAACTTATATTTCATTTAGGTGTGGTGTACTTATATTTGATATATTCTTTCATTTTTCTCCAACTTGCTTTTTTATTTTTTTATTTTTTAAATGTTACTTATTTTGTTGCATCTTCAACTTCTCACCAACTTAATTATACAAAGTTTCACCAACCTATAAAATATATTTTTTTAGGTCTGGTGCAATTAAATTGCAGCCTTTTTTCATGATTATTAAACTTAATTTTGTTGCATCTTCAACTTATTCCTAACTTGATTATACAAAGTTTTAAATTAAAAGACGGAAAGTTATCAAAACTTGTGAAAATGGATTGGAAAATGTTGCAACCATTTTTTTGAGTTGCATCAAAGTAATCTTTTTTTAATGTATATTTCATTTAGGTGTTGTGTACTTAAATTTGATGTATTCTTTAATTTTTGTCCAACTTAATTTTTTTTTTTTTTTAATTTTTTTTAAACGTTACTTATTTTGTTGCATCTTCAACTGATCACCAACTTATTTATACAAAGTTTCTCCAACCAATGAAATATATTTTATTAGGTCTGGTGCAATTAATTTGCTACCTTTTTTCATGTTTATTAAACCTAATGTGGTTGCATCTTCAACTAATTCCTAACTTAAATATACAAAGTTTTAACAAATTAAAAGACGGAACGTTATCAAAACGTGTGAAAATGGATTGGAAAATGTTGCATCTATTTTTTTGAGTTGCATCAAAGTAACCTTTTTTAACTTATATTTCATTTAGGTGTGGTGTACTTAAATTTGATTTATTCTTTCATTTTTGTCCAACTTACTTTTTTATTTTTTTATTTTTTAAATGTTACTTATTTTGTTGCATCTTCAACTTCTCACCAACTTAATTATACAAAGTTTCACCAACCTATAAAATATATTGTTTTACGTCTGGTGCAATTAAATTGCAGCCTTTTTTCATGATTATTAAACCTAATTTTGTTGCATCTTCAACTTCTCACCAACTTAATTATACAAAGTTTCACCAACCTATAAAATCTATTTTTTTACGTCTGGTGCAATTAAATTGCAGCCTTTTTTCATGATTATTAAACCTAATTTTGTTGCATCTTCAACTTATTCCTAACTCGATTATACAAAGTTTTAAATTAAAAGACGGAAAGTTATCAAAACTTGTGAAAATGGATTGGAAAATGTTGCAACTATTTTTTCGAGTTGCATCAAAGCAACCTTTTTTTAACTTAGATTTCATTTAGGTGTGGTGGACTTAAATTTGTTGTATTATTTCATTTTTGTTCAACTTAATTTTTTTTTTATTTTTGGAAAATGTTACGTATTTTGTTGCATCTTCAACTCATCACCAACTTAATTATACAAAGTATCACCAACCTATGAAATATTTTAATAGGTCTGGTGTAATTAATTTGCTGCCTTTTTTCATGTTTATTAACTTAATTTGACTTATCACTTAATTATACAATGTTTTAACTAATTGAAAGACAGAAATTTATCAAAACTTGTGAAAATGGATTGGAAAATGTTGCATCTATTTTTTTGAGTTGCATCAAAGTAACCTTTTTTTAACATATATTTCATTTAGGTGTGGTGTACTTAAATTTGACATATTCTTTCATTTTTGTCCAGCTTACTTTTTTATTTTTTTATTTTTTAAATGTTACTTATTTTGTTGCATCTTCAACTTCTCACCAACTTAATTATACAAAGTTTCACCAACCTATAAAATATATTTTTTTAGGTCTGGTGCAATTAAATTGCAGCCTTTTTTCATGATTATTAAACCTAATTTTGTTGCATCTTCAACTTATTCCTAACTTGATTATACAAAGTTTTAAATTAAAAGACGGAAAGTTATCAAAACTTGTGAAAATGGATTGGAAAATGTTGCAACCATTTTTTTTGAGTTGCATCAAAGTAACCTTTTTTTAATGTATATTTCATTTAGGTGTCGAGTACTTAAATTTGATGTATTCTTTAATTTTTGTCCAACTTAATTTTTTTATTTTATTTTATTTTTTAAACGTTACTTATTTTGTTGCATCTTCAACTCATCACCAACTTAATTATACAAAGTTTCACCAACCTATGAAATATATTTTATTAGGTCTGGTACAATTAATTTGCTACCTTTTTTCATGTTTATTAAACCTAATTTGGTTGCATCTTCAACTAATTCCTAACTTAAATATACAAAGTTTTAACAAATTAAAAGACGGAACGTTATCAAAACGTGTGAAAATGGATTGGAAAATGTTGCATCTATTTTTTTGAGTTGCATCAAAGTAACCTTTTTTAACTTATTTCATTTAGGTGTGGTGTACTTAAATTTGATATATTCTTTCATTTTTGTCCAACTTACTTTTTTATTTTTTTATTTTTTAAATGTTACTTATTTTGTTGCATCTTCAACTTCTCACCAACTTAATTATACAAAGTTTCACCAACCTATAACATATATTGTTTTACGTCTGGTGCAATTAAATTGCAGCCTTTTTTCATGATTATTAAACCTAATTTTGTTGCATCTTCAACTTATTCCTGACTCGATTATACAAAGTTTTAAATTAAAAGACGGAAAGTTATCAAAACTTGTGAAAATGTATTGGAAAATGTTGCAACTATTTTTTCGAGTTGCATCAAAGCAACCTTTTTTTAACTTATATTTCATTTAGGTGTGGTGGACTTAAATTTGATGTATTCTTTCATTTTTGTTCAACTTAATTTTTTATTTATTTTTGGAAAATGTTACTTATTTTGTTGCATCTTGAACTCATCACCAACTTAATTATACAAAGTATCACCAACCTATGAAATATTTTATTAGGTCTGGTGTAATTAATTTGCTGCCTTTTTTCATGTTTATTAAACTTAATTTGACTTATCACTTAATTATACAATTTTTTAACTAATTGAAAGACAGAAATTTATCAAAACTTGTGAAAATGGATTGGAAAATGTTGCATCTATTTTTTTGAGTTGCATCAAAGTAACCTTTTTTTTTTAACTTATATTTCATTTAGGTGTGGTGTACTTAAATTTGATGTATTATTTCATTTTTGTCCAACTTAATTTATTTACTAATTGTTTTTTAATGTTACTTATTTTGTTGCATCTTCAACTTATCACCAACTTAATTATACCAAGTTTTAACAACCTCTGAAATATATTTAATTAGGTCAGGTGCAATTAATTTGCTGCCTTATTTTCATGTTATTAAACTTAATTTAACTTAACACTTAATTATACAATGT
>NC_084736.1:8572374-8622374 GCF_033978785.1 Entelurus aequoreus | reverse complement strand
TGTTGTCTTTAACAGTAAGCGGCCGGGAGCAGGAGGAGAGAGAGGATACGGACGTGACTGAGAGGTCACGTTCTACTGGAGAGAAAGACTTTTGTTGAAGCATTCGTATTAAAGGCCTACTGAAAGCCACTACTACCGACCACGCAGTCTGATAGTTTATATATCAATGATGAAATCTTAAAGGCCTACTGAAAGCCACTACTACCGACCACGCAGTCTGATAGTTTATATATCAATGATGAAATCTTAACATTATAACACATGCCAATACGGCCGGGTTAACTTATAAAGTGACATTTTAAATTTGCCGCTAAACTTCCGGTTCGAAACGCCTCTGAGGATGACGTATGCGCGTGACGTAGACCGGGGAACACGGGTATGCCTTCCACATTGAAGCCAATACGAAAAAGCTCTGTTTTCATTTCATAATTCCACAGTATTCTGGACATCTGTGTTCGTGAATCTGTTGCAATCATGTTCATTGCATTATGGAGAAGGAAGCTGAGCAAGCAAAGAAGAAAGTTGTCGGTGCGAAATGGACGTATTTTTCGAACGTAGTCAGCAACAACAGTACACAGCCGGCGCTTCTTTGTTTACATTCCCGAAAGATGCAGTCAAGATGGAAGAACTCGGATAACAGAGACTCTAACCAGGAGGACTTTTGACTTCGATACACAGACGCCTGTAGAGAACTGGGACAACACAGACTCTTACCAGGATTACTTTGATTTGGATGACAAAGACGCAGACGTGCTACTGTGAGTATGCAGCTTTGGCTTCTAAACATTTGATCGCTTGACCGTATGTGCGCAACTTTTTTTTGCGTATGTACGTAACTTTTTAAAAATATATAAGCTTTATGAACCTTGGGTTAGGTGAACGGTCTTTTGGGCTGAGTGATTGTGTGTGTTGATCAGGTGTTTGAATTGTATTGGCGTGTTCTATGGAGCTAGGAGCTAGCAGAGGAGCTAGGAGCTAGCGTAACAAACACGCAGGTGTTTTTATGCAGGATTAATTTGTGGCATATTAAATATAAGCCTGGTTGTGTTGTGGCTAATAGAGTATATATATGTCTTGTGTTTATTTACTGTTGTAGTCATTCCCAGCTGAATATCAGGTCACCCCCGGCTCTCACAGCATCTTCCCTATCTGAATAGCTTCAACTCCCCACTAGTCCTTCACTTGCACTTTCCTCATCCACAAATCTTTCATCCTCGCTCAAATTAATGGGGAAATTGTCGCTTTCTCGGTCCAAATCTCTCTCACTTCATGCGGCCATCATTGTAAACAATAGGGAACTTTGCGTATATGTTCAACTGACTACGTCACGCTACTTCCGGTAGGTGCAAGCCTTTTTTTTATCAGATACCAAAAGTTGCAATCTTTATCGTCGTTGTTCTATACTAAATCCTTTCAGCAAAAATATGGCAATATCGCGAAATGATCAAGTATGACACATAGAATAGATCTGCTATCCCCGTTTAAATAAAAAAAATTCATTTCAGTAGGCCTTTAACATTTAACATGCCAATACGGCCGGGTTAACTTATAAAGTGCCATTTTAAAATTCCCGCCACACTTCCGTTTGAAAAACTCCTTTGGATATGATTTATGCGCGTGACGTCACAAAATCCACGGAAGTGGTTGGACCCCATCGGACCCGATACAGAAACCTCTTGTTTTCTTCGACAAAATTCCACAGTATTCTGGACATCTGTGTTGGTGAATCTTTTGCAATTTGTTTCATGAACAATGGAGGCTGCAAAGAAGAACGTTGTAGGTGGGATCGATCGGTGTATTAGCGGCTAAGTACAATACTTACAGCAACACAACAAGGACTACTTACTACGCCTAGCCGATGCTTGCCGCCAAACCCACGGATGAAGTCCTTCGTCGTGCCGTCGATCGCTGGAACGCAGGTGAGCACGGCTGTTGATGGGAAGATGAGGGCTGGCTGGCGTAGGTGGAGCGCTAATGTTTTTATCATAGTTCTGTGAGGTCCGGTTGCTAAGTTGCTAAATTAGCCTTAGCGTCGTTAGCAACAGCATTGTTAAGCCTTACCAGGCTGAGAATTTTTAACCGTGTAGTTACATGTACATGGTTTTATAGTATTGTTGATCTTCTGTCTATCCTTCCAGTCAGGGGTTTATTTATTTTTTTTCTATCTTCATTTGAGAACAATACTATCACGTTAGCTCAGTAGCTAAGTGTGTCACCGATGTATTGTCGTGGAGATAAAAGTCACTTTAAATGTCCATTTCGCGTGCTCGACTCTCATTTTCAAGAGGATATAGTATCCGAGGTGGTTTGAAATACAAATCCGTGATCCACAATAGAAAAAGGAGAGAGTGTGGAATCCAATGAGCCAGCTTGTACCTAAGTTACGGTCAGAGCGAAAAAAGATACGTCCATCACTGCCTCTCCAGTCCTTCACTCTCACGTTCCTCATCTACGAATCTTTCATCCTCGCTCAAATTAATGGGGTAATCGTCGCTTTGTCGCTCCAAATCTCTCGCTCCATTGTAAACAACGGGGAATTGTGAGGAATACTAGCTCCTGTGACGTCACGCTACTTCCGGTACAGGCAAGGCTTTTTTTATCAGCGAGCAAAAGTTGCAAACTTTATCGTCGATTTTCTCTACTAAATCCTTTCAGCAAAAATATGGCAATATCGCAAAATGATCAAGTATGACACGCAGAATGGATCTGCTATTCCCGTTTAAATAAAAAAAAATCCTTTCAGTAGGCCTTTAAAACCTTGTTAAACCTGCACGCTTGGCTCCTGTGCCGTGTCTGACAGTGGGACTGCTAGGAAGCGACTTCCATAGTGGCCTTGCCATTGCCATTTCTAAACTACTCTACAGTGTATTTCAGACCAGGGCAAACCGCGGCCCGCGGGCTACATGCGGCCCATTAAGATTTTCAATCCGGCCCGCCGGACGTTCTATATAATTTTTTTTTTACCTTTAGTATCAAAACTCTCGCCGCCATTATGATGTGCAGTGCTGTTTTTAAATGAAGTTTTGAACTATAGAAAGTATTTCAATGGTTGGAATCTGCACTTTTGAGTGTTATAGGAGTTATTGCTGTAATCTAGGTTACAGCAGCTCAGACCAGGAACCAAGCAGAGTGGGCGGGGTTTGTTTTCAGAGCGGCCAGCCCGAAACGCATGTGTCAGGAACAGATGCGGAAGCAAATTTTTACGACAAATTTCTGCATAAAGGTGATAATATATCATGTGGTTGGTGTTTATTACACTTTGCATTCATATGTTGCTGTTTGTTACATGTTTAGTTGTCTATGGAGGAGCTGGTCTCAGAAGTTCATATGTTGTTTATATTCAGTGTTTTATTGTTCATAGTTAATATTGTAAATCCCACTTTCTTTATTTTCATGTACATTTTGGGTGTCCCATTTAGTAAAAAAAAATTTAAATCCCATTCCGTTTTTTTGAGGTGGTCTGTCATAACCTTTTTGGAATTCTATCGGACATTGTGACTTTTGTGTTCCTGAAAAAAAGGGAACCAAACACACATACTGTACAGCAGATTTTTACAGCTAATTGTGGAAATATAATTTATACACAAATACACATTGGCCCCCCCAGACACATTTTTTTTCTCAATGTGGCCCTCGAGTCAATGGCCTTGACGCTGCAACAACAGGAGCAGGCTGTTCTGTAAACATCCCCGAGGACTCTCAAAGATGGACGCTTTTGACCTCCCTCCCTCCCTCCCTCCTCAACGACACCTGGAAGTTGAATGTTGCTTACATTGCATGCAGAGCGGCCCCGGGCCTATGGACACAACACCACTACACCCAAAGACAATGGGCATATACACAAACACACACCCCAACCCCACCCAACGCCTTCACCACCGCTTGATTCCCCTTAGGGGTGATGGACGGCTGAGTAGCGCTTTATAGCAGCAGGCCGGCCTCCAGGGTCCCAACTCCCCCCCTCTGTTGCGAGTTGTTGTGATTATATGTAACTTGTTTATGTGTGCTATGGAAAATGTTTTTTTTTCCCCTTGGAATCAGTTTGGACCCCCTCCCGAGGGTCCAGCCTTTGACTGATATTTTTTACTCTTCCCCCCTTTCCCAATATCACCTTTGTCCCACCTTTTTTTAAGGAGCGCTGTTCTTGTCTCCCTGTAACGTATAATTTCAGTTCTTATGTGTCTTGTACATGTTAAAGAATGCACAATAATAAAGCATCCTGAATCCTGAGTCGAAATATTTGCCCAGCTCTGGTGTACTGGGTAGCGTGTATTTTTAAAGACATTTGCATTTGTGGAAAAATTATGTGTGGAATATATTTTTTTTTAAATAAAAAACAGTCTAAAAAACGTTCCCCCTTTAATAACCCTGCAGACCCCCCGTTGAAGGCTTCTGCTTTAGGACGTTGAAATGTCAATGCAAAGATGCCAATGTGTCTACTTTGGTTCTAGTTCCTCTCTTCAACAGGAGCACTAGTGTTTTTAGGAATTTGCTGCAACAAAAAAAAAGGTTAGGGGGTGTCAGGTTCAAACACTGATGACATTTATTAAACAGACAAGAAGCAAGGAATCATGCAGAGACAAGAGTTCAATTTGGCTCAATGAGGAGAGACGTTTTTGGGCTGTACTGTAGTTACAGAACCAACCTACGCTCTAAGACAGGGGTCGGCAACCCGCGGCTCCGGAGCCGCATGCGGCTCCTTGACCACTCTAATGCGGCTCAGCTACATACATGCCGACCCCCCCGATTTTCCCAGGAGACTTATGGATCTCAGTGTCTCTCATAGATTACTCCCGGGGAAAAAATAATCCTATTTACACTCTAATTACTAAATAAAGGGCATGCCCTAACTGCACTGCAGCAATTGTCCTCTATAGCATTTACATACAGCGTACCAGTCTAGCCACATGTTGCATGTTGTTATTACTTGCACACACAGGAGACAGCAAAGCATACTTAGTCATCAGCCACACAGCTTACACTGACGGTAGCCGTATCAAACGACTTTAACATTGTTACGTTACAAATATGCGCCACACTGTGAGCCCACACCAAAAAAGAATGAAAAACACATTTCTGGAGAACATCCCACCGTAACACAACATAAACACAACACAACCATTACCCAGAATCCCATGCAGCCCTAACTCTTCCGGTCTACATTATACACCCCCGCTACCACCAAATCCCCCCACACATCAACCCCCCCCCCCCCCTCTCCGTGCGTTGGTTGAGCGGAAGAGTTAGGGCTGCATGGGATTCTGGGTATTGGTACCGTCAGTGTAAGGTGTGTGGCTGCTGAGTTAGTACGCCTTGCTGTCACTTACGTGAGCAAGCTGAAATTGCATTCCACGTGTGGCCGAGCAGGTACACTGTTAGGGCAGACTGTAGAGGGCGCCAAATGCAGTGTCATCACGCTCTGATATTCTGGAGTCTCCCGGGAAAAATGAGAGGGTTGGCAAGTATGACACTATCAAGTGCCATTCATTCAAAACTCGCGGGCTGCACTAACATCAAATTTCCACATTAAAGTGCGTGCCGGTGCGTGTGTCGGAGACCCCTGGTTAACATAGCACAAAGCATTTAAGCTTTGTATGCGGTGTTTTTCTTTTTAAAAAATTTTTTGTGGCTCCCATTACTTTCTTTCATTTGTGAAACTTGCCAAAATGGCTCTTTGAGTGGTAAAGGTTGCCGACCCCTGCTCTAAGATAACAGTCCCACGTGCTCCTCTATTTATTTGGGAGGTCCCTGGTTACATCACTGAAGCTGCCGCCGAAGGAAAGGGGGGTAATCTCAGCAGCTCCAGTTAGACACAATATATGACTATTAATAAAATGCAAATGTAATGACACTCGTGACATCGCCCTGTCTCTGCTCTGTCTGCGTCACGGCACTCGATGTCCCTTTGCACAGATAGAAAAGTACAACTTCAACACAATTGATAATAACTATAGCAACGGCCTTTAAGCATAAGAGTTGTGTGATAACTTACACATAATTATTCTAACAGGGGGGCCGGTCTGTTGTCATCAATGGGCCGGATTTGGCCTGCGGGCCGCCAGTTGAATAACCCTGGCGTTGCGGCACATCATGTTATTGTAGCATTCTCCAATGCATATCATTTCTTGTTGAGTTACACAGCAGCCATTATGGTGATGTTTACAATACGCACTTTCCATCAAAATGTATTTCCACTTTTGTTAGAGCATCATTGAGCTGGCCTCGTTTTTTTTCGTCACATGACCTTTTCAGCCCCCCCATTCCATGAAAACGATTTATATTACATCGCCCAGAGCCCCGCGGTATTAATTCATGCATTCTAAGCTGCGGATTTGAACTGGGCTGAACTCGCTTCGAGTCCTCTCACCTCTGCTGCCGCTTGCTCAATAAGCCAGGACAGCATGCCACTGGAGCCTGGAGAGCTTGTTTGGTTCATCTGGCTGCTGTTGGAACACCTGCTCTCTGCTGGACCGAGTCAACAGTCATGGACGCAGTACAACTCTTCTACTCTGACATGTCTGCTTTGGATTTGGGTTTGTAGTTTGTCTTGCTGTGAAAACAATCGGATCATATATTAATGACTTATATATACAGTCACTCCAAATCCTCCTCCTCTCCTGCTACTGTTGAAGACAACAGGTGATTAGATAACTCGTACCACCTGGGAGGTCTAATCACCTGTTCAGCTGTGTCTCGCCGTCAACACTGCCACGCCCCCGTCGGATGGTGCTCTGTCTTCAGCACCATGGACAGAGGCGGTGACCTGGCCACACCTCCCTCCACAAGCGTGTATATATATATATATATATATATATATATATATATATATATATATATATATATATATATATATATATATATATATATATATATATATATATATATACATACATATACATATATACTAGTTTGGGGTCACATTGAAATGTCCGTATTTTCAATGAAGATAACTTTAAACTAGTATTAACTTTAGAGAAATACACTCTATACATTGCTAATGTGGTAAATGACTATTCTAGCTGCAAATGTCTGGTTTTTGGTGCAATATCGACATAGGTGTATAGAGGCCCATTTCCAGCAACTATCACTCCAGTGTTCTAATGGTACAATGTGTTTGCTCATTGGCTCAGAAGGCTAATTGATGATTAGAAAAACCCTCGTGCAATCATGTTCACACATCTGAAAACCGTTTAGCTCGTTACAGAAGCTACAAAACGGACCTTCCTTTGAGCAGATTGAGTTTCTGGAGCATCACATTTGTGGGGTCAATTAAACGCTCAAAATGGCCAGAAAAAGAGAACTTTCATCTGAAACTCGACAGTCTATTCTTGTTCTTAGAAATGAAGGCTATTCCACAAAATTGTTTGGGTGACCCCAAACTTTTGAACGGTAGTGTATATATATATACACTGTAAAAAAAAAAATCCTATTTTTATGGTTAATTTACTCTAAATTCCTACTGTAATTTTTCTATTTTTTAAAATAGTTTATAAAACTCTAGAATTGAAGACATTATCTGTAAATAAACAATCCGCCTGTTATTTTAAGTAATATGCTAGTAATGACAAACTATGTATATTTAATTTTTTTTACAGAAAAATACCAAATTAATTATACATAGCATTTTCTGTTTTCTTAAATTACTTTCAAACTCATGTAATATTACGATATTTTTCCGCATAACGTTTCATGAAAATTTCCGTGTCACAGGAGCCAGGCGAGTTTTAATGTTCATCAAATTGTGACTTTTCAGTCACTCCAAATCTTCCTCCTCTCCTGTTCCCGGCCGCTACTGTTGAAGACAACAGGTGATTAGATAACTCGTACCACCTGGGAGATCTAATCACCTGTTCAGCTGTGTCTCGCCGTCGGCACTGCCACACCCTCGTCGGATGGTGCTCTGTCCTCAGCACCATGGACAGAGGCGGTGACCTGGCCACACCTCCACAAGGGTATATATATATATATATATATATATATATATATATATATATATATGTATATATATATATATATATATATATATATATATATATATATATATATATATATATATATATATATATATATATATATATATATATACGCTGTAAAATTGTGAAAAATGTCTACTGTAATTTTTCTTTTTTTTTTAAATAGTTTATAAAACTGTAGAATTGAAGACATTATCTGTAAATAAACAATCTGCCTGTTATTTTAAGTAATATGCTAGTAATATGCTTACCACCACCAGGTGTGAATGAATGATGGGTTCTACATGTAAAGCTACTTTGGGTACTTAGAAAAGCGCTATATAAATCCCAGGTAATATTATTATTATTATTAATGACAAACTATGTATATTTCTATTTTTTTTACAGAAAAATACCAAATTAATTATACATAGCATTTTCTGTTTTCTTTAAATTACTTTCAAATTCATGTAATATTACAATATTTTTCCGCATAACGTTTCATGAACATTTCTGTAATTATAATGTTTTTGATCATTATTTGCTTTACAATGTTTTACTTTAATTTTATGGTTTTCATTTGGCAGCCATAGCTGCCAGTAGATGACCGTTTTTTTTACAGGATTTTTTTTTACAGTGTATATAGCGCATTTCATAGAAGCTGCTTTTATACCCAATCATGGCACCCGCCTGTTCCCAATTAGCCTGTTCACCTGTGGGATGTTCCAAACGAGTGTTTGACGAGCATTCCTCAACTTGTTTGCCACTTGTGCCAGTTTTTTTGAAAAACTATGTTGCAGGCATCATATTCCAAATGAGCTAATATTTGCAAAAAAAATAAAGTTTTCCAGTACGAACATGAAATATCTTGTCGTTGCAGTCTATTCAATTGAATATAAGCTGAAAAGGATTTGCAAAATCATTGTATTCGGTTTTTATTTACGTTTTACACAACGTGCCAACTTCACTGGTTTTGGGGTTTGTAAATCCATCCATCCATCTACAAAATTAGGGTAACACTTTAGTAAGGGAGGGTAACAAAGACTTAATTTAGAGTTATTTGGACACAAGGGGAACATTACTAGTAAGCAATAATTCTGAGGTTATTGAGGGAAGACTCTTAGTTAATGGCTTACTGGTTGTAGAATAAGGCCATGCAGAATAAGGCATTAATAAGTACTTAACAATGACTAATTAATAGTGAATATGTTACTAATTTGCATGTTAATAAGCAACTAATTAATGGTGAATATGTTCCCCATCCTAAAGTGTTACCAAAATGAGATTTTAATATTAAAAAATGATTACTATTCATTAACACGCACAAAAATCCTGAAAATTGGTACCCTTGAGTATTGTTATAGAATAGAACAGAATAGAATAGAAAGTACTTTATTGATCTCTGAGGGAAATTCAGCACCACAGTTCGCTCACAATAAACAATAAACACTTAGGTATTTTTTACATGTGAATAATATAAATACAGTCTATTATACAGCATTATTCACATGTGAATAATATAAATACAGTCTATTATACAGCATTATTCACATGTGAATAATAAAAATACAGTCTATTATACAGCATTATTCACATGTTAATTATATAAATACAGTCTATTATACAGCATTATTCACATGTGAATAATATAAATACAGTCTATTATACAGCATTATTCACATGTGAATAATATAAATATAGTCTATTATACAGCATTATTCACATGTGAATAATATAAATACAGTGTATTATACAGCATTATTCACATGTTAATTATATAAATACAGTCTATTATACAGCATTATTCACATGTGAATAATATAAATACAGTCTATTATACAGCATTATTCACATGTGAATAATATAAATACAGTCTATTATACAGCATTATTTACATGTGAATAATATAAATACAGTCTATTATACAGCATTATTCGCATGTGAATAATATAAATACAGTCTATTATACAGCATTATTTACATGTGAATAATATAAATACAGTCTATTATAAAGCATTATTCACATTAAGTAATATAAATAGTGTATTATACAGCATTATTCACATGTGAATAATATAAATACAGTCATTATACAGAATTATTCGCATGTGAATAATATAAATATAGTCTATTATACAGCATTATTCGCATGTGAATAATATAAATACAGTCTATTATACAGCATTATTCACATGCGAATAATATAAATACAGTTTATTATAAATCATTATTCACATGTGAATAATATAAATACAGTCTATTATACAGCATAATTCACATGTAAATTATATAAATACAGTCTATTATACAGCATTATTCACATGTGAATAATATAAATACAGTCTATTATAAATCATTATTCACATGTGAATAATATAAATACAGTCTATTATACAGCATAATTCACATGTAAATTATATAAATACAGTCTATTATACAGCGTTATTCACATGTGAATAATATGAATACAGTCTAATATACATTTAAAAGGATCGATTCCCAGGCACCGGAAATTTGTACCGTATCAGTTCAAATGTGGAAAGGTACCCATCGCGACGTAGCCTGATTATTAAACACCATCCGAGCACTCTTGTCAGCCATTATGCTGGAGAAACTACCCAAACATTGACTTCATTAACATCCGAGAGCGTCTTCATGAATGCAACGCTCGCCAAGGAGCTCGTTTACTCGCTCGGCTACTTTGGGGGCCGAAAAAAAAAAAAAACGAGTGATGGTACTCCGCTGGTGTGTGTTTCTTAAGTTTATAGGCCAATAGCTCTATTAGCCAAGCTGTCAGCGGCCATATTTCAGCGGCGCCCCCCCCGTCCCCCCGTCTCTCCGCTCCCAGTGACGCCGTAAAGCGCCGATTGAATTACGACGGCGGGTTTCTGCCTACTCATTTTGATCACGGACGTCCGCATAAATCACGGCGTGGGGGTGAGTAACGTCCGCCGTGACAGCTTTTTCCACGCACGCGACGGGAAGCCGTCTGATGTTTTCACGCGGAATCTACGGGTTTTCCCCCGCCGGATCAAAAAATGTGCGGAAGCTAAACCGGAGAGCGAGCCGGAGAGCGAACCGGAGAGCGAGCCGGGGCACGCCGGCGGTCCCTCAGCTCCAGAGCATTAATACAAAGCAGACACGGCCTCCCTTTGCCCACCTTGCTAAATGGATCTGGGAGACCACAACTCAGTCGTGACACGTTTTCGTTCCCACAACTAATAAGTTGAATGTAAAGGACTGAAGGCATTGCTCATTGATTGTGTTATTAAACCCCCCCCCCCCCCCCCCCCCCGCCCCCCAGACTACCCACGCCCGCGTCTGAGGATTGTTAAACAGGATAACCCTCCCACCCCCCACACAACCAGTCTCCTAACTCGGCCTGTTTGCCATCGATATCGATCGCTTTTTGATATTCCCCGAAGCTGGCGTGGCCGTGGAAAAAAAAAAAAAAAAACGGTAAGTCATTGCTCACCCACACGCCAATTACGGCGGGGATGGAGAGCGCCGCCTAGTCCTAATGAAAGCAGAAAGGCTCGGGAGTTGAACGGCTGGTTGCGAATATATAAAAAAAAAAAAAGGGTTGTGCCGAGGGAGCCGGGGGAAGGAATTAAACCGTACGGAAACCGTGAGAAAGGCTAATCTGTTTCTGCGTGGAAGCATTCCTGTCATGATGTGGACTATGGCGGGTTTGTTTTTCCGAGATGCAATAAAAGTTGGAGTGGACATGGCGTGAAGTTGAAGACGTATTTAATTTTAACACTCAAAAGGAACAATAAACAAAAGGCGCTCACAGCGGAGGTAGAAAACTTGGCCATGAAAAACAAAACTACCACTTTGGCGTAAACTATGGACAAGAAACAAAACTTTCTAACTATGGCCTTAATAAACAATAACTTACTTGCGGACAAAAGGAGCAGAATGAACGATGGACATGAAACAGAGTGTCAGGAGTGTGTAATTAAATACGTCTTCAACTTCACGCCATGTCCACTCCAACTTTTATTGCATCTCGGAAAAACAAACCCGCCATAGTCCACATCATGACAGGAATGCTTCCACGCAGAAACAGATTAGCCTTTCTCACGGTTTCCGTACTATTATACAGCGTTATTCACATGTGAATAATATGAATACAGTCTAATATACATTTAAAAGGATCGATTCCCAGGCAAACTATGGACAGGAAACAAAACTTGCTAACTATGGCCTTAATAAACAATAACTTACTTGCGGACAAAAGGAGCAGCATGAACGATGGACATGAAACAGAGTGTCAGGAGTGTGTAATTAAATACGTCTTCAACTTCACGCCATGTCCACTCCAACTTTTATTGCATCTCGGAAAAACAAACCCGCCATAGTCCACATCATGACAGGAATGCTTCCACGCAGAAACAGATTAGCCTTTCTCACGGTTTCCGTACTATTATACAGCGTTATTCACATGTGAATAATATGAATACAGTCTAATATACATTTAAAAGGATCGATTCCCAGGCAAACTATGGACAGGAAACAAAACTTGCTAACTATGGCCTTAATAAACAATAACTTACTTGCGGACAAAAGGAGCAGCATGAACGATGGACATGAAACAGAGTGTCAGGAGTGTGTAATTAAATACGTCTTCAACTTCACGCCATGTCCACTCCAACTTTTATTGCATCTCGGAAAAACAAACCCGCCATAGTCCACATCATGACAGGAATGCTTCCACGCAGAAACAGATTAGCCTTTCTCACGGTTTCCGTACTATTATACAGCGTTATTCACATGTGAATAATATGAATACAGTCTAATATACATTTAAAAGGATCGATTCCCAGGCAAACTATGGACAGGAAACAAAACTTGCTAACTATGGCCTTAATAAACAATAACTTACTTGCGGACAAAAGGAGCAGCATGAACGATGGACATGAAACAGAGTGTCAGGAGTGTGTAATTAAATACGTCTTCAACTTCACGCCATGTCCACTCCAACTTTTATTGCATCTCGGAAAAACAAACCCGCCATAGTCCACATCATGACAGGAATGCTTCCACGCAGAAACAGATTAGCCTTTCTCACGGTTTCCGTACTATTATACAGCGTTATTCACATGTGAATAATATGAATACAGTCTAATATACATTTAAAAGGATCGATTCCCAGGCAAACTATGGACAGGAAACAAAACTTGCTAACTATGGCCTTAATAAACAATAACTTACTTGCGGACAAAAGGAGCAGCATGAACGATGGACATGAAACAGAGTGTCAGGAGTGCGTAATTAAATACGTCTTCAACTTCACGCCATGTCCACTCCAACTTTTATTGCATCTCGGAAAAACAAACCCGCCATAGTCCACATCATGACAGGAATGCTTCCACGCAGAAACAGATTAGCCTTTCTCACGGTTTCCGTACTATTATACAGCGTTATTCACATGTGAATAATATGAATACAGTCTAATATACATTTAAAAGGATCGATTCCCAGGCAAACTATGGACAGGAAACAAAACTTGCTAACTATGGCCTTAATAAACAATAACTTACTTGCGGACAAAAGGAGCAGCATGAACGATGGACATGAAACAGAGTGTCAGGAGTGCGTAATTAAATACGTCTTCAACTTCACGCCATGTCCACTCCAACTTTTATTGCATCTCGGAAAAACAAACCCGCCATAGTCCACATCATGACAGGAATGCTTCCACGCAGAAACAGATTAGCCTTTCTCACGGTTTCCGTACTATTATACAGCGTTATTCACATGTGAATAATATGAATACAGTCTAATATACATTTAAAAGGATCGATTCCCAGGCACCGGAAATTTGTACCGTATCAGTGAGTGTGATGTCGCCAGGCTGACTGCCTGGCAACTACAGGGTTAAATAGTGAAGACATGATTAAGGACAGGTGCGTGAGTCGTGAGGACAGGTGAAAACTAATGGGTTGCTGTGGTGACAAACAAGAGTGCACAATGAGTCCAAACGTGGAACAGGTGAAACTAATGGGTAACCATGGAAACAAGACAAGGGAGTGAAAAGCAGGAACTAAAAAGAGTCCAAAACCAAGCAGAACATAACTTAAACAAAACATGATCACACAGACATGACGATTACGGCCGGAGGGGTTTAGTTATCGGGCGACTGGGCGAAGGTGCCAAGAAGACGAAAAAAATGGCGCTCGGTAAACTGGACACTAGTGTTGTCGCGAAACCAATATTTTGGTACCGCTACCAAAATGATTTCGATACTTTTTGGTACTTTTCTAAATCAAGGGGACCACAAAAAATGGCATTATTGGCTTTATTTTAACAAAAAATCTTAGGGTACTGTGGAGATCTTGCTCCTCCGGGTTCGTTGGACCACCAAGGATGGACATGACAGCCTCTTTCATGGTTGTTAATGATTTATTTTGCAATAATAGTTTCTTCTTGTCCTTTTCCGCCATCAGGTCTTGCCAGTTCTGTCCGTCTCGCTCTCACTCTCGTTCGTACGCTCGTGTTCGTGTTCCACCATCAACAACAACCCCCCCTCTCCTTCCCGACTGCTGCCTTTAACAGAGCGACAGTTGATCAGGCAAACACTCTCAGCTGTGTCATCTAAGCACCTGCCGCTGATCTCGAAGCCGGTCCTGGCACACCCTGCTTCGCTGCAGGTCCGCAGGCCACGCCCCCCCCCACAGGTACATTAAACATATGTTTTATTGCAAGTTTGTCCTTAAACAAAATAGTGAACATACTAGACAACTTGTCTTTTAGTAGTAAGTAAACAAAGGCTCCTAATTAGTATGCTGATATATGCAGTAACATATTGTGTCATTTATCATTTTATTATTTTGTCAACATTATTAAGGACAAGTGGTAGAAAATGAATTATTAATGTACTTGTTCATTTACTGTTAAAATCTGCTTACTTTCTCTTTCAACATGTTCTATCTACACTTCTGTTAAAATGTAATAATCACTTATTCTTCTGTTGTTTGGATACTTTACATTAGTTTTGGATGATACCACAAATTTGGGTATCGATCCGACACCAATCATGGCACCCACCTGTTCCCAATTAGCCTGTTCACCTGCGGGATGGTCCAAATAAGTATTTGCTGAGCATTCCTCAACTTTCTCAGTCTTTTTTGCCACGTGTGCCAGCTTTTTTTGAAACATGTTGCAGGCATCAAATGCCAAATGAGCTAATATTTGCAAAAAATCAAGTTTTCCTGTACCAACATTAAAATATCTTGTCGTTGCAGTCTATTCAATTGAATATTAGTAGATAAGGATTTTCAAAATCATTGTATTCTGTTTTTATTTACCATTTACACAACGTGCCAACTTCACTGCTTTTTGTCACGGCGGGGTTTTCGGTTACTGCGGGGTCGTTCTCCCAGGAAGGCAAACGGACGACTCTGGACAGGACTTGCAGGTAGGAACATGATTTCATTTTAAGAAACAATCAACGAGATACGGAAGCTAAGGCAAAAAAAACTTAGGACATGAAACCATAGACACGAACCTCACGAAACTGTGGCATGAAACAAACACGAAACTGTGGCATGAAACAACTAGCATTAACTATGGCATAGAACAAACACGAAACTGTGGGATGAAACCAGTAATGACGCCAGGACGACTGACTGGCAAAGGCAGGCTTGAATAGTCCTCTGATTAGAAGCAGGTGCGCATCCCGAACACCAGAGGCAGGTGAAAATCATAAGTAGCCATGGTAACTAAAACAAACTCAGGTGTCAAACAGGAACTAAAAAGAGTCCAAAACTAACAGAACATAACAGAAACATGATCCGGACCACGGATTATGACAGTTTTGGGGTTTGTAAATGTTGCATTAAAAAAAATGAGGGTAACACTTTAGTATGGGGAAGTAACAAAGACTTAATTTAGAGTTATTTGAGCACTAGGAGAACATAACAATAACAAAGTTTCTCAGTTCGAACGTTTTAAGTATCTTGTCTTTGCAGTCTATTCAATTGAATATAGGTTGAAAATTATTTTTCAAATCATTGTATTCTGTTTTTATTTACCATTTACACAACGTGCCAACACACTATTGGGTCCTTGGAAACTTGTTTAACTTTTTATTTAAATACTGCAATATGGACCCTTTAAAGGCCTACTGAAATGCGATTTTCTTATTCAAACGGGGATAGCAGATCCATTCTATGTGTCATACTTGATCATTTTGCGATATTGCCATATTTTCGCTGAAAGGATTTAGTAGAGAACATCGACGATAAAGTTCGCAACTTTTGGTCGCTGATAAAAAAAAAAGCCTTGCCTGTACCGGAAGTAGCGTGACGTCACAGGTTGTGGAGCTCCTCACATCTGCACATTGTTTACAATCATGGCCACCAGCGACGATTTCCCCATTTATTTGAGCGAGGATGAAAGATTTGTGGATGAGGAAAGTGAGAGTGAACGATTAGAGGGCCGTGGAAGCAATTCAGATAGGGAAGATGCGGTGAGAGGCGGGTGGGACCTGATATTCAGCTGGAAATAACTAAAACAGTAAATAAACACAAGACATATATATACTCTATTAGCCACAACACAACCAGGCTTATATTTAATATGCCACAAATTAATCCCGCATAACAAACACCTCCCCCCTCCCGTCCATATAACCCACCAATACAACTCAAACACCCGCACAACACACTCAATCCCACAGCCCAAAGTACTGTTCACCTCCCCAAAGTTCATACAGCACATATATTTCCCCAAAGTTACGTACGTGACATGCACATAGCGGCGATCAAATGTTTGGAAGCCACAGCTGCGTACTCACGGTACCGCGTCTGCGTATCCAACTCAAAGTCCTCCTGGTAAGAGTCTGTGTTGTCCCAGTTCTCCACAGGCCAATGGTAAAACTTGACTGTCATCTTTCGGGAATGTAAACAATGAAACACCGGCTACGTGTTTGTGTGGCTGCAGCCGGCCGCTAATACACCGCTTCCCACCTACAGCTTTCTTCTTTGCTGTCTCCATCGTTCATTGAACAAATTGCAAAAGATTCACCAACACAGGTGTCCAGAATACTGTGGAATTTTGCGATGAAAACAGACGACTTAATAGCTGGCCACAATGCCGTCCCAAAATGTCCGCTACAATCCGTGACGTCACGCGCAGGCGTCATCATACCGAGACGTTTTCAGCAGGATATTTCGCGGGAAATTTAAAATTGCACTTTAGTAATCTAACCCGGCCATATTGGCATGTGTTGCAATGTTAAAGGCCTACTGAAATGATTTTTATTTATTTAAACGGGAATAGCAGATCCATTCTATGTCATACTTGATCATTTCGCGATATTGCCACATTTTTGCTGAAAGGATTTAGTAGAGAAAATCGACGATAAAGTTCGCAACTTTTACTCGCTGATAAAAAAAAGCCTTGCCTGTACCGGAAGTAGCGTGACGTCACAGGAGCTAGTATTCCTCACAATTCCCCGTTGTTTACAATGGAGCGAGAGAGATTCGGACCGAGAAAGTGATGAACGCGAAATGGACATTCAGTGCCTTTTATCTCCACGACAATACATCGGCGAAATGCTTTAGCTACGAGCTAACGTGATAGCATCTTGCTTTAACTGCATATAGAAACAAAAGAAATAAACCCCTGACTGGAAGTATAGATAGAAAATCAACAATACTATTAAACCGTGGACATGTAAATACACGGTTAATGCTTTCCAGGCTGGCGAAGGTTAACAATGCTGTGCTAACGACGCCATTGAAGCTAACTTAGCAATCGGACTACACAGAGCTATGCTAAAAACATTAGCTCTACACCTACGCCAGCCAGTCCTCATTTGCTCATCAACACCCGTGCTCACCTGCGTTCCAGCGATCGGCAGAAGGACGAAGGACTTCACCCGATGCGTTTGGCGGCCCGGAGACGTAGGAAGTCAAGGTGAAGTCGGCGGCTAGCACGGCTAGCGCGGCTAGCGCTCCAACAAAGTCCTCCTGGTTGTGTTGCTGTAGTCCGCTGCTAATACACTGTTCCCACCTATAACTGTCTTCTTTGCAGCCTTCATTGTTCATTAAAAAAATTGCAAAAGATGTCCAGAATACTGTGGAATTATGAAATGAAAACAGAGCTTTTTGTATAGGATTCTACAGGGTACCATAACTTCCGTTACTCGGACTTCGTCACGGGCATACGTCATCATACCGCGATGTTTCAGCCGGATATTTCCCGGGAATTTTAAAATGTCACTTTATAAGTTAACCCGGCCGTATTGGCATGTGTTGCAATGTTAAGATTTCATCATTGATATATAAACTATCAGACTGCGTGGTCGGTAGTAGTGGCTTTCAGTAGGCCTTTAATTAGTATTTGCATGATCCTCTTTTTTTTAACACTAAAAGTGTTATTTTCAAACAGAATAATGCCAACTTCCTGCATATAACATATTGTTATTCTTACATATTCTTATATGGATGAAAGCAAACAATATACATTCCTCAAAATAGCTGCTCACTATCGATTGTTAACGTACGAGCAAGCTGAACAGCCACAAACTTCAACAAGAACCCACTCATTATTTTGAATTCAATTATAAATGAGGAACAATTTGATGTTTCTATATAGATCCTCCGTCTAATTAAATTCACCGTTTCTGCCATGTCTCATATATTATTGATAAACATGCTCCTTTCACGCATGTGGAAAGACGTTAAAAAGGGGAGAATCTCATCCCTGCGTCTTATATTTGGATATAATACGGTTATGTAATTTAATTAGATTCATTTGGTGGCGTCATTTCCAACTCGTACATCTTTTTTTTTTTAATGGAGCACTCTGTGTTCCAGACACCCTTGTAACAAAAATAAATAAAATGGAGCTCCTTTCAAACATGCACGCTCTAAATCCACTATAAATACTCCACTTGTGTATGTGCAATGCTACAGGCCAGTGATCTGGCTGGGGTCTTCCTGGCCCACGTTGTGGAGGGCTCGCAGCCACAAACGAGCGGCCAAGAACCTGAGCCAGGGTTTTGCAGCTTTGGGCCAGACCCCATGTAAAAAAAAAAAAACTAAACAAAAAAAAAAAATGGATGAAAACACTCAACTTTGCTGCATTTTAAGTGAGGAAAAAGCCATAAAAGGAACACGGTTCTTCACTTATTATTTCTTATTGCATTTCAATTCCGAGACTTGTCGGTGGATGCGTAGGAATGACACAAGTCTTTTTATTAGGCTGCGAGAGTTTTTGTGCAATCATGAATGCAAAGTACAATTAAGTCTGATGAGCTATTAACATACGTCAATAGAGATGATTGCCGAGACTTTGCGTTTCCTCGCCACCTGCGGCATCTGATTGTCAACCGCAGGAAGGCGGAAATCCAGGAACGCACTCGTTCTTCATCTCCGTCAGAAAAAAAAAACAAAAGAATCGTCACGTCAAATTGAGGGGCTTATTCGAGCACAAAAGGGTGCGTTTAGGTGTTTTTTCACTTCTCGTTTTCTTGACTTTCTAATGATCTAAGGCCATGTCTACACTAAGTCATTTAACCCCGACCAGTCTTCCTCTCAGGGAATAAAAGTCACTGGTCAATCCCAAGTTCTTTTCAGATGACATATATGTTGAGTAAGAAGGACCATCAAGACAGAATAGGAATAGTCGCAAGTTTTACTAAAGCTTTAGGAGACCAGTCCTTACAAATGCGCTAATACCAGCATCCAGAAGTGGTCTGAAAATCAAAACGGGAAGAGACAGAATACGAAAACAGCCCCCACCCTGCCCAGAAAGGAATGCGGAAATCCAGGAACGTACTTGTTCTTCATCTCTGTCGGAAAAAAAACAAAAGAATTGTCACGTCAACTCTGAGGGGCTTATCCCGAGCACAAAAGGGGTGCGTTTAGGTTTTTTTCTTCTGGTTTTCTTGACTTTCTAACGATCTAAGGCCATGTCTACACTAAGTCGTTTAACCCCTGTTGCGTCCGACCAGTCTTCCTCTCAGGGAATAAAAGTCACTGGTCAATCCCAAGTTCTTTTCAGATGACATATATGTTGAGTAAGAAGGACCATCAAGACAGAATAGGAATAGTAGCAAGTTTTACTAAAGCTTTAGGAGACAAGTCCTTACAAATGTGCTAATACCAGCATCCAGAAGTGGTCTGAAAATCAAACAGGAAGAGACAACTTATTGAATACGAAAACAGCAGAATAGTGCTACTAGAATCCTGATGAGAGTGCGGAAATATGACCATATCACACCAATTTTCAAATCCCTTCACTGGCTTCCTGTGCCACTCAGGATTGAATACAAAGTCTCCCTACTAACCCACCAGTGCCTCCATGGAAATGCCCCCCTCTACCTCAAAGAACTACTCACCCCCAAATCCTCCACTCGACACCTCCGCTCCGGACAGACTAACCTCCTCCAACTTCCGAGGACAAAGCTACGAACAATGGTTCGATGAGCTTTCTGCTCCACCGCTCCCAGTCTATGGAACGCTCTCCCTGGCCACCTGGGGGCACCACAGACTGTGGATGCTTTTAAAAAAGGCTTAAAAACCCTTCTTTTTAAAAAAGCCTTTTTTTTAGATATATGCATACTAGTTCTAGCTATTTGGCTGTTCTAGTTTTTATTTATTTTTTTATTATTATCTTTTTATTTTAATTTTTTTAATACACTGTAGCACTTTGAGGTTGTAAAGTGCTTTTTACAAATAAAATCTATTATTATTATTATTATTATTATTATTATTATTATTATTATTATTATTACACAGGTAAGTCAGCCATGTAATTCTTCAATCTCCGGCACTTAGCTTTGTAAAGACTCATTGATCGTTTACAAACGGAGTTCGGAGAGGAAGTGACGCCAGAAAGACCGCGCCCACACAGGAAGTGACATCAGAAAGAACACGCCACAGCCAGCTTCATAATAAAGCTCGTAGCTAACCACTGGAAATATGGAGGCGAGTCATCCAGACATGCCCGTGTTTCTCCTTCTTCTACATGTACAGACGCTTGTGGAAATCACACATGAATACCTTAAGAGAAAGCCATTGCAGCTATTTGGGATACAACACTTCTCAGACGGCAAGAGAACTTTCCAATGTCCTGCCGGATTAGCTCTGATGCTACTTAGCGAAAAGTTTTGTCCATTTGTCAAAGGAGAGGTTTCTGAAGTGTTCCTGAGTCCATGTGGAGATATCCTTTACACACTGATGTCACTTGTTGATGCAGTACAGCTTGAGGGATCAAAGGTCACGGGCTTAGCTGCTTACGTGCAGTTATTTCTCCAGATTCTCTGAACCCTTTGATGATATTACGGAGCGTAGATGGTGAAATCCCTGAATTCCTTGCAATAGCTGGTTGAGAAAGGTTTTTCTTAAACTGTTCAACAATTTGCTCACGCATTTGTTGACAAAGTGGTGACCCTCGCCCTCATCCTTGTTTGTGAATGACTGAGCATTTCATGGAATCTACTTTTATACCCAATCATGGCACCCACCTGTTCCCAATTAGCCTGTCCACCTGTGGGATGTTCCAAATAAGTGTTTGATGAGCATTCCTCAACTTTATCAGTATTTATTGCCACCTTTCCCAACTTCTTTGTCACGTGTTGCTGGCATCAAATTCTAAAGTTAATGATTATTTGCAAAAAAAAAAAAATGTTTATCAGTTTGAACATCAAATATGTTGTCTTTGTAGCATATTCAACTGAATATGGGTTGAAAATGATTTGCAAATCATTGTATTCCGTTTATATTTAAATCTAACACAATTTCCCAACTCATATGGAAACGGGGTTTGTAGAAAAACGCTCTGAATGAGAAGGTGTGTCCAAACTTTTGGCCTGTACTGTACGTATATAGTGTAGGGTTGTACGGTAAACCGGTATTAGTATAGTACCGCGATATTAATGAATCATTTTCGGTACGATACCGTCTCTGAAACCTACCGGTCCCACACCCCCGTCGTGACATTGCTGGTTTATACGCAAAGGAGCACGTTCGGCAGTGCACAATCACGGAGTACTTACAAGCAGACGCAGTGTGTAGACAGAAATGGGAAAACGGGTGCATTTTGGCTTAAAAACTAACCATAAAGGTGAAGTTATAACACCGAAACACCCTCAGGAAGGTCTCAGGGGTTCACTCTGACATTTGCTTGTAACCTCGCCGAGAGTCAGCTTTTATCTCGAGGTGCCACTGTATTTTTGTCTCTTTTTTATTTTTTTCAACCCTTCCCTTGCATCACTGCACGGGATATCCATTATTACACATTGTCTGGTTTGCCATTTCCCATCTTTTTTATCCATCGATCTTTCTGTCTGGCAGCACCTGAGTGGCGACGCAATATTTATTCACATCATTCTAAAGCCAAAGCGCCGTGACTTATATGCAAAAATGTGACTTTTTTTAATTTTATTTTATTTTATTTTTTTTAATTTTTTTTATGTCCTACCCAGCTTCTCAGGCAAATCATATAGTAGATGTAGATGCCCATATCGGCTGTTCAGATTTACTTTACAAAAGAGAAGTGTAGGATACTTCTCTTGTTGCCTTATTTGTATATTGACTTTATTAAATGTATTTATATTATCATTTGGTGCAGCCGGGCCGGAGCAGGAGGGGATAGAAAGAGGAAAAAAAGGAAGACAGAGGGGGGAATTGTGGGGACAAGAGGGGGATTAGACAGAGAGACAAAAAACAACAACAGCAAACACAACAACAACAACAACAGAGCAACATCAGCAAATACGACATGTAAAAATATGATGGTAAAAGTAATAGCAAATAAGCAGTTAGCGAAAATAAAAAATAATACAGAAATGATAATGAGTATTATTACACTAAAAATGGAGCAATATGAATACCAAGAGAAATAGTGCTATTGATAATAAACAATACCAACACTTTACCTTTATTATCAACAATACAATTGTTCAAATGCAATAATACAAATACGTAATGATAACTTGAGATACGAAAGAATGCAGAAAAATGGAGGTAAACCCTCCTGGCTTTGATCAGACATTGGCCCACCACGGGCGGACATTTTTTGGGGGGAGTGGCAGAACCCGGCCAGATCAAAACTAAAAAAAAAAAGTAATGCACTTCTTAAAAGCATCTCTTGTCTCATGTGCAGCAGGAAGCAGCTGGATGGAACATCAGAGAGATGTTGAGAGACTGATGCTGGTAATAACATAAGAGCATCTCCACCAATATCCCCTCACCTTGTCCATTATTGCGTCACACACAAAATGGACACAAAAAAACACAGGAAAAAAAGCTGCACAAAACAACAATACTCAGCGATCATATCGCAAAGCGCGAAGTTATAGAAAATGTTAATCAATTTAAACTTGGGTTGCAACTCGGGCTGTGAATCTTTGGGTGTCCCACGATTCGATTCAAAATCGATTCTTGGGTCACGATTCGATTCAAAATCGATTTTTTTTTTCAATTCAACACGATTCTCGATTCAAAAACGATTTTTTTTTTTTTTTTTAAATGAAAACAATACACAAAAATACCATAATAATGCAATACAATTTCAAAACCAAACCCGACCCAGCAACATTCAGAATAGCAATAAACAGAGCAATTGAGAGCAATGGAGGACACACAAACATGACACGGAACAATCTAAAAGTAGTGAGACAAAAATGAATATCATCAACAACAGTATCAATATTAGTGACAATTTCAACATAGCAGTGATTAAAAATCCCTCATTGATATTATCATTACAAACATTAATAAAAATAAAAAAATTACAAAAAATGAACAGTAGTGTCACAGTGGCTTACACTTGCATTGCATCTCATAAACTAAATGTCTAATGATAATGTCAATGAGGGATTTTTAATCACTGCTATGTTCAAATTGTATTGATACTGTTGTTGATAATATTAATTTTTGTTTCACTACTTTTGCTTTGTTCTGTGTCGTGTTTGTGTCTCCTCTCAATTGCTCTGTTTATTGCAGTTCTGAGTGTTGCTGGGTCGGGTTTGGTTTTGGAATTGGTTTGCATTGTTATGGTATTGCTGCGTATTGTTTTGTTGGATTGATTAATTTAAAAAAAAAAAAAAAGTTTACTAAAAAAAAAATTAAAAAAAATAAAAATAGATTTTTTAAAAATGAGAATCGATTCTGAATCGCACAACATGAGAATCGCGATTCGAATTCGAAACTCAAATTTGTCAAACCGATTTTATGTAATCTGTCACATTACAAGCCAAGCAGGGCTGTGAGTAATCAAATGAAATAAACATATGGAAAAAGAAAAAATAATTTTACGTTTGATAGAAAATAACTGAATGAAAAATTAGAACCTACAAAGAATACAATTATCAAAAAAACGCCTGATTTAAAAGTTGTCCCTTTAAAGTGCAAAATAACAAAATTAAAAATGTTTCGTCTTTAACACAACACGCCACAGGGGACTTTGTGAATATTTTCAGGGAAATTTGCCCTGTTATTCTTAATAAGTTGAATAAGTTTGCGGTAAAATTTCATATAATGCGCCCTGTCGTTCATGAATTGACATTTTACATGCGCTTATTTAACCTTTGTGTGGTGTTAGGGTCTGTGGGACCCGTTTTCATTTTTTATTAAAAGAAAAATGATACGATTCATTAATTTTTCAAACTGAGACTCACTGACTTTGGCTCATTTTCTGTGAAGAACATATTTCAGAATACATATTTAAAGACCTACTGAAAGCCACTACTAGCGACCACGCAGTCTGATAGTTTATATATCAATGATGAAATCTTAACATTGCAACACATGCCAATACGGCCGGGTTAACTTATAAAGTGCAATTTTAAATTTCCCGCTAAACTTCCGGTTGGAAACGTCTATGTATGATGACGTATGCGCGTAACGTTAACGGCTGATACGGAAGTATTCGGAGCCCATTGAATCCAATACAAAAAAGCTCTGTTGTCATTTCATAATTCCACAGTATTCTGGACATCTGTGTTGGTGAATCTTTTGCAATTTGTTTAATGAACAATGAAGACTGCAAAGAAGAAAGTTGTAGGTGGGATCGGTGTATTAGCGGCTGGCTGCAGCAACACAACCAGGAAGACAGAGATGGATAGCAGACACGTTAGCCGCCGAATTCACCTTAACTTCCTCCGTCTCGCCAACCGCATCTGTGGTCGGGTGAAGTCCTTCGTCCCACTGATGAGCAGATGAGGGCTGGCTGGCGTAGGTGGCGCGCTAATGTTTTATCATAGCTCTGTGAGATCCTGTTGCTAAGTTGCTAAATTAGCTTCAGCGTCGTTAGCAACAGCATTGTTAAGCTTTGCCAGGCTGAGAATTATTAACCGTGTAGTTACATGTCCATGGTTTAATAGTATTGTTGATCTTCTGTCTATCCTTCCAGTCAGGGATTTATTTATTTAGTTTCTATCTGCATTAGAGCCAGATGCTATCACGTTAGCTCAGTAGCTAAAGAGCTTCGCCGATGTATTGTCGTGGAGATAAAAGTCACTGTGAATGTCCATTTCGCGTTCTCGACTCTCATTTTCAAGAGGATATAGTATCCGAGGTGGTTTAAAATACAAATCCGTGATCCACAATAGAAAAAGGAGAGAGTGTGGAATCCAATGAGCCAGCTAAGTTACGGTCAGAGCGAAAAAAGATATGTTTGCACTGCATTCTAGTCCGTCACTCTAACGTTCCTCATCCACGAATCTTTCGTCCTCGCTCAAATTAATGGGGTAATCGTCGCTTTCTCGGTCCGAATCGCTCTAGCTGCGTTGAAAACAATAGGAAAATATGAGGAAGCGAACAACCGACTACGTCACGCTACTTCCGGTAGGGGCAAAGCTTTTTTTTATCAGAGACCAAAAGTTGCGAACTTTATCGTCGTTCTATACTAAATCCTTTCAGCAAAAATATGGCAATATCGCGAAATGATCAAGTATGACACATAGAATGGATCTGCTATTCCCGTTTAAATAAAAAAAATTCATTTCAGTAGGCCAATACGGCACCATACACCCCCCCTACACATTTCTATTACATATAAGATGTCCGGGTCCACTGGACCCGGGACTAATAGAAGTGTGGAAATTGATGTTTTGTGTACCACACACACACACACACACGGCAGGCCTAGACAGGAGGAGGACAGCGTGTAAGTACACAGAACATCAGAGGGTCAAATGTGCGAGAAAATGAGAGCAGACAGTGTTGACAAACAATGTTGCAACCTTGTGTGGGAACCGCACGTGCAGAAACACAAAAGAAGAATCCCTGTGGGATGCAGAAACTGGCAGAGAAATTTTCCGTGCAACCCCCATATTGTTGATACTCAGCCAGCGTATTTTAACATAGAACTGTTTGATTGTGAGGCATTAAAAGCCACAAAATGCAACGGGTCCATCAGACCCACAAACGCTGGCTGAGTAACAATATGAACATTACACAAGGGTTAAGCAAAACAAGGCCAGCGTGTTATCTGCGTATAGCAGACCTGGGCAAATTAAGGCCCGGGGGCCACATGCTGCCCGTTAAGCTTTTCAACCTGGCCCGCCGGACATTCCCCCCAATTTTTTTTTGATCTTTAAGATGGAAAGTGTAGCTGCCATTATGATGTGCAGTCATGTTTTCTAATGACCATAAGTCTTGAACTATACAAAGTATATCAATGGTTGGACTCTGCTCTTTTGCATGATATACTAGTTACTATGGTAATGTAATTAGTTACTATGGTCATCTAATTAGTTACTATGGTAATCTAAGTCACAGCAGCTCAGACGAGGCACCAAGCAGTGTGGGTGGGGAGCGTTTCCACAGAGTGTTTCCAGAGCGGCCCGCCTGTAATGCGGGTGTCAGGGACAGACCCGGAAGGACATTTTTACAACAAAGTTCTAAAGCTTAGTGATGTATCAGATATATCAGATTGTAGGTGGGTTGTTGTTGAAGGGTTAGGGTCAGGGTTAGGGTTAGGGTTGGGGTTGGGGTTAGGATTAGGTTTGGGCATCTACATCTACTATATGATTTGCCTGAGAAGCTGGACAGGACAAAAAAAAAAAAAAAAGGATTAGGTTTGGGGTTGAGGTTAGGGTTAGGGTTAGGGTTAGGGGTTAGGGTTAGGGTTAATTTAGGGTTAGGGTTAGAGTTGGGGTTGGGGTTAGGGTTAGGGTTAGGATTAGAGTTAGGGTTAGGATTAGGGTTAGGGTTAGGCATAAAGAAAAAGAGTGGGTTAGGGTTAGGGCTAGGGTTGGGGTTGGGGTTAGGATTAGGTTTGGGCATCTACATCTACTATATGATTTGCCTGAAAAGCTGGACAGGACAAAAAATTTAAAAAAAAGGGTTAGGGTTAGGGTTAGGGTTAAAAAAAAATGTAAAAAAAAATGTAAAAAAATATTTAAAAAACTTTTTTTTTTTAAAAAATTTTTAAATTTAAAAACAATTAAAAAAAAAATTTTTTTTAAATTTAAAAAAATTGTTTTTTAAAAAATTTAAAAAAATGTTTTTTTTTTTATTTAAAAAAAAAATTTAATTTTTTTTTTTTATTTAAATTTAAAAAAAAAATAATTTTTTTTTTTTTTTTTAAATTTAAAAAAAAAAAAATTTTTAAATTTAAAAAAAAAATTTAAAAAAAATGTGTAAAAATTTTTTTAAAAATGTTTTTTAAAAAATTTTAAAAAAATGTTTTAAATTTTTTTTTTTTTTTAATTTAAAAAAAGGATTAGGTTTGGGGTTGAGGTTAGGGTTACGGTTAGGGGTTAGGGTTAATTTAGGGTTAGGGTTAGAGTTAGGTTTGGGGTTGGGGTTGGGGTTAGGGTTAGGATTAGGGTTAGGGTTAGGATTAGGGTTAGGGTTAGGCATAAAGAAAAAGAGTGGGTTAGGGTTAGGGCTAGGGTTGGGGTTGGGGTTAGGATTAGGTTTGGGCATCTACATCTACTATATGATTTGCCTGAGAAGCTGGACAGGACAAAAAAAAAGGATTAGGTCTGGGGTTGAGGTTAGGGTTAGGGGTTAGGGTTAGGGTTAATTTAGGGTTATGGTTAGGGTTAGAGTTAGGGTTAGGGTTGGGGTTGGGGTTGGGGTTAGGGTTAGGATTATAGTTAGGGTTAGGATAAGGATTAGGGTTAGGTTTAGGCATAAAGAAAAAGAGTGGGTTAGGGTTAGGGCTAGGGTTGGGGTTAGGATTAGGTTTGGGCATCTACATCTACTATATGATTTGCCTGAAAAGCTGGACAGGACAACAAATTTAAAAAAAAAAAAAATTTAAATTTTATGAAAAATTAAAAAAAAAATGTTACAAAAAATTTAAAAAAAAATTTTATGAAAAATTAAAAAAAAAATTTTATGAAAAATTAAAAAAAAAAATTTATACAAAATTTAAAAAAAATTTTTATAAAAAATGTTTAAAACATTTTTAAAAATTTTTTTAAAAACATTTAAAAAAAAAAAAATTTTTAAATTTTTTTAAAAAATTTTAAAAAAAATTTAAAAAACTTTTTTTTTTAAATTTTTACAAATTTTTTAAATTTTTTTTAAAAAAAGGATTAGGTTTGGGGTTGAGGTTAGGGTTAGGGGTTAGGGTTAGGGTTAATTTAGGGTTAGGGTTAGGGTTAGAGTTGGGGTTAGGGTTGGGGTTGGGGTTGGGGTTAGGGTTAGGATTAGAGTTAGGGTTAGGATTAGGATTAGGGTTAGGGTTAGGCATAAAGAAATAGGGTGGGTTAGGGTTAGGGTTAGGGCTAGGGTTGGGGTTAGGATTAGGTTTGGGCATCTACATCTACTATATGAATTGCCTGAAAAGCTGAACAGGACAAAAAATTTAAAAAAAAATGTTTTTTTTAATTTTATAAAAAAATTAAAAAAAAATGTTACAAAAAATGTTTAAAAAAAATTTATAAAAAATTTAAAAAAAAATTTTTTTTAATAAAAGGATTAGGTTTGGGGTTGAGGTTAGGGTTAGGGGTTAGGGTTAGGGTTAATTTAGGGTTAGGGTTAGAGTTGGGGTTAGGGTTGGGGTTGGGGCTAGGGTTAGGGTTAGGATTAGAGTTAGGGTTAGGATTAGGATTAGGGTTAGGGTTAGGCATAAAGAAATAGAGTGGGTTAGGGTTAGGGTTGGGGTTAGGATTAGGTTTGGGCATCTACATCTACTATAGGGTTAGGGTTAGGGTTAGGGTTAGGCATAAAGAAAAAGAGTGGGTTAGGGTTAGGGCTAGGGTTGGGGTTGGGGTTAGGATTAGGTTTGGGCATCTACATCTACTATATGATTTTCCTGAGAAGCTGGACAGGACAAAAAAAAAGGATTAGGTCTGGGGTTGAGGTTAGGGTTAGGGTTAGGGGTTAGGGTTAGGGTAAATTTAGGGTTATGGTTAGGGTTAGGGTTGGGGTTGGGGTTAGGGTTAGGATTAGAGTTAGGGTTAGGATAAGGATTAGGGTAAGGGTTAGGCATAAAGAAAAAGAGTGGGTTAGGGTTAGGGCTAGGGTTGGGGTTAGGATTAGGTTTGGGCATCTACATCTACTATATGATTTGCCTGAAAAACTGGACAGGACAAAAAATTTAAAAAAAAAAAATTTTTTTAATTTTATAAAAAATTAAAAAAAAAATGTTACAAAAAATTAAAAAAAAAATTTTATAAAAAATTTTAAAAAAAATGTTATACAAAATTTAAAAAAAAATTTTATAAAAATTTTTTAAAACATTTTGAAAAAAAATTGTTTAAACATTTTTGAAAAAAAAATTTTTTAAATGTTTTTTAAAAAAATTGTAAAAAAAATTTTAAAAAAAATTTAAAAAATGTTTTTAAAAAAATTTTTACAATTTTTTTATTTTTTTTTTTAAAAAAGGATTAGGAGGGTGGTTGAGGTTAGGGTTAGGGTTAATTTAGGGTTAGGGTTAGGGTTAGAGTTGGGGTTAGGGTTGGGGTTGGGGTTGGGGTTAGGTTTAGGATTAGAGTTAGGGTTAGGATTAGGATTAGGGTTAGGGTTAGGGTTAGGCATAAAGAAATAGGGTGGGTTAGGGTTAGGGTTAGGGCTAGGGTTGGGGTTAGGATTAGGTTTGGGCATCTACATCTACTATATGATTTGCCTGAAAAGCTGGACAGGACAAAAAATTTAAAAAAAATAAATAATTAAAATTTTATAAAAAATTTAAAAAAAAAATTTACAAAAAATTTGAAAAAAAATTTTATAAAAAATTTAAAAAAAAAATTTTTAAAAAAAATTTAAAAAAAAATTTTTTTTTAATTTTTTAAAAAAAATGTAAAAAATGTTTTTAAAATTTTTTTAAAAAAATTTTTTAAAAAATGTTTTAAATTTAAAAAAAAAAAAGGATTAGGTTTGGGGTTGAGGTTAGGGTTAGGGTTAGGGTTAATTTAGGGTTAGGGTTAGGGTTAGAGTTGGGGTTGGGGTTGGGGTTGGGGTTAGGGTTAGGATTAGAGTTAGGGTTAGGATTAGGATTAGGGTTAGGGTTAGGCATAAAGAAATAGAGTGGGTTAGGGTTAGGGTTAGGGCTAGGGTTGGGGTTAGGATTAGGTTTGGGCATCTACATCTACTATATGATTTGCCTGAAAAGATGGACAGGACAAAAAATTAAAAAAAAAAAAAAAAAAAATTAAATTTTATAAAAAATGTAAAAAAAAATGTTACAAAAATTTTTTTAAAAAATGTTATAAAAAATTTTAAAAAAAATTTAATACAAAATTTAAAAAAAAAAATTATAAAAAATGTTTAAAACAAAAATTAAAATTTTTAAAAAAATTTTTTTTTTTTTAAATTTAAAAAAAAATTTTAAAAAAGGTTTTAAAAAAAAATTTATTTTTTTTTAAAAAAAGGATTAGGTTTGGGGTTGAGGTTAGGGTTAGGGGTTAGGGTTGGGGTTAATTTAGGGTTAGGGTTAGGGTTAGAGTTGGGGTTAGGGTTGGGGTTGGGGTTGGGGTTAGGGTTAGGATTAGAGTTAGGGTTAGGATTAGGATTAGGGTTAAGGTTAGGCATAAAGAAATAGAGTGGGTTAGGGTTAGGGTTAGGGCTAGGGTTGGGGTTGGGGTTAGGATTAAGATTAGGTTTGGGCACCTACATCTACTATATGATTTGCCTGAAAAGCTGGACAGGACAAAAAATTAAAAAAAAATTAAAAATAATAAAAAAATAATAAAAAAATAATAAAAAATAATTTTAAAAAAATTAAAAAAAAAATTTAAAAAATAAAAAAAAAAAATTTTTTTTTTTAAAATTTAAAAAAACATTTAAAAAATTAAAAATAATAAAAATAAATTTAAAAAAAAGGATTAGGTTTGGGGTTGAGGTTAGGGTTAGGGTTAGGGTTAGGGGTTAGGGTTAGGGTTAATTTAGGGTTAGGGTTAGTGTTAGAGTTAGGTTTGGGGTTGGGGTTGGGGTTTGGGTTAGGTTTAGGATTAGAGTTAGGGTTAGGATTAGGATTAGGGTTAGGGTTAGGCACAAAGAAAAAGAGTGGGTTAGGGTTAGGGTTAGGGTTAGGGCTAGGGTTGGGGTTGGGGTTGGGGTTAGGATTAGGTTTGGGCATCTACATCTACTATATGATTTGCCTGAGAAGCTGGACAGGACAAAAAAAAAAAAAAAAAAGGATTAGGTTTGGGTTAGGGTTAGGGTTAATTTAGGGTTAGGGTTAGTTTTAGTTAGGGTTAGTGTTAGGGTTAGGATTAGCGTTGATATATCGCTGTTTGTTGCATTTTTGTTGCGTTTCGCTTGATTGTAAAATATGTGGATGGAGAGGGGGTGTGACGTTCATCTGTTGTCAATATTCAGTGTTTTATTCTTCATAGTTAATATTGTAAATCCCACATTCTTTATTTCCGTGTGCATTCTGGGTGACTCATTCAGTTAAAAAAAAAAAAGTAGAATTCCATTCCGTTTTTTAAGGCGTTCAATCAAACATTATTGTGAGGTTTTGTATTAGTGTTCATAAAAATAGATATACCGGCCCCCAGACACATTTTTTTCTCTAAATTTGCCCCCCCCCCCCCCCCCCCCCCCGAGTCAAAATAATTGCCCATGCCTGGCGTATAGGAAGGGGTGGTTCTGAAAAAATATGTGGGAGAATGTTTAATCTCTTGTTTTCAGCGGCATGTTGAGAAGGAGGGTGCGAGCAGACCAGCAGGTGGTAGTGGCGGTGGGGTGGACGATCGGGCGGCAAAAATGCCAGCAGGCGGCAAACTCATCAAAGAAGTGGCGGCCGCGCTGGGCCATCGATCTGCCGTAACACACCGCTCCAACTCCATTCACACAACCAATCACATCCCTGGCTGATTGATGTGTGGATAATTGAACTGTCGCTGAGGTTTTCATGTCCCCCCCCACCCTCGGAGTCGAGCCATTGTATTTTTACTTTAATGCCGTTTACAACAAAAAGGGGACATCCTGATGTGTGTTTGTATCAATATCCTGCCAGACAGCTGTCAGGGTAGACAGAGGACCGCTGGCCATGGAGGACCACCAGGATAATTAACCTCACGGGGCGGAGCCTGCTGCTTACCGGCGGGGTCAGCGGCCGTGGCGGCTGCTGCTGCTGCACAGGCACGCACTCCTCTTGGCCTGGGTATGACTGACAAACAATACTTTTTATCACACAAACAAACGTCAATAAGCTAAAAGTGGATGAATCCGAACAAACAGTTGGTCTATCCTACAGGGGTGAGGAAAACAAGTCAACTTCACAGCAACAAGGTGGACTAAACAAGTATTTTTCAACCCTTTTTGAGCCAAGGGACATGTTTTTAATAAAGACAATACGGAGGCACACCACCAGCAGGAAAGGTTAAAAAACTGAACTCCACCAGGTTGTCGTGCCTTATTTTGAGTTTGTTGTTGTTTTCCTGTGTGTCGTGCTTTAGTTCCTGTCTTGCGCTGTTATTTTGGTAACCCTTCCTTCCTGTTTTGTTGGTGTTTTCCTGTAGCAGCTTCACGCCTTCCTTTGAGCGCTATCGCATATTTTTTAAACATAAATATTATAATGTAACAAATACATGATCATACATTCAAACAATGTTTTTGTTGAACTAGAAATAAAGACTTTTTTATCTGCTTGATGTATGATTTCAAAGCAAATTGGCCAATTTTATGAATAGATTTTACAGCAACTTTATGAAATTTACTGTGGTTTTACACAAAAACAGTACCACTGTTTGTTGACCATAAAATACTGGCAACTGAGCTGCCAGTTTTTTTTTTCTGTAAAAATGGCGGCGCTGTGGGAAGGCCCGCCGGAGATGAGGAATATGGCGGCGATGACTGCAGGCCCACTGGTGAGGATGGTGGCGTCTGCAGGCCCACTGGAGAGGATGGCGGCCTCTGCAGGCCCACTGGAGAGGATGTTGGCGTCTGCAGGCCCACTGGAGAGGATGGCGGCGTCTGCAGGCCCACTGGAGAGGATGGTGGCGTCTGCAGGCCCACTGGAGAGGATGTTGGCGTCTGCAGGCCCACTGAAGAGGATGGCGGCGTCTGCAGGCCCACTGGAGAGGATGTTGGCATCTGCAGGCCCACTGGAGTGGATGGCGGCATCTGCAGGCACAAGGCACATGTTTTTAATAAAGGAAATACGAAGGCACACCACCAGCAGAAAAGGTTAAAAAACTGAACTCCACCAGGTTGTCGTGCCTTATTTTGAGTTTGTTGTTGTTTTCCTGTGTGTTGTGCTTTAGTTCCTGTCCTGCGCTGTTATTGTGGTGACCCTTCCTTCCTGTTTTGTTGGTGTTTTCCTGTAGCAGCTTCACGCCTTCCTTTGAGCGCTATCGCATATTTTTTAAACATAAATATTATAATGTAACAAATACATGATCATACATTCAAACAATGTTTTTGTTAAACTAGAAATAAAGACTTTTTTATCTGCTTGATGTATGATTTCAAAGCAAATTGGCCAATTTTATGAATAGATTTTACAGCAACTTTATGAAATTTACTGTGGTTTTACGCAAAAACAGTACCACTGTTTGTTGACCATAAAATGCTGGCAACTGAGCTGCCAGTTTTTTTTTTTACTGTAAAAATGGCGGCGCCGTGGGAAGGCCCGCCGGAGATGAGGAATATGGCGGCGATGACTGCAGGCCTACTGGTGAGGATGGCGGCGTCTGCAGGGCCACTGGAGAGGATGGTGGTGTCTGCAGGCCCGCTGGAGAGGATGGCGGCGTCTGCAGGCCCACTGGAGAGGATGGTGGCATCTGCAGGCACAAGGCGCATGTTTTTAATAAAGAAAATACGGAGGCACACCACCAGCAGAAAAGGTTAAAAAACTGAACTCCACCAGGTTGTCGTGCCTTATTTTGAGTTTGTTGTTGTTTTCCTGTGTGTTGCACTTTATTTCCTGTCTTGCGCTGTTATTTTGGTGACCCTTCCTTCCTGTTTTGTTGGTGTTTTCCTGTAGCAGCTTCACGCCTTCCTTTAAACGCTATCGCATATTTTTTAAACATAAATATTATAATGTAACAAATATATGATCATACATTCAAACAATGTTTTTGTTCAACTAGAAATAAAGACTTTTTTTATCTGCTTGACGTATGATTTCAAAGCAAATTGTCAAATTTTATGAGTAGATTTTACAGCGACTTTATGAAATTTACTGTGGTTTTACGCAAAAACAGTACCACTGTTTGTTGACCATGAAATGCTGGCAACTGAGCTGCCAATTTTTTTTTTTACTGTAAAAATGGCGGCGCCGTGGGAAGGCCCGCCGGAGGTGAGGAATATGGCGGCGATGACTGCAGGCCCACTGGTGAGGATGGCGGCGTCTGCAGGGCCACTGGAGAGGATGGCGGCCTCTGCAGGCCCACTGGAGAGGATGGTGTTGTCTGCAGGCCCACTGGAGAGGACGGCGGCCTCTGCAGGCCCACTGGAGAGGATGGCGGCGTCTGCAGGCCCACTGGAGAGGATGGTGGCGTCTGCAGGCCCACTGGAGAGGATGGCGGCGTCTGCAGGCCCACTGGAGAGGATGGCGGCGTCTGCAGGCCCACTGGAGAGGATGGCGGCATCTGCAGGCCCACTGGAGATGATGGCGGCATCTGCAGGCACAAGGCGCATGTTTTTAATAAAGAAAATACGGAGGCACACCACCAGCAGAAAAGGTTAAAAAACTGAACTCCACCAGGTTGTCGTGCCTTATTTTGAGTTTGTTGTTGTTTTCCTGTGTGTTGCACTTTATTTCCTGTCTTGCGCTGTTATTTTGGTGACCCTTCCTTCCTGTTTTGTTGGTGTTTTCCTGTAGCAGCTTCACGCCTTCCTTTGAGCGCTATCGCATATTTTTTAAACATAAATATCATAATGTAACAAATATATGATCATACATTCAAACAATGTTTTTGTTCAACTAGAAATAAAGACTTTTTTTTATCTGCTTGACGTATGATTTCAAAGCAAATTGTCAAATTTTATGAATAGATTTTACGGCGACTTTATGAAATTTACTGTGGTTTTACGCAAAAACAGTACCACTGTTTGTTGACCATAAAATGCTGGCAACTGAGCTGCCAGTTTTTTTTTTTACTGTAAAAATGGCGGCGCCGTGGGAAGGCCCGCCGGAGATGAGGAATATGGCGCCGATGACTGCAGGCCCACTGGTGAGGATGGCGGCATCTGCAAGCCCACTGGAGAGGATGGCGGCCTCTGCAGGCCCACTGGAGAGGATGGCGGCGTCTGCAGGCCCACTGGAGAGGATGGCGGCCTCTGCAGGCCCACTGGAGAGGACGGCGGCGTCTGCAGGCCCACTGGAGAGGATGGCGGCGTCTGCAGGCCCACTGGAGAGGATGGTGGCGTCTGCAGGACCACTGGAGAGGATGGTGGCGTCTGCAGGCCCACTGGAGAGGATGGCGGCGTCTGCAGGCCCACTGGAGAGGATGTTGGCGTTTGCAGGCCCACTGGAGAGGATGGCGGCGTCTGCAGGCCCACTGGAGAGGATGGTGGCGTCTGCAGGCCCACTGGAGAGGATGTTGGCGTCTGCAGGCCCACTGGAGAGGATGGTGGTGTCTGCAGAGCCACTGGAGAGGATGGCGGCGTCTGCAGGCCCACTGGAGAGGATGGCGGCATCTGCAGGCACAAGGCACATGTTTTTACACAACACTGTTTTATTTGCTTAAATGTCTTTCTCTTTGTTCGTGTCTCGCTCTCTCTCAGGCTCTCACTCCAACTCCAAGTACGTGTCTCGTTCCGGCTGCTGCTAATAAAGGCGACAGGTGATTAGATAACAAGGCCCCACCTGGGCCATCCACTCACCTGTCGCTGTCTTCGAGGCCGGTCCTCGCACACCCCGTTCTGCGGCAGACCCGCCGGCCACGCCCCCCTGCACACACTTATTTGTACTCAAGTAATTGATTACTTTTACTTGAGTCATATTACTCTAAAGCAGGGGTCACCAACCTTTTTGAAATCAAGAGCTACTTCTTGGGTACTGATTAATGCGAAGGGCTACCAGTTTGATACACACTTAAATAAATTGCCAGAAATAGCCAATTTGCTCAATTTACCTTTAACTCTATGTTATTATTAATAATTAATGATATTTACACTTAATTGAACGGTTTAAAAGAGGAGAAAACATGAAAAAAATGACAATTCAATTTTGAAACATAGTTTATCTTCAATTTCGACTCTTTAAAACTCAAAATTCAACCGAAAAAAAGAAGAGAAAAACTAGCTAATTCGAATCTTTTGGAAAAAAATTTAAAAAGAATTTATGGAACATCATTAGCAATTTTTCCTGATTAAGATTAATTTTAGAATTTTGATGACATGTTTCAAATAGGTTAAAATCCAATCTGCACTTTGTTAGAATATATAACAAATTGGACCAAGCTATATTTCTAACAAAGACAAATCATTATTTCTTCTAGATTTTCCAGAACAAAATTTTTTAAAGAAGTTCAAAAGACTTTGAAATAAGATTTAAATTTGATTCTACAGATTTTCTAGATTTGCCGGAATAATTTTTTAAAATTTTAATCATAATAAGTTTGAAGAAATATTTCACAAATATTCTTCGTCGAAAAAACAGAAGCTAAAATGAAGAATTAAATTAAAATGTATTTATTATTCTTTACAATAAAAAAAATAAATTTACTTGAACATTGATTTAAATTGTCAGGAAAGAAGAGGGAGGAATTTAAAAGGTGAAAAGGTATATGTGTTTAAAAATCCTAAAATCATTTTTAAGGTTGTATTTTTTCTCTAAAATTGTCTTTCTGAAAGTTATAAGAAGCAAAGTAAAAAAATTAATGAATTTATTTAAACAAGTGAAGACCAAGTCTTTAAAATATTTTCTTGGATTTTCAAATTCTATTTGAGTTTTGTCTCTCTTAGAATTAAAAATGTCGGGCAAAGTGAGACCAGCTTGCTAGTAAATAAATACAATTTAAAAAATAGAGGCAGCTCACTGGTAAGTGCTGCTATTTGAGCTATTTTTAGAACAGGCCAGCGGGCTACTCATCTGGGCCTAACGCGCTACCTGGTGCCCGCGGGCACCGCGTTGGTGACCCCTGCTCTAAAGTAACGGTACTCTTACTAAAGTTCAATGTTTGGCTACTCCTCCGACTTCTGCATTTATTTATGCTTACAGTTGGCTCGAAAAAAGTCGGGTCTGGAGTACATTTACTCCTGCTACAATTTGCCTGAGCGCACACCAATAATAATAACAATAATGATGAAGAATGCCTTTTTCTCGGGAGTGCGAGGCGCTCGCTGCAATTTTCCTACAGCACCACCGCCTCCTACGGTGCCATCAGTCGCCCGATGCACGCTCGGCCCGGACCGGAGTGGACCGGGCCGCCGCCAGAGTATTAATAATTAAAGATGGCCGGGCGTCATTGTTCTGCTCTCTCGATGGTCGTATAAGCGAGTTGATTACCCTTCAGCAAGATTATCATCTGCTGCCTGCTGATACAGCGGCCGTGGCATAAAAGGCTGCTTTCCAGCAAGCTGCACCGCTGCTCTCAGGCAACGGCGGCTTCATCAAAAAAGTCGGCCATGCGAAGAGATGGCTGCTGATAATGTTTCCACACAACAGAGAGCTCGCTCTCTCTCTCTCTCTCTCTCTCTCTCTCTCTGCCCAAACAATGACGCTGCTATGATTAGCATTTAGCATTTTGTACATGAAACGTGCACGCATCCAAAATGTGCCACAACCAGGAGAAATGGCAGTTTAACATGTGAACAGGTTTGCAAGGAATGAACTGTATTATATCTTAAACCTGTATATACTTTAAAGTAGTCAGTGTACATCTTAGGCGTAGCAGCATGGATTTACTATTCAGTGAAAAAGAGTCCCCACACCAATATTGTCTAAATGGTAGCAAGAAAATGGTGTCTTGCTTTACAGTCAAGCGCTGTGTTGGAAGTCTTATGGTCTGGGGCTGCATGAGTCCTGGCGGCACTAGGGGAGCTGCGGTTCATTGAGCAAAACCGTGAAATCTAACACGAGTGAGTAGCAAGATAAACGTGTCGTGCCGTTACAGTCGAGTGTTGTGGTGGTAGTGTCATGTTTTTGGACTGCATGAGTGCTGCCGGCACCAGGGGAGCTGCGGTTCATTGAGCAAACCGTGAAATCTAACACAAGTGAGCAGCAAGATAACTGTCTTAAGAGCCCTAAAGTCGAGCATTTTGGTGGTAGGGTCATGTTTTTGGACTGCATGTGTGCTGCCGGCACCAGGGGAACTGTGGTTCATTGAGCAAACCGTGAAATCTAACACAAGTGAGCAGCAAGATAACTGTCTTAAGAGCCCTAAAGTCGAGCCTTTTGGTGGTAGCGTCATGGTTTCGGAATGCATGAGTGCTGCCGGCACCAGGGGAGCTGCGGTTCATTGAGCAAACCGTGAAATCTAACACAAGTGAGCAGCAAGATAACTGTCTTAAGAGCCCTAAAGTCGAGCATTTTGGTGGTAGCGTCATGGTTTTGGACCGCATGAGTGCTGCCGGCACCAGGGGAGCTGCGTTTCATTGAGGAAAAAATGAATTCCAACACAAGTAAGAAGCAAGATAATTGTTACTTACCCCTACAGTCGAACATTGTGGTAGTGGCGTCACTGTCTGGAGCTGCATGAGTCCTGGCGGCACTAGGGGAGCTGCGGTTCATTGAGCAAACCACGAAATCTAACACAAGTGAGCAGCAAGATAATTGTCTTAAGAGCCCTAAAGTCGAGCATTTTGGTGGTAGCGTCATGGTTTTGGACCGCATGAGTGCTGCCGGCACTAGGGGAGCTGCGGTTCATTGAGAAAAAGATGAATTCCAACACAAGTAAGGAGCAAGATCATTTTTATTTGCCCATAGAGTCAAACATTGTGGTAGTGGCGTCACTGTCTGGAGCTGCATGAGTCCTGGCGGCACTAGGGGAGCTGCGGTTCATTGAGCAAAACCGTGAAATCTAACACAAGTGAGTAGCAAGATAAATGTGTCTTGCCCTTACAGTCGAGTGTTGTGGTGGTAGCGTCATGTTTTTGGACTGCATGAGTGCTGCCGGCACTAGGGGAGCTGTGGTTCATCCATGAAAAGATTAATTCCAACACAAGTAAGAAGCAAGATAATTGTTACTTGCCCATACAGTCGAACATTGTGGTAATAGCGTCACTGTCTGGAGCTGCATGAGTCTTGGCGGCACTAGGGGAGCTGCGGTTCATTGAGCAAACCGTGAAATCTAACACAAGTGAGCAGCAAGATAACTGTCTTAAGAGCCCTAAAGTCGAGCATTTTGGTGGTAGCGTCATGGTTTCGGAATGCATGAGTGCTGCCGGCACCAGGGGAGCTGCGGTTCATTGAGCAAACCGTGAAATCTAACACAAGTGAGCAGCAAGATAACTGTTTTAAGAGCCCTAAAGTCGAGCATTTTGGTGGTAGCGTCATGGTTTTGGACTGCATGAGTGCTGCCGGCACCAGGGGAGCTGCGGTTCATTGAGCAAACCGTGAAATCTAACACAAGTGAGCAGCAAGATAACTGTCTTAAGAGCCCTAAAGTCGAGGTATTTTGGTGGTAGCGTCATGGTTTTGGACCGCATGAGTGCTGCCGGCACCAGGGGAGCTGCGGTTCATTGAGCAAAACCGTGAAATCTAACACAAGTGAGCAGCAAGATAACTGTCTTAAGAGCCCTAAAGTCGAGCATTTTGGTGGTAGCGTCATGGTTTTGGACCGCATGAGTGCTGCCGGCACCAGGGGAGCTGCGGTTCATTGAGCAAACCGTGAAATCTAACATAAGTGAGCAGCAAGATAATTGTCTTAAGAGCCCTAAAGTCGAGCATTTTAGTGGTAGCGTCATGGTTTTGGACCGCATGTGTGCTGCCGGCACTAGGGGAGCTGCGGTTCATTGAGCAAAACCGTGAAATCTAACACAAGTGAGCAGCAAGATAACTGTCTTAAGAGCCCTGAAGTCGAGCATTTTGGTGGTAGCGTCATGGTTTTGGACCGCATGAGTGCTGCCGGCACCAGGGGAGCTGCGGTTCATTGAGCAAACCATGAAATCTAACACAAATGAGCAGCAAGATAACTGTCTTAAGAGCCCTAAAGTCGAGCATTTTGGTGGTAGGGTCATGTTTTTGGACCGCATGAGTGCTGCCGGCACCAGGGGAGCTGCGGTTCATTGAGCAAACCGTGAAATCTAACACAAGTGAGCAGCAAGATAACTGTCTTAAGAGCCCTAAAGTCGAGCATTTTGGTGGTAGCGTCATGGTTTTGGACCGCATGAGTGCTGCCGTCACCAGGGGAGCTGCGGTTCATTGAGCAAACCGTGACATCTAACACAAGTGAGCAGCAAGATAACTGTCTTAAGAGCCCTAAAGTCGAGCATTTTGGTGGTAGCGTCATGGTTTTGGACCGCATGAGTGCTGCCGGCACCAGGGGAGCTGCGGTTCATTGAGCAAACCGTGAAATCTAACACAAGTGAGCAGCAAGATAACTGTCTTAAGAGCTCTAAAGTCGAGCATTTTGGTGGTAGCGTCATGGTTTTGGACCGCATGTGTGCTGCCGGCACTAGGGGAGCTGCGGTTCATTGAGAAAAAGATTAATTCCAACACAAGTAAGAAGCAAGATAAATGTTACTTGCCCCTACAGTCGAACATTGTGGTAGTGGCGTCACTGTCTGGAGCTGCATGAGTCCTGGCGGCACTAGGGGAGCTGTGGTTCATTGAGCAAACCATGAAATCTAACACAAGTGAGCAGCAAGATAACTGTCTTAAGAGCCCTAAAGTCGAGCATTTTGGTGGTAGCGTCATGGTTTCGGAATGCATGAGTGCTGCCGGCACAAGGGGAGCTGCAGTTCATTGAGAAAAAAATTAATTCCAACACAAGTAAGAAGCAAGATAATTGTTACTTACCCCTACAGTCGAACATTGTGGTACTGGCGTCACTGTCTGGAGCTGCATGAGTCCTGGCGGCACTAGGGGAGCTGCGGTTCATTGAGCAAACCGTGAAATCTAACACAAGTGAGCAGCAAGATAACTGTCTTAAGAGCCCTAAAGTCGAGCATTTTGGTGGTAGCGTCATGGTTTTGGAATGCATGAGTGCTGCCGGCACAAGGGGAGCTGCGGTTCATTGAGGAAAAAATGAATTCCAACACAAGTAAGAAGCAAGATAATTTTCACTTGCCCCTACAGTCGAACATTGTGGTAGTGGCGTTACTGTCTGGAGCTGCATGAGTCCTGGCGGCACTAGGGGAGCTGCGGTTCATTGAGCAAACCATGAAATCTAACACAAGTGAGCAGCAAGATAACTGTCTTAAGAGCCCTAAAGTCGAGCATTTTGGTGGTAGCGTCATGGTTTCGGAATGCATGAGTGCTGCCGGCACAAGGGGAGCTGCGGTTCATTGAGGAAAAAATGAATTCCAACACAAGTAAGAAGCAAGATAATTGTTACTTACCCCTACAGTCGAACATTGTGGTAGTGGCGTCACTGTCTGGAGCTGCATGAGTCCTGGCGGCACTAGAGGAGCTGCGGTTCATTGAGCAAAACCGTGAAATCTAACACAAGTGAGCAGCAAGATAAACGTGTCTTGCCCTTACAGTCAAGCATTGTGGTGGTAGCGTCATGGTTTTGGACTGCATGAGTGCTGCCGGCACTAGGGGAGCTGCGGTTCATTGAGAAAAAGATGAATTCCAACACAAGTAAGAAGCAAGATAAATGTTACTTGCCCCTACAGTCGAACATTGTGGTAGTGGCGTCACTGTCTGGAGCTGCATGAGTCCTGGCGGCACTAGGGGAGCTGCGGTTCATTGAGCAAACCATGAAATCTAACACAAGTGAACAGCAAGATAACTGTTTTAAGAGCCCTAAAGTCGAGCATTTTGGTAGTAGCGTCATGGTTTCGGAATGCATGAGTGCTGCCGGCACAAGGGGAGCTGCGGTTCATTGAGGAAAAAATGAATTCCAACACAAGTAAGAAGCAAGATAATTGTTACTTACCCCTACAGTCGAACATTGTGGTAGTGGCGTCACTGTCTGGAGCTGCATGAGTCCTGGCGCCACTAGGGGAGCTGCGGTTCATTGAGCAAAACCGTGAAATCTAACACAAGTGAGTAGCAAGATAAATGTGTCTTGCCCTTACAGTCGAGTGTTGTGGTGGTAGCGTCATGTTTTTGGACTGCATGAGTGCTGCCGGCACTAGGGGAGCTGCGGTTCATCGATGAAAAGATTAATTCCAACACAAGTAAGAAGCAAGATAATTGTTACTTGCCCCTAACCTCCTCCAACCCCTGAGGACAAAGCTACGAACTATAGGAGACCAGGCTTTCAGTCTGTGGAACGCTCTCCCTGACCACCTGAGGGCACCACAGACTGTGAATACTTTTTAAAAAAGGCTTAAAAACCCTTCTTTTAAAGAAAAAACCTTTTTATAGATTTAGGCATTGTAGTTCTAGCTATTAGGCTGTTTTAGTTTTTATTTGTATTTATTTGTATTATCTTTTTATTATTATTATTATTTTTTAATACACTGTAGCACTGTACCTCAAAGAACTACTCACCCCCAAATCCTCCACACGACACCTCCGCTCCGGACAGGCTCACCTCCTCCAACCTCCGAGGACAAAGCTACGAACCGCCGCTCCCAGTCTGTGGAACGCTCTCCCTGACCACCTGAGGGCACCACAGACTGTGGATGCTTTTAAAAAAAGGCTTAAAAACCCTTCTTTAAAAAAAAAAAAAAAAAAGAGCCTTTTTATAGATTTATGCATTCTAGTTCTAGCTATTCGGCTGTTCTAGATTGTATTTTTATTTATTTTTATTATCTTGTTATTATTATTATTTTATTTTTTTAATACACTGTAGCACTTTGAGGTTGTTTGCTCAATGTAAAGTGTTTTTTTAAAAATAAAATCTATTATTATTATTATTATTGATTATTGATTATTGATCAATTCTGTACATTTGCGCTGGAGAAGCAATGTCCAAATTGAGCAACATGGGAGCCCAAAAAATGCGTGTTTGAGGACCCCCTTAGATGTTCCCAGTTCAGTCAGAGTTTATTTCATCCAAAAAGGCTTCCATCCACCCCAATATGCTTTTTTTTGCTACTGCGTTTGTTTGTCTGTTTGTGGTTGGACTTATTTTTGTGTTTGAAGACATGTTGTGCCCTATAATCCAAAAAAAGCCTTCATGATAAATACACCCAGCCTTTTCTTCTTGGCCGCCGGCTGTTTCTGAGAAGAAGGAAGGCGTTGCCATATAATGAATACAGAGCTGACCCGTGGAACGCAAACACTTGGATTGCAAGTAGCTGGTCGTCCAAAGTTGAATGAAAAATCTGACAAAACCCACTCTTGGTCCAAGTACATATTATTCATATTGCTCTGATGCATTAGGTAATATCCTTTACATTAGTGATTCTGGAGTAGTTTTTTGGGGGGCATCCATTCTGGGTGGCTGGCAGACAGCTAAGTAAAAATTACCGGGTTTTTTCCGGACTATAAGGCGCACTTAAAATCCTTCAATTTTCTCAAAACTCGACAGTGCACAATGTACGGAACAATTTTGGTTGTGTTTACCGACCTCGAAGCTATTTTATTTGGTACATGGCGAAAGGATAAGTGTGACCAGTAGATGGCAGCCACACATAAGAGATATGTGTGGACTGAAATATGACTCAAGTAAACAACACCGAAATTGTATATCGGAATCAGAATCAGAATCCGAAATACTTTAATTTAAATTTCAATTTAAATTTTCAGCACAATCCCATTCAAAAGTAGACAAAAATTACAGGGAGACAGAACAGGATCGCTGATGGATCTGCGTACTTCCGGTGCCACTTACAAAAAAGGTGAAAAACAGGTAAACAATGGGGAGAGGTGGGGGTGAGGAAAAAAAAATCAGTCTAAGCCTGGACTCCTGGAGAGAGGGTCCAGACTGAGGCCAAGGAAAAAAGAAAAAAAAACTCATAGCCATAGCACACATAAACATATGTGAAAGAGGGAAACATCAAATTAAGGGAGCAGAGCTGATGCAACCAGCTATTTGTACACACAGCCACAAAAGTAAAAGTACAAGTAAAACAACAACAACAAAATGTTCCATTGAAAATATAGAACATTACACACGGCGCTGAAAAATCTATCAAAATGTTTTAGTACGACATTGGTAAGCTATGAAGCCGCACCGCTTGATGGATTGTACTGTGCTTCAACATAGGAGTATTATTATGGTGTGTGTATAAGGTAAGACATATTATCTGGCGTTTTGTTTCGCAATATTGCGCAAAAGCAACTTTTCTTACCTTCTGGTACCTGCTGATCTGTATTTGGGATCTGCATAAGTCCTGAAAATTTGCACGCATCCTTCTTTGTCGACACCGTAGTCGATAAGCTTCTTCTTTTTCTCTATCTTCTTGTTACGGGACATTCATCCTCCGCTGTTGCCATTTCTAATATAAAGTAGTGTAAAGTTCTTACTTATATCTGTCAGTAAACTCGCCATGAAAGCGCTAAAACATACCGGTGTAGTGAGTTTGCATTATTCACCCAAGGTATGGTTTTTCACGGGACACATTTTCCGGTGTTGTTGTTTCCGGATGAGGAGAGGCTTCTCCGTTATTGATTGATTAAAGTCTGAATGTCATTAAAACAGTTAGCGCCATCTTTTGACACTTCTTCCACTCCCGTCCTTGCACGCTACACCGCTACAACAAAGATGACGGGGGAGAAGACGCTGTCGAAGGTGAGCCACGTAAATAAGACCCGCCCACAAAATGGCGCATCCTGAAGCTACTGTCAGAAAGATGGTCTAAAACAGCGATGTCCAAAGTGCGGCCCGGGGGCCATTTGCGGCCCGCAGGTCATTTTTTTAATGGCCCCACGGCCCATTTTAAAATACGATTAAAAAAATGTAAAACATAAAAAGTGGTATGAAAGACCAAACATGTGAAATGTAACAAGAAAATGTTGCAATGTTTACTCTAATAACACAAAGCTGCCATGCAGGCTGTTTCTTTCTTTAAAAAATAATAATGAATCAAAATCAATGTTATTATGAATTATTGACCTATCCAAGGCTCCAATTACGTCACATTAAATATTGCACTTTGAGATATTTTTTGGGGGGAAATGTTGCATATTTTGTGTTTGCCATATAAAAAATTGAACTTTTTTTTTTTTTTTTTTTAAAGAAGGGCCTAAAACGAACAAAAAACATAAACAACAATACAACGTTTAATTGACGGATAGATTTGAAGTTGATCTCGAGATTATTGTGTTAAAAGTAAACAGTACATTTATTTTTTAACACTTTAATGAGTAGGACCCTTTTGGTTCCCCGATCATTTTTGTGTGATTCGTTTTTAAGTGAGTTATTGACCTTTTTAAGGCTCCAATTATTATATAATCTGAAATATTCCTGTTAAAAATGTTATTGGGTGAAAATATTGCATAGTTTGTGTTTTTTTCCATAAAAAAAAAAAGGGTTTTCTTTGACAAAAAGAGCATACGACTTAAATCTTTAAAAACGTTTTATTGACAGATAGACCTAATGTTGATCTAGAGATAATAATACCGAATAACGACACATTTTAAATATTTTTTGGACCCCGGGATCAAGCCTGAGTGGAGGCCTTAATGTATATTTTTTATACATATATTGTATTGGTTTTTGAAATAAAAAAATATCAAAATGGCCCCCGCTTGCTTTGATTTTTCAGTGTGCGGCCCTCAGTGGAAAAGGTTTGGACACCCCTGGTCTAAAACATCATCTATGCAACATTTTGACCAAAGAACCACCATTACATGTTATGTAGACTAGTGGTCCCCAACCACCGGGCCGCGCAAGAAATTTTATTTAAAAAAAAAAGAAAATTTTTTTTTTTTTTTAAATTAAATCAACATAAAAAAATACAATATATACATTATATATCAATATATATCAATACAGTCTGCAGGGATACAGTCCGTAAGCACACATGATTGTATTTCTTTATGAAAATAAATAAATAAATAAAAAATAAAATCCCCCCCCCCCCCCGGTTCGTGGGACAAATTTTCAAGCGTTGACCGGTCCCCAGCTACAAAAAGGTTGGGAACCACTGATATAGACCACAAGGAAGTGTTTTCAACTTAGAAAAAGATAATAATAAAATTACTCCTTTAATGCGCCTTATAATCCGGTGCGCCTTATATATGAAAAAGATCGAAAATAGCCCATTCATTGGCAATGCGCCTTATAAACCGGTGCGCCCTATGGTCCGGAAAATACGGTTGTGGAGGGGGGCGTGGCCTGCGGGCCTGCCGCGGAACGGGGTGTGCAAGGACCGGCCTCCAAGACAGCGACAGGTGAGTGGATGGCCCAGATTGGACCTTGTTATCTAATCACCTGTCGCCTTTATTAGCAGCAGCCGTAACGAGACACGGGGGGTTGGAGTTGGAGTTGGGAGCTGGAGAGAGAGCGAGAGCGACACGCCTAAACCAGACTGCCGGAAAGCAAATACAGACTGTTGTGTTTACATAAAAAAAGACTGTATTCAAACTGTCTACCGGGCTCATGGAGGATCTTTCGGACTCACAGCAAAGAGACCTTTTACAACAGTATATGCCAAAACACTCCTTGTATTGTGTGGAAAATGTCCTACTTTACTGGCATTATTACAAATGACTAGGAAATAAAGTAGAAAGAATGCTTCAATAGATTGTGGGGACAGAGCGGCGTTGTGTTGAACATGTTACAAGGACATAACTCACCAGGTGGTTAAGCTGGTAAATAAATCCCCCTCATGTCGGAGCAGACAGGGTCCTGTGGTAAGATTTATCCGGCGGCATGTTTTTTTTTATCCATCCCGGATATCCCAGGAGGGAGGCAAAGCTACACGTGTCTTGGGCAGGCTTAAGGATGCTCGCGGGGCCATTTAAGTTTTCAAAATCCCTCTTCTAAATGATCCCAACGTCTTCAGCGGGCGGAGAAGCTTACAAAAACAGCATACAGTCGCGATCAAAAGTTTACATACACGTGTAAAGAACATCATGTCATGGCTGTCTTGAGTTTCCAGTCATTTGTACAACTCTTATTTTATTTATTTTTTTGTTGGTCACAAAAAAACATTCATGAAGTTTGATTCTTTTATGAATTTATTATGGCTCTACTGAAAATGTGAGCAAATGTGCTGGGTCAAAAGTATACATAGACCATATAAATATATAATCAAACAATGCTAAATATAATAACTAAGGAAATGGAGTGTGACAAAATCCAAGAGTGTGTATGGTGTAAGACAGGGGTGTCCAAAATTTTTCCACTGAGGGCCGCACACGGAAAAATTAAAGCATGTGGGGGCCATTTTGATATTTTTCATTTTCAAACCATAACAAAATATATGGATTTTTTATTTATTTTACCTATAGGAGTCCCGGGGGCCATAAAGGGTCTCAGTCATTAAAATGTTAAAAATAAGTCAAATTAGTATTTTTGTTGCTATTATTTAACGCTTACAGTAAATCTCTATATCAACATCAAGTTGATATAAAGTAATAAAAAATAAAAAGGTTTTATGGATTTTTTATTTATTTTACCTTTAGGAGTCCCGGGGACCATGAAGGGTCTCAGTCATTAAAATGTTAAAAATAAGTCAAATTATTATTTTTTTGCTATTATTTAACGCTTACAGTAAATCTCTATATCAACTTCAAGTTGATATAAAGTAATAAAAAATAAAAAGGTTTTATGGCTTTTCTGTCAAAAAAAACGTTGTTTTTTTTGACAGAAAAGCCATAAAAACGTTGTTTTTTTTTATAGTAAAACTGAAATATGCAGTATTTAGTAATTAGAGCCGTAAAAGATCAATAATGCAGGACACCATTTATTTTAATTATTTCATATTTTTGAGTAATCACAGTGAAAAGATAAATAAAATACCACTAAATATATTTGGGATCCAAAAGGTCCCTGTGATGAGGTGGCGACTTGTCCAGGGTGTACCCCGCCTTCCGCCCGATTGTAGCTGAGATAGGCTCCAGCGCCCCCCGCGACCCCATAGGGAATAAGTGGTAGAAAATGGATGGATGGATGGAAGGTGCCCCACTCATAAAGTGATACATTTTTATTAGGTTTTTCTTTTACTTTCAACACTTAAGTTACGAGATCAACTTCAGATATATCTGTCCATTTTATGCTGGAACTATTATTTTGTTTGTTTTATGCGCTTTTGTTAAAGAAAACTTTGATGTTTTTATATGGCAACTACACAATATATGCAATACAGTGTTTCCCATAAGCTGCCAAAATACCTGTGGCGGTGGGGCGTGGCTATGGGCGTGGTCACCATGGCATCATCGAGTAATTTGCATAATTTACTACAATGATATGATTTTCTCTAAAAAGGCTAAAAAAATGTATACTTACTAATTAATAATAACAGTTTTGTTTTAAACGTCCATCCATCCAACCATCCATTTTACAATATAATTACAACACTTTATGTACATATTTATATACAGATTTGAACAATAAGTTATTCACTGAAATATATTTATTAATTGTGGTTCTTACAAAAAATATATCTTATAAAATATAAAAGCTCAAATGTCTCTTAAAGCTCTGCCCCTTTAATTAGTGCATACTAAATAATTTAACTTTAGCCTACTACTACAACCATATTATTTACCAGCAACATAAAGTGAAACAGAGGCAGAGGTGTCCTGCCACAGTCAGTAACAAATAAACAGGAAACAGTAGTGGTGGTAGATAGACACAGAGCTTCATCAAACATCTGATCCACTGAACAAAGAGCTCCAAAAATCTTGAACTTTAGACTGCCATCAGTTTTACTCCCTACACTTAACCATGTGTTTCCTACTGCCTGCAGACTTTGCACCCTTTGTTATATACACATGTTGTGTTTCTAATACAAATACATTTAATAAAGTCAAATACAAATAAGGCAACAAGAGAAGTATCCTACACTTCTCTTTTGTAAAGTAAATCTGAACAGCCGATGTGGGCATCTACATCAACTATATGATTTGCCTGAGAAGCTGGAGAGGACAAAAAAAAAAAAAAAAAAATTATTTTTTATTTTTATTTTTTTTAAATTTGTGGCGGACGTAATTCTTTCGTGGCGGGCCGCCACAAATAAATTAATGTGTGGGAAACACTGCAATATTTACCACATAAAACATTTTAAAGTGAAATATTTGAAGTAATTGGAGCCTTGAAAATAATTCATTATAACATGGATTTTTTTGGAGCAATGGCAAAAATAAAGAAAGAAAGAAAGACAAAAGAAAGAAAAAAACAGCCTGCATGGCAGCTTTTGTGTCAACGTTGCAATTTTTTCTCGTTAGATTTCACCTCATTCCACTTTTTTTAATGTTCTTTTTTAATTTTTGCAACAGCATTTCCAGAATGTGTGGCGGGCCGGTAAACAATTAGCTGCGGCCCGCAAATGGCCCCCGGGCCGCACTTTGGACACCCCTGGTGTAAGACTATGTGTAGTATTTAACTGGAGCGTTTTACCGTAAATGTTGGAGGTGCGTGTTGAGAGGGCAAGGCAGGCAGGGTTGTCCAGGGGCGGAAGCGGGGGTCGAGAGGCAGGAGCGAGTCGTCGTAGTCCGGGGGCAAGCGAGGAGTCACGAGGGAGGCAGGGAAGATCCAGGAGCACAAGACGCACAGCTTGA